>NC_084843.1:77124015-77445265 GCF_033115175.1 Lepus europaeus | reverse complement strand
GCAGGCTAGGTCGGGTAAGGACCGGTGTCAAAGAGGCAGAACCGAATCCACCAGGGAGAGGCGGCTGTTTAGGAGGGGAACACCCCTGCCATCGTCAATTTCCCTCCACTCACTCCTCCACCAGGGAGGATAAAAGCCCGCTTAGTAATTTGATTGTGTCCTCACGGTGGGGAGCCGGCAGACATGAGCAAACGAGGACAGAACGCAGCAATTCTGCAGGAAACCACACATGGACGAGTCGTGCTTCGTAATGGGCAGCCGGCCTTTGGCTCTTGAACAGCGAATTCGTCTGACAGTGCAGTGACTCCATTAGTGAGACTAATGGTTTGTTCTGCCCAAACGGCCAGTACCACTTCCAACAGCCCAGCGCCAGGAACCCCGCCCCGCACCTGCCCAGGCTCTCGACTTGTCCTGTAGAAGCAGCTAGTAAGCTGAATTGGAGGGCGTGGGCTTAGTGGGTGGTAAGTCTTGTTTTCTAACGGAAAGCAGCTTTGGGGGTTCCAATGCCACCAGGAGCCTGCTCTCTGGGTTGGCGATCCTCTAGTCGCCACAGAATCTCGCCACTGTCAATCAGTCGCAAACGTATTAGGCATGTAAGGTAAACTCCACGGATGGCAACCTCTGCAAACGCCCAGCGCTGGGTAATGGGGCGTAGCCAGGCTGTGGGGGAGAGAATCCGAGCAGCCAGGCAAGGCTGACGGTAATTAAGGATCTGAGGGAGAATGGTGGGGGCCAGATTTCGTCCGTTTCTTAGATGACTCCCTGCAGAGAAGCCAGCCCACTGTTGGGGGCCACTAGGGTGCCGTTGAGTAAATTACCCTGATTGCTCGAATGCCACCCTCCCCTCCCCATCCCCCCCCCCCCCCGCCTCGCCCCGTCCCCAGGTAAAGAAGAGACTCAGCCCAGGACCTAGCGTCTGGGCACCCTGGAGCTGCCCACTCCACAGTCGAGCAGATTGGACCCGGGGAGTGGGCTCGGGGTCCCTCTTCTCCCACCCTCATGAAACTAGATGGGTTTATTTTCATGAGCCTGGCTGTGACCATCCGGGGTGGAAGCAGCCAGCTGCTCTGGTTAATTCAATCCAGCGCCCAGGGGCCAAGGTGGGAAGACAGGGAAGCAGATATCCCGCCCCCGAGCCCTGGGCGAGCAAGGCCCTGCCTTCTAGCAGGCTCGCAAGTGCTGTTTCCCAGGAAGCAGCTTCTGCTCTGTCCTCCCCTCCAGGTGCCCACGACCATGGAGATGTTCTGCTGCTACGGGCCTGTGGTCCCCAACGGGTACGGGGCCTGCTACAACCCGCAGGCTGAGACCATCCTCTTCTGCATCTCCAGCTTTCACAGCTGCAAGGAAACCTCGTCCGCGGAGTTTGCGAAAGCCGTGCAAGCGAGCCTGGCGGACATGAGAGACCTCTGCAGCCCACCGCAGCCTGCCCGGGGCAAGCCACCTGCAACCAAGGAAGATGGCCCAAGACCAAGTCAGGGCCACCAACCTTGACTCCCAGGCACCACTAGGTCTCCCATCCCCAAGCCCAGCCTCCTGCAAAAACCTGTAGCCGTCCCTCGCCCCAGCTTTCTGCAGCTCCCAGGGCCCCAGGACCCAACCCTAGACCGCACAGACGCATTACATGCGGCTGGAGAAGCTGGCGTGTTAGCAGACAAAGGCCCCTCACTATGCATGGGAGTTGTCAATATGTATCAAGGTGCCCTCAGGCCTAGGTGAGGCAGGGCCCCTGCTCCTCCCAGGCTCCTCCTGGGGTCCACCTATTTCCTTTCCCCGCAGGACCTAGCTTGTCCAGGTGATACTTCTGCCCCCTGAAAGAATGAATCACCCTATTGCGTGCCACGCACCTAAGTGAGTCACGGAAGCAGAGGCTACATCTGGGTCATTGCTTCTTTCTTCTGGGGGTAGGGAGTTGGGGAGCAGGGGGCTTAGTTTTCAGAGCAAAAGCACCTGGTCGTGGTGTTCACAGAGCCTCCCCTGAGCCATGCAGGCCTGCAAAACCCCCTAACCCCACCCACCTACACACACACACATACACATACACACACACGCCAAGTTCATCTAAAACGTGGTGACCTGCCCCCCTCCACACACACACATTTCTCCTTTGGCCTCCCAGAGACAGATCTTCCACTGGGTTCAGAAAATCGTATCCAGCTATCCTGAAAGGAAAAATAATGTTTCCACCTATGACCATCCAGGAGCCCTGGCAACTGTCTGCCTCCCATGTGGCATCAGGGCCAGCCAGTGGCAGGTGGAGATGCAAAGGAGTAGGCCACGCCCTCTGGGGGGGCCTGTTATTTGCATTTTCTCCGCCCCTTTCCCATGACTCTACCCTGATAGGTGGAGGGAAAAGAAGGCTGTCCCGGAGTCTCTCTGGCTGTGGCCTGCTTTGTTTTGTTTGTTTACAAGAGCGAGCTTTTACAGAAATCCACGGTGACATTAATTTCAGAAAATGATCTCGGTGGCACCCTTTAACAGGTGGGCTCCTTTGGTTGAAGGATGCCATCCAGGGATTCTATGGCAGCACAGGTGGAGGGGCCCAGAGCCAGGCTTTCCAACCGGCCCTGGGGACAGAGGGGACAGTGGGCAGAGAGCAGGGCTGGGTGAGGGAATGGTGGTGCCCAGCCCAGCCCAGGCTCTGGCTGAGGAAGGACAGACAGCTTGGAGACAGAGCAGCTGAGACAGGGGAGGCAGTGCACAAGCAGGCGTTGGGCACATTTTCTAAAGGGCAGAGGAAGAGGGGAGCGTGAGCTGTGTTCCCCCATCGCGAGGCAACTCTGCTGCTGCGGGGGTCCCGGGAAAGTGCCCCTAACCCAGGCTGCGTCATTCCGGGCACCCCACGGTGGCCCTGGGACGTTGCTGAGTGTCTGCTTTGGGGGCCACCATGGGAGTTCTCTGTGCTGTAACCTGGTAGACTGCAGTGGGGCTGGGGCATTTGGTCAGCAGCCCCTGGTTTGATACAGGTTTTGACTGACAATGGGGAAGGTCAGGGCGTGGGCTGCAGCTGTACACACCTCAGACCCCAGTCTGAAGGTCCAGGTGCATTCCCTCTTACGTCCACCTTCCTGCTGACCTGGGGAAGTTGGAGACCAAGGGTCCTGGGGGTGCCTGGGGACGCCGCCGTGCACCTGCTGTAAACTGACCAAAGCCACCTATCCCTTCTCGTGAAATAACCCATTCTCTCCCAGTTTCCCTCCAGGAATTCCTGGGCAGGCAGAGAGCTCCAGCCTTGGGCCCCATCAGCCCCTCACAACCTTGACCAAATGCCCAAAGACTCAGTTCCTTCCATTGCCCAATGAGGAGAAGAGCGTCCCCACCTTACAGGCTCTGAGGACCAGAGAGCGCGTGTGTAAGAACATCAGGACAGTGCCCACCGGTCAGGATGACAGGACCCAGCAGGCACTGCCCAGGTGGTTATCCGCTTATCTGGCAGACCCGAGCTCACACCCACTCCGTAGAGTTAGATCCCCAACAGTGCACTCTGAGGACTCCCAGGGCTTGGGTCGAGACACCTAGCGGGAGGGAACACCTGTCTCAGAGGGAGGGGCTGGAAGCTGGTCTTCCACCTCCGAGGGCAGGTAGGTGCACTGCATCTTTATGCAAAGGCAACACTGAGCCATTGCCAAGGGCATCCCTGGGGAGACCCTGGTAAAGGAGACTGCTCCGCATGTCCCCCAAGAGATGGAAAATGAGATGGCCACCGGGAACAGGGATGCATTGTAACAGTGTACGTGGCCACCTTACAATACTGCTGAATTGCCAAACCATATAAAGTTACTATTTGAGTTCTATTTTTATAAAATAGTTCTAGATTTATGGCAATATGTATATGTGTATTTATAGCCCTTCAACTTTAATTTATAGTTTTGTGCTTTGAAGAAATATATGTATGATTCAGGAATTGTATATTGAAAATATTATATTCAAAGTATTTAAAAACTGTATTCAATAAAATGTCGTGCCAAGAAAGAGGACTTTGGCCATTGCTTCTGTGCAGAAATGCTACATAATGCAGGGCTGCAAATCGCCGGAACTGAGTCTGCAGTTCCTTGGCCCACATCTGGGGTCCGCCTCCAGCAGCAGTGATGCGTGTTGGAAAGATGTAGGGGCTCTGGGGTGGGTTTTTGGCACAGTGGTTGAGACACCACTTTGGGGGTCACCATATTCCATATCGGAGGGCCCACTTGACTTCCCATCCAGCTTCCTGCTAATGCACACCCCGGGAGGCAGAGGAAATGGCTCAAATCCACGAGTCCCTGCCACCCCCATGGAAGACCTGGATGGACTGCAGCTCCTGGCTTTGCAGATATTTGCATGGGAGCTTTGGCTGTGTGTCTCTCTTTCTGTTTCTCTGCCTTTCAAATCAATAAAAGAATTTTAAATAACTAAATGTCATTTATTCATTAACAGCTTAAACAATAAAAAATAGTGGGATCGTTCTAATCATTAAAATGCATTCCATAAAATTCAGCATTCATTCATAATTTAATTTTTAAAAGCCTCATAGTAAAATGGAATGAGGAAAGAACAGACTTAGCCTGACAAAGAGCATCTAAAAAAAACCCTGCAACATGCATCATCCTAAATGGGGAAGTGTTGGACTGTTCCCTTCAAAATCAGGATAAAGAGAAGATATGCACTATCAGTGCTTCCATTCATCATTGCAATACAGGTTCCAGCCAGTGCGACGAGAAGAAAAATGACAGGAAAACTTCATAAAGGAAATAAAAGTGTCATTGCTTAGAGACGAAGATCGTTTATGGAGAAACCCCAAAAGAATCTTCAAATGCATTCATGGAAATGATAAATAAGGTCACAGGAGCTCATACAAGATCCGTGTACAAACCAATTGCATTTTATACACCGGCAATAGACAACAGAATCACAATTCAAAAGACATGGCTGCGGCAGTCCCAGGGAATAAATCTAACAAGACATGAAAGACAAAACGGTATGCGAGGTAAGCATAAACTCTACTGAAGACGCTGGAGCTGTGAGTGGAAGAGAGGTATTCCAAGTTCATGAATAGGAATAGGTCAAACGCCCCACAAGGAGAGTCTACAACTGAAAGAGGCGACTCGGCCATTCAGACCAAGCTGCCCGTGGAAGATATTTTCAACATCTGGCATACATATGTGTTTGAAAGATCTCATTTGAAAAGCATAGAAAGGCTCTCTGGTTCAACAGCAGGGAGACGGAGGGCAGACCATACCCCTGGGCTATCCTGTGGTCTTGAATAGGCAGCCCGGAAAGCGAGCTCTCATTGCTTAGTCTTTGCAGAATTGGGGGGAGGGTCCTGGGGCCCAGCACCACCAAAGGAGAACCCTGGTAACCCACCACACTCACCGGGCTGGGAAAGGACTGTGTCCCCAGAATGAGCATCAAATATAAACACACCAGCGGCTGCATGCCCTGAAGCCCACCTTCACATCATCTGGAGGGCCCAGAAAAATCCAGAAAAATCTCGAGCTCTCCAGTCCTGGAAGTTGTATTGAGCTGCCCCAGGCTGCAGCCCGGGGCAGTATCTTCCTGGACTTCAAATCATTTCCACAATAATTGAGCCAATACAATGCCCAGGACACAACTAAACTGGGGGTGGGGGTGGGGGTGAGGGCAGGCATTCACATACTCTAGCAGCTAACATGACACTTGGCAACTATTACACGAAGGATCTCTCTTTCTCTCTCTCTCTCTCTCTCTCTCTCTCTCTCTCTCTCTCTCTCAAAAACCTTAAAAATTGAAAACTAAACAGTGTGGCCCAGGGGCAGGCACTTGGTGGAGAAGCCACTTGGGAGCCCTGCATGCCATACCAGAACACCTGGGTTCATGTCCCAGCCCCACTCCTAACTCCAGCTTCCTGTTAACGTGCATCCTGGAAGGCAGCAGGTGACGGCTCACATACTTGAGTCCCTGCCACTCACGTGGTAGCCCCGAATGGAGTTCTCCACTCCCGGCTTCAGCCTGGCCCAGCATGGGCCGGTGTGGACATTGCGGAATGAACCAGCAGATGGGAGATCGCTATCTGCTTTTCAAATAAATAAAGAATGCATTCCTGAGGACTGTTTAAGAAATAAATAAATGAAGTGGCACAGAAGACTTGAAAACAAATTAAAACTCTAGAATTGGAAAACAAATAACTAATAACTGCAATCAATCACCAAGTTGACAGCTTTATAATGTCAGTTAAGACATAGCTGATGCAGTGCTGGCATCCCATATGGGCACTGGTTCGAGTCCCGGCTGCTCCTCTTCCAGTCCAGCTCTCTGCCATGGCCTGGGAAGGCAGTAGAAGATGGCCCAGGTGCTTGGGCCCCTGCACCCACGTGGGAGACCTGGAGGAAGCACCTGGCTTCGGATCGGCACAGCTCCAGCCATTGCGGCCAATTGGGGAGTGAACCAGCAGATGGAAGACCTCTCCCTCTGTCTCTTCTCCTTTCTGAGTCTAACTCTGACTTTCAAATAAATAAATAAATCTTTTTTTAAAAAAGGTAATGGAGGCCGGCACCGTGGCTCAACAGGCTAATCCTCCGCCTAGCAGCGCTGGCACACCAGGTTCTAGTCCCGGTTGGGGCGCCGGATTCTGTCCCGGTTGCCCCTCTTCCAAGCCAGCTCTCTGCTATGGCCCGGGAAGGCAGTGGAGGATGGCCCAAGTGCTTGGGCCCTGCACCCCATGAGAGACCAGGAGAAGCACCTGGCTCCTGCCTTCGGATCAGTGCGATGCGCTGGCTGCAGCGCGCTGGCCGCGGCAGCCATTGGAGGGTGAACCAATGGCAAAAGGAAGACCTTTGTCTCTGTCTCTCTAACTGTCCACTCTGCCTGTCAAAAAAAAAAAAAAAGGTAATGGAAGTAATCACTCAAACTTGTCCAAAAACTGTTGAAGAATCTTAATCCGCTTTCTGGGTTTTTTTTTTTTTAGGATTTATTTATTTATTTGAAAAGCAGAGTGACAGAAAGAGATACAGATACACACATATACACATGAGAGAAAGAGAAAGGAGGAAGGAGAGGGAGAGGGAGAGGTCTTCCATCCACTGGTCACCTCCCAAATGGCCACAACACCTGGGGGCTGGACCAGGGCAAAGCCAGGAGCCAGGAATTCCATATG
Organism: Lepus europaeus; assembly: GCF_033115175.1. NCBI lineage: Eukaryota > Metazoa > Chordata > Mammalia > Lagomorpha > Leporidae > Lepus > Lepus europaeus. The sequence continues at coordinate 77,438,160 of NC_084843.1, read as the reverse complement.
AGTCTCCCATGTGCATAGCAGGGGTCCAATTACATGGGCCATCATCGGCTGCTTTCCCAGGCCATTAGCAGGGAGCTGGGTCAGAAGCAGAGTTTCAAGAATTTCAACAAATCCCAAGCAAAATAAATAAGAAGAAACCCACACATGCTATGAAGCTGTGGAAAGCAAAAGATAAGGGAACTTGAAAACAGAACAGCAACAGAATCCAATAAAAATCTTTATAAAAACTTTAGCAAGGAGCCGGCGCCGTGGCTCAACAGGCTAATCCTCCGCCTTGCGGCGCCGGCACACCGGGTTCTAGTCCCGGTCGGGGCACCGGTCCTGTCCCGGTTGCCCCTCTTCCAGGCCAGCTCTCTGCTGTGGCCAGGGAGTGCAGTGGAGGATGGCCCAAGTGCTTGGGTCCTGCACCCCATGGGAGACCAGGAGAAGCACCTGGCTCCTGCCATCGGAACAGCGCGGTGCGCCGGCCGCAGCGCGCCTACCGCGGCGGCCATTGGAGGGTGAACCAACGGCAAAGGAAGACCTTTCTCTCTGTCTCTCTCTCTCTCTCACTGTCCACTCTGCCTGTCAAAAATAAAAAAAAAAAAAAAAAAAAAAACTTTAGCAAAAGTGGTGCAACAGAGCTAAACTTCTAATACCTAAAAATCCTACCAGCAATGGAGGATTCTGTCTTTTATTTTATTTTTAAGATTTATTGATTTGTTCGAAAAGCAGTTACAGAGAGCCAGAGGCGCGGGCTGGGGTTGGGGCGTGAATGTTCCATCCCTGGTTCACTCCCCAAATGGCCGCAATGGCTGGAGCTGGACCAGAGTGAAGCCAGGAGCCAGGAGCTTCTTCTGGGTCTCCCACACGGGTGCAGGGGTCCAAGCACTTGGGCCATCTTCTACTGCTTTTCCAGGCCATAGCAGAGAGCTGGATCAGAAGTGGAGGAGCTAGGACTCGAACTGGCGCCCATATGGGATGCCGGCACTGCAGGTGGTGGCTTTACCCTCTAGGGCACAGCGCCGGCTCCAGGATTCTACTTTTTACAAAAAGTTAGGGAGAATGAGGCAATACCTTCTCCCCAGACAGGGCGTACAGCCCTGCGTTCGCCCCAGCGCGGCGGCCAGCTGCGTGCAGCATTCAGCGGCTGCCATTTCACCATGGCAGACAATGTGCTGGAGGAAAGTGCCAAAACCCTGTGTTCATCGTTACGTGGAAGTTCATTCTCACGGAGGACACGAGTGCCGCAGTGGAGCAGGCTGTATCCGTGGGAGAATCAAAACACGCACAATTCAAAGGGAGGGCCGAGAGACCAGGAATCAGAAACGTCAGCAGTATCAGCCACCCCGGGCACTTAAAGATGTACTCCGGGTGGACTGGGAAGAATTCCCGCCGCCTCCGGCCTCCTAGGCCGGCTGCAGCCCGGGGTGGGGCTCCGAGCAGCTCTGCAGGTGTCCAGGCCCCGCCCAGGCCCCGCCCCCACCCCACAAGGCCCCGCCCCCGCCCAGGTCCCGCCCGCCCATGCTCCGCCCCTCCAGGTCACGCCCACCCCGCCGCCGCACGGAAGCACGGTTGCCTAGCAGCGGCGTGTGTTGCTCCGTAGCCCCGGCGGCGGCGGCGGCGGCGGCGGCGCGCGGGCAATGCCCAAGAAAGCGGTGGTCACCATACGCTACGGGCCCTACAGCGCGGTGGGCCTGGCCGTGGAGCACCGCACCTTCCGCCTGGAGGGCATGCAAGGTGGGTCCCCGCTGCGCGGGCCCGGGGCGCCCAGCCTCCGAGCGTCCGCGCCGGCCAAGCCCACTGCCCAGCCCCCTCTTCCTTCCTCAGCCCCGAGCGGCCGCCTACGACCCAGCGGGTCTCCCCGGACTCTGGTCTGCCAGGGCGACTTCGCATCTTCCGGCTCCCGGGGCTTGGTTTCGGCTAAGAGTGGGAACACATTGGAACGGTGGGGCCCCTGAGCGCTGGCCTGGTTCCCGCGAATTAGAGTCCCAGCACCCGGCTTTAGGAGCTGGGAAACTGAGCATCGCGAATACTCAACCTCACAAATCCAATGGCTGGGCAGTGGCCGTGCTGAGCTTCGGACTGGGTCACTTACTCTTGCAGCAAACCCCTTGGGTGCCTTCCACAAGCTCACCTGTGACCGTCTCAGATTTCCCACCACTTCCCCACCCCGCGACGCCGGCATTCAGCCCGTGATGCTGTCGTGGAGTGCCAGCACAGAGAGAGAGAAGTTGCGGGACCGGGCATGGGGGTGGGGGGTGGGGGTGTGTGTGCTATGTAGAGGCCGCAGGAAGGCTGAGTGACCAACAGTGTGTGTCGCATGCCCACCCAGAAAACCCGCAGGCACTTGTGGGCAGCCTTAGGGAGCAGCCGCACGTGGACGAGGGCGATGGAGCCGAGGCTTAGACGGGCAGGGCCAACCGGACATGTGGGGTCAGGGTCGCCAGAGTCCACAGCTGGACAGTGACACAGTTGGCAGCTGGGCAGTGCTTAGGAGCTGCAGGGACTCTAGCCTGTGGGAACTGTAGCGTGGGCTGTGACCAGCAGAGCTCTGGGGGGTGGGGTGGGGGTGGGCTGCCCAAGTCCCTCACCACAGTGTGCCCAGGATGCCGGACATGGAGCTTTGGTCTCACTTCTCCTTTCTAGTTCCTGGTCTCCCTCTTTTTGGGGCGGACGTATGTACCCCATGCCTGTCCCGCCCACGTATTGGAATGCATTGAAGTAACTCCGGATTTCAGCAGGCTCACGGTTGAAGAAGTGTGTCCGAATTCTCAGATGAGACTTGGGACTTGGGGATGACGTTGGGATGAGTTAAAGGACTTTGGACCGATGGGGATGGAGTGATGTGGTGGTGTTTCTGAGGATGACAGGAGTTTCATGGGGCTGAGGGTAGAGTGCTATGGTCTGAACGTGATTTGGCTCCTGAACTCATTAAGACTTTATCCGCCCCCTGGCCAGCACCGTGGCTCACTAGGCTAATCCTCCACCTGCGGTGCTGGCACCCTAGGGTTCTAGTCCCGGTTGGGGCGCCGGATTCTGTCCCGGTCGCTCTTATTCCTGTCCAGCTCTCTGCTGTGGCCCGGGAGTGCAGTGGAGGATGGCCCAGGTCCTTGGGCCCTGCACCCGCACGGGAGACCAGGAGAAGCACCTGGCTCCTGGCTTCGGATCAGTGTGGCCACAGAGGTCATTGGGGGGGTGAACCAATGGAAAAGGAAGACCTTTCTCTCTATCTCTCTCTCTCACTGTCCGCTCTGCCCGTAAAAAAAAAAAAAAAAAAAAAAAAAAAAGACTTTATCCCCCAAAGTCGTAATCCAATAGAACTTTCTTTCATTTATTCTACTACTTTGGGTAGACAGTTACATTTGCTGTTTTCTCACTGGGCACTGCTTTCACTACATCGCAAAGTTTGTATATGTTGTGGTTTTTTGGTTATTCATCTCAGGGTATTTCCTAATATTCTTTGTGATTTCTCCTTTGATTCCTTGGTTTAACAGCGTGTTGTCTTATTTACATACACAAGTACTTGTGGGTTTTCTGGTTTTCCTTCTTTATTGATTTCTGATTGTGGTTGGGAATGATACTTTGTAAAATTTCATTCTTCTCAAATTTATTAAGATTTGTTTTGTGGCCCAACCTATGATCTATCCTGGAGAAGGTTCCATGTGAGTTTGAGAGTGTGGATTCTGCTGCTGGGTGGGGCAGTTGTGGGAATTGCTTACCGGAAGACAGTAATGAACTTGGCCACATCAACAGACTCTTGCTTGAGTGAAAGATTTCTCTGCAGCGAGAGAAGCTGTGTACAATCATTTTGCCCATGGTTCCTTCAGAACTGGAGTCTGTTTTGCTGCTTGGTCTACTCCGTGTATGGAACATTCTGAGTTCTTGGTTGCCTTGTCAACCATAGTCCAGCCTCCTCCCTAGCAGTAGAGTCCATCTCAAGAAACACACTTTCTTTTCTCGTCTCTACTCATCAGCTCTTCATTGCTACAATGAAAACCCAAAACTAAGGAGACTCCTGGGGTTCACGGTTTTGGAAGTTCGCAGCCAAAGATTTGGCTGGCCCCATGGTTCTGGCTGTCTGGTGGAGAGCAGAGGACGACCATGGTGGAGTGAGGGCAGGGGCTGATCATATGGCTGGCAGGGAGCAGAGAGGCAGGTGGCTAGGCCCAACTCAGGCTTATATAACCAACACTGTCCAGAGAACTCAATTCCAATGGCACGCCCTCAAGGGCCCAAGGACACCTCCCCGGACTCGCCTCCTAAACACCATCATTGGACCAAGTCTCCATGCTCCCAGCACCACCAACTCATGAGTCCTACATGAGTTCAGGAGCCAAATCAAATCAAATAAATCAAATCAAAATAAACATCATCCCTGAGAAGTAACCCTCATCCATTCAGGTTTTATCCTGAGAGAACAGCCATTGCGTCCCACCGCAGGCTCCCCTCTGGTTCTGGTTCTCATCCTGTTTCCACCAATCTGCTGTCACTTCATCCAGGGAAGTCTTGAGCCTCCCCAAGTCATCCATGAGGATTGGGTTCAGCTTCTCTCAATCTCCTGCTACTGTTGCTATCCTCATCACTGCCCCATGGACCACAAACTATGTAACGTTACCCAGAATGGTGACTCCTTCCCGGAGTGTTCTCAGGGACCTTTGCTCAGCTCCGTCAGAGCAGTCGCTCCTCAGGGGTGTGCAGCCCTCTGCTATCTGCTTCTTGAATAACAAGCCGTGTGTTAGAAGACGCGGAAACCTCAATCTCCACGTGCCTCTCCGACAGACTCCGGGTGGCGTTGACAATGAGAAGTAATATTTTGAAAGGATCTGAGCCACAGGTCTCAACCATGGCTTACAGTGCTCAGTGAGCCATGTTGTAAATGGATGCGCTGTCATGCAGGCTTTGTTGTCCCATCTGTGGAGCACAAGCAGGGTAGATTTTGTGTAATCCTTGAGGATCCTAGGACTTGGGCTGGCAAACAGCATTGGCTTCAACGTAAGCCCCTCCCTGACAAGACACCTGGCCTGTCCTTCGCAGCCTGCAGCCTGGCTTCAATTTCTCCTCTCTATGCCTATGAAAGACCTGGATGGCATCTTCCCAAAATACAAGCTGCTTTGTCTACACTGGAAATCTGTTGTAAGCCTAGCCGTCTTCATCTGTGACTTTAGCTGACTTCCGGCTGACTTGCCACACCTACAGTTCTGCCTTGTACTTGTATGTTGTGGAGGTGATGTCCTGTCTTAAACCTCACGAGACAAACTCTGCTGGCATCCACCGTTCTGTAGCTCCCTCACCTCTCCCAGCCTTCAGAGAGTTGAAGAGAGCTAGGGTCTCTCGCTAGATTTTCTGTGTGTGCTTTCCCTTTTCTCTGTGTTCTTTTTTTTTTTTTTTTTTTTTTGACAGGCAGAGTGGACAGTGTGAGAGAGAGACAGAAAGGTCTTCCTTTGCCGTTGGTTCACCCTCCAGTGGCTGCCATGGCTGACGCGCTGCGGCCGGCGCACCGCGCTGATCCGAAGCCAGGAGCAGGTGCTTCTCCTGGTCTCCCATGGGGTGCAGGGCCTCTCTGTGTGCTTTTAGCTATTTTTATTGACACAGGGAGCTCGGTCCGTCTGCTGGCTTATTCCCCAAATGCCACCAATGGCTAGGGCTGGACCATGCCGAAGCCAGAAGCCAGGAACCCAATCCACTTCTCCCTGGTGGGTGGCGGGAGCCTGATTCCTTGAGCCTTCACCATTGCTTCCTTAGATGTCCGTCAGCGGGAAGCTGGAGCCAGGAGCCAGAGCCGAGCGTTGACCTCAGGCACTCTGGTGCACATGGGAGTCTCAGCCAGCTGCCAGCTGCTGCCTGTCCCTAGTTATTTTCTTAGTGGTTAACTAGGGCATTCGCATCCTAAACTTGTGACAACTCGATTTAAACAATACCAACTTAGTTTTCACCAGCTTACAAACATTGTGCTCCTAGACACCTTCAAGTTTACTGGTTCTTTCTTATGCTGTCTCGAAGCTGCTGTGTAACCTCTAGTGAACTTCTCATTTCAAGTATTGTACTTTTCTACTTCATAAATTATCGTTGGTTCCTTTTTAGATTTTCTGTCTTTTTATTGGTGTTCCCATTTTGCTCATACATCATTCTCTTCATCTTTTAGTTTTTCTTTTCTTTTTTTTTTTTTTTTTTTTTTTTTTGACAGGCAGAGTGGACAGTGAGAGAGAGACAGAGAGAAAGGTCTTCCTTTTTGCCATTGATTCACCCTCCAATGGCCGCCGCACTGTGCTGATCCGATGGCAGGAGCCAGGTGCTTCTCCTGGTCTCCCATGGGGTGCAGGGCCCAAGGACTTGGACCATCCTCCACTGCACTCCCTGGCCACAGCAGAGAGCTGGCCTGGAAGAGGGGCAACCGGGACAGGATCGGTGCCCCGACCGGGACTAGAACCCGGTGTGCCGGCGCCACAAGGCGGAGGATTAGCCTAGTGAGCCGCGGCGCCGGCCCATCTTTTAGTTTTTTATCTATGGTTTAATACAGTTGATTTGTGGGGCGGGTATTATGGCATAGTAGGTTAGGCCATATGGGTGCCGGGTTCTAGTCCCAGTTGCTCCTCTTCCAGTCCAGCTCTCTGCTGTGGTTCAGGAGTGCAGTGGAGGATGGCCCAAGTCCTTGGGCCCTGCACCCGCATGGAAGACCAGGAGGAAGCACTTGGCTTCTGGCTTCAGTTCGGCGCAGCACCAGCCATGGCGTCCATGTAGGGGGTGAACCAATGGAAGGAAGACCTTTCTCTCTGTCTCTCTCTCTCTCTCACTGTCTAACTCTGTCAAATAAAATAATATAAAATTAAATTAAAGAGAGAAAAAAGAAAGTAGAGCAGCCAGGTCTCAAACCAGTGCCCGTATAGGATGCTGGCAACGCAGGCGATGGCTTTACCTGCCATGCCACAGTGCCGGCTACTCAATTGTAGTCTTTCGCCCAGGCAGCTGTGGGATTTTCATGTGCCTTTTGATGTTTCTGAGCACTGCCCACAGCTTTTCCACTCTGGGTCAGTGCCAAGCTAGGCAAACAAAGACAGGCTTCTTGTGTCCGTCCTTGGGGAAGGCTGCAACAGCCAAGAGAGAACAGAGAAACCCAGGAACTTGCGAACAAGGTCTGTCCTGCCCGCTCTGGGGCCCAGGACCAGGACCCCGTACTGGGAACACGGGGCGCTGTCTTCACCGTCACGCCGGGCAGGAGGTGCGGCGAGGGCAAGCCCCAGTGCCATCACGCTTGCCTGCTTGCTCTCGATTCGTATTCATTTGGTTGCCGTAGGCCTTTGACTGCTTTCTAGAGTTTGGACAGGGTTCGTTCTGAGAGTTTCCGGTTCTTTGTTGTTGTTTTTTTTTTTCTGTGTTCCGTGGAGGGATGGAAGTCCCCTGTGCCATGTGCAGACACTTTCGTTGTATTCCTTCCTGCTGCTCCAAGTGGCATGATAGGGTGAGTTCAGCCTGAGCAGTTACACACCAGAAATGGCTGTAAAGCAGCATGCGTACGTAAGCATTTGCTACACAACCTACAAGTACTAGGGGAGGAGACTCCCCGGCTCAGCTGCCCACAAATCCTGCCAGCTTCAGCTGCCACATGTCCCCGGCCACGCGTCCCCGATTGCAGCCCAGCTCTGTTGGCAGGGAGATGATGGGAGCAGAGGTGAGGCGTGGGGGGAGAGGGGGTTTGAATTGGTCTCACGTATCGGCTTTGTGGCCAAGGTCAGAACCAAGTTGTTTCACCCCTATGAGCTTTGGTTTACCTGTTGGTAAAGGGGAGTCTTTGCTGATGTGAGATTCTGACGGGCAAGTGCAGGCGAGAGATGTTCATCATGCCTGCACGTGGTGAGGGCTCCAGCGCGCGTCCTTCTGACTCCTGAGGGGACCGTTGGGGGCGGGGCAGCTTGCAGCTTGTGTGGGTCTGGTTGGAGGGTGTGTGTGCTCAGAGTCAGGTCTGTGTCGCCCTTGAAAACAGGGAGCCAGCGAAGGCTCTTTTTTTAATTTTTTTTTTTTTTTGATAGGCAGAGTGGACAGTGAGAGAGAGAGACAGAGAGAAAGGTCTTCCCTTTGCCGTTGGTTCACCCTCCAATGGCCGCCGCGGTAGCGCGCTGCGGCCGGCGCACCGCGCTGATCCGATGGCGGGAGCCAGGTGCCTCTCCTGGTCTCCCATGGGGTGCAGGGCCCAAGCACTTGGGCCATCCTCCACTGCACTCCCTGGCTACAGCAGAGAGCTGGCCTGGAAGAGGGCAACCGGGACAGGATCGGTGCCCCGCCTGGGACTAGAACCCGGTGTGCCAGCACCGCAAGGCGGAGGATTAGCCTAGTGAGCCGCGGCGCCGGCCTCTTTTTAAAATTTTTTTAGAAGATTTTATTTATTTGAGAGGCAGAGTTATAGACAGAGAGAGGGAGAGACAGAGAGAGAGGTCTTCCATCTGCTGGTTCACTCCCCAAATGGCTGCAATGGCCGGAACTGCGTCGATCCGAAGCCAGGAGGCAGAAGCTTCTTCCGAGTCTCCCATGTGGGTGCAGGGGCCCAAGGACTTGGGCCATCTTGTAGTGCTTTCCTAGGCCATAGCAGAGAGCTGGATGGGAAGTGGAGCAGCCAGGGCTCGAACTGGTGCCCATATGGGATGCCGGCACTCAGATGGTGGCTTCACCCACTATGCCCCCAGCGCCGGCCCCCAGCAAAGGCTCTTGAGCTAAGGAATGGTGAGATCAGAGCTGTCCTTGAAGAGACCACTTCTGAAGGAAGAGAGCTGCGGAAGAGGAGTGAGGAGAAATGAATTCCTGAGCAGCATGAAGCCAGTGGTGAGAAATGGCTCCCTGGAGTTTGGGAGGAAGATGAGGGTGAGCGAGAGGGGTCGGGGAAGTGCGAACTCCATGCCAAAGGACTTCCAAGTTCGTCTGTCCGGTTGGACCGTGCACTGTCGCTAGGGTACTGAGTAGGCAGCTCAGACTTGGTGAGCCCCACATCCCCCAACCAGACTCTGTGCACCTGCTGCCCCAGTTCGCAGCAGCTCTGGCCTCCTCGGGCCAAAATCCCTGTGCTCCTCTCTTTCCCTCACCTTCCTCGCTTGTGCCGTCCATATCCCGGCTGCTCTGTCCTCGAAGTGCCTCCAACCTTCAGCCCCCCTCCCCGCTTCTTACGACTGCCGGGCCATGCCGCCCAGTAAGGAGTGGGCACAGAGATCAGAGATCACCCAGAGACTGTAGAAGGCAAGGGAGACGGGGATGTCAGGGCAGAGTGGGCGGCAGGCGCTCAGGTGTTGGGGAGGAGTTTCCTCCAGAGAGAGGAGAATTCCTGGGAGACGGAGGAGGGAGGGTTTCTCACGCATGCGCCGTGGGAGGGTGAGCTGGACAGTAACCTTGGAGGGCAACCCAAAGGCACCCTTACTCAGAGAGTTCGTGGAAAGAACTGAATTAAAAGATACAGAGTTCATTTCAGTGAATAAAAAACCTGAAACCCGTGAATAGTTTTTTTTTTAATATGCATCTTCCATGAATTTAAAGACTCCTGGTATGCCTGAGTTTCACAACTTTTTCAGCAAAATCAACTTACCTGGATTTTTTAAAAAATTTATTTCAAAGGCGGAAAGACAGATAAAGAGAGCTCCCATCTGCCAGCTAGTTCACACCCCCCAAATGCCCGCAGCGGCCTACAGCTGGGACTGAAGCTGGGAGCCGGAAACTCAATCCAGGTCTCCCACGGGGTGGCAGGGACACAGCCCTGGAGCCGTCACTGCTGCCCTGCGCCAGGACTGCGTTTTTAGGAAGCCGGAGTCAGGAGTGAGAGCTGGGTGTTGAACGCCCGTGCGGGACGCGGCTGTCTTACTTAGCTTCTTAGCCATCAGGGTCCCCGTTCTTCCACAGACTTCTCGAATCATAGGTGTTCCGAGGAAGAATGCCAGGGGATTTCCTGCAGCATTCTTGGTGAGAGTGAACAATTGAAAATGACCAGACCAAGGGAGGGTTAGGTAAACCACGGCACACCTGGGACATGAAGTACAATACAGCAGTGAAAAATCACACAGCAGCTCTATGTCCCTTGATGGGGCTGGGCCACTGCGACCCAGCGCAGGGGGCTGGAATGTGGCCTTGAACCCCCTGCAGGATCCCACTTCCACTGCAAAAGACAAAATAGGGAGGGAGGTGAGAGATACAGGGGTTGAAGGCAATGGTGACCTTTCCTATAATTTTTAAGTTTTTTTCTTTTTTAAAGATGAGCCTGCATTACATTTGTAACAATAACATTTTAGGGTTTAAAAGGCTTTGCTGTGGGCTGGCGCTGTGGCTCACTTGGCTAATCCTCCGCCTGCGGCACTGACATCCTAGGTTCTAGTCCCTGTTGGGGCACCGGATTCTGTCCCAGTTGCTCCTCTTCCAGTCCAGCTCTCTGCTGTGGCCCGGGAGGGCAGTGGAGGATGGCCCAAGTGCTTGGGCCCTGCACCTGCATGGGAGACCAGGAGAAGCACCTGGCTCCTGGCTTCGGATCGGCACAGTGTGCTGGCTGTGGTGGCCATTTGGGGGATGAACCAACGAAAAAAGGAAGACCTTTCTCTCTCTCTCTCTCTCTCACTGTCTAACTCTGCCTGTAAAAAAAAAAAAAAAAAAAAAAAAAAAAAAAAGGCTTTTCTGTGTTGTTTTGCCCAGTGAAAAGTATTTCAAAGAAGTAAGAAAGGGCCAGCTCCGCAACTCACTAGGCTAATCCTCTACCTGCGGAGCCAGCACACCAGGTTCTAGTCCCAGTTGGGGCGCCGGATTCTGTTCCAGTTGCTCCTCTTCCAGTCCAGCTCTCTGCTGTGGCCCGGGAGTGCAGTGGAGGATGGCCCAAGTGCTTGGGCCCTGCACCGCATGGGAGACCAGGAGAAGCACCTGGCTCCTGGCTTTGGTCCAGCAGCGATGGCGCTGGTGGATTCTTCCTACTCACTTGGATTGAGTTCTGTGTTCCTGGCCCAGCTCCGGCCACTGCAGGTATTTGGGGAGTGAACCAGTGGATAGGCTCGCTCTCTCTCTCTCTCTCTCTCTCTTTCTCCCTTCCTTCTTCTTCAATAATTTTTAAAGTTTTATTTACCTATTTGAAAGGCAGAGTAACAGAGGGAGAGAGAGAGAGAGAGAGAGAGAGAGAGAGAGACAGAAAGAGAGAGGTATCCTCCATCCATTGGTTCACTCCCCAAATGGTCTGGGCCAGGCCATGGCAGGAGCCAGGAGCTCCATCCAGGTCTCCCATGTGGGGAGCAGGGGCCCCTGGACTTGGGCCATCTTCAGCTGCCTCCCCAGACACATTAGCAGGGAACTGAATTGGAAGCGTTGTCGTGTGGGATGCCTGCACTGGAAGTGACAGCTTCATTGCCTGTGCCACAAGGCCAGCCCGAGTCAACTTTTAAAAAGGAGTGGTGGGCCCGGGAAGCAAGGAGGGAGGGCAGCCGGCGCGGGCTGCTGTGCCCACAGTGGGGACGAGGAAGGAGTGTTTTGAACAGCCCCAGGGGAGTGTTTTTGTGGTTGAAGGAGATTGAGGATTGAAGATGTCAGCAGGCGGTTGATTTGTACCATGAGCTCTGTGTATCCACGAGCGAGCATCCATCTAATACTGGCAGCCAGTGCTTACCGAGGGCCTGTGCGAGGGCCAGGGCGTCCGCAGCAGCAAAGCCGGCAGCTTTTGCTCCCCAGCCCGTCTTGTCCTCTCCCCCACCCCCTGAAGTCCCAACCCTAGGAGGTCAGGGTTGTGGCGCAAGAGAGCTAAGCGGCTCCTGCAACGCCAGCACCCCATACCTGAGCACAGGTTCATGTCCAGGCCACTCCACGTCCAATCCAGCTCCCTGCTACTGCACCTGGGAGGGCAGCAGAAGATGGCCCAAGTGCTTGAACCCCTGCACCCACATGGGAGACCTGGATGGAGCTCCAGGCTCCCGGCTCTGGCCTGGCCCAGTCCTGGCCGTTGCAGCCATTTAGGAGAATGAACCAGCAGACAGAAGATGTCTTTCTCTGTCTCTCTCATTCCCTGTCTCTGTCATGGTGTCTTTCAAATAAATACAAATAAATCCTAAAAGAAGACCCCGAACCAGCATCAGGGTAAGCAGGGAGTAGTGTGCTGACAGGCTATTCTCTATATCCATGTGCATCCGGTGTATTTCTGGAAAAACCATGGCACACTGATCATTTTCCAGAGCTCTGCTGGCTTTGGAAATGCACCTGGTCTTTTCTGAACTTGCCTTAAGCAACCTGAAAATCCGCGCGCTTTCTTTATTACCCATGAATTACAATAGCTTAGTAAAACACACACACAGACACACACACACACACCCCTCAGCAGTGATGGCATGAAACTAAGGCTTAGCAAAAAAAAAACTCCAGGTAATTTTCCTGGCCATCATTCCTGGCAGCTGCTCCTTGCCTGCTGTATTCTTAGGTCTGCCAATGACGCACTGCAAGGGATTGGAAGGGATCGAAGGAGACCCTGAAAATGCAGAATCCACCCAGTGCACCACCGTCCATCCCAGGCCATGCAAGTTGTACTTGGTAACAACAGTCCGTGCTGGGTGGACGAAGGATGGGGGTGCTGCCGTCCACCCTGCAGCACTGCAGTCACCCGCAGACGGCCTGCGGCTCGGCCCACACCGACAGGAAGGGGCATTCCCTGTGTCCTTGGTTTAGCCAGATCCCCCTTGAAGAATGAGGTGCCACTTCAAAGAGGCAGGCGTTCCGTGGGTGGCCTTCCAGCTCCTGGCTGATTGATGCTGGAGCTCAGCCCTGCCTTCGCACAGACTTTGTCTCAGGAAGGAGATCTGCCTGACCTTTCTTTGACTAGACAGCGCTGCAGCAGCTCCCAGGGACAAATGGGCCCTCCACGGAGAGGGGTGGCATTTGGAGGAGCGGCAGGAGTTCCGGGACCTCCCAGGGTCCGCTCCCTGGAGCTGGCAGTGGCCGCGGAAGGGCAGGGCCTGGATGTCCGGAGGCTGAGGATCCGTGCAGGCTCTGGAGTTGGTTTTCTCCTTTAATAAACGTGAGACCCGAGGCCCGGCAGTGTGCACGGCGCCCAGCACATTCTGAGTTTGTTTAGTCAGTAAGCCCGTGTAAGCGCCAGGGACCTGGTGGGGTTGGTGGCAGTGAGGACCACATGCCTGGTGACCCTCTAAAAGGCAGAGTGGGGAAGGGTGGCCTCGTAACAGAATTCCCCCCGTTGGGCTACACTTGCTTGCATGCAAACTGGAGCACCCCAACACCATAGGATTGGTGGATCAAATCCTGGTTTTATTTTTTCATTTAGTTTTAAAGATTTATTTATTTGAAAGGCAGAGTGTCAGGGAGATGGAGGGAGAGACAGAGAGAGAGAGAGAGAGAGAGAGAGACATTCCATCTGCTGGTTCACTCCCCAAATGGCCACAACGGACAGAGCTGGGTCAAGCCAAAGCCAGGAGCCTGGAACTCCATCCGGGTCTCCCGTGTAGGCAGGGGTCTAAGCACTGTGGCCATCTTCTGCTGCTTTCCCAGGCTCATTATCTGGAAGCTGGATGGGAAGTGGAGCAGCCAGGCCTCGAATCAGGGTTCTGATATGGGGTGCCGGCGACGAAATGGCAGTTTACCCCCTCTGCACCACAAACACCAGCCGTCAAATCCATGTCGTTTAACGCTGTCCTGGGGCAGGCGGTGAAGATGCCCGCGTCCCACATCGCGGTGCCTGGGTTGGATCTCTGAGTGCAGGTCCTGGTTCCAGCTTCCTGCTCACGTGCACCCTGGGAGACAGCAGGCAGTGGCCCAGAGCGGTTGGGTCCTGCCACCCATGTGGGAAACCTGCATTGCATCCTTGGCTTCAAGCTTTAGCCAGCCCATTGGCAGGTATTTGGGGAATGAACTAGCAGATGCGCTCTCTCTCTCTCTCTCTCTCTCTCTCTGTGTGTGTGTGTGTATCTCTCTTTCTGTGCCTACCTCTCCAATAAATTAAAAAAAATTTTCAAGAGTGACAGTGCCCTCATAAAACCCACTCCAAGCCTAGATTCCACGCGTGGCTTGGTCAGACAAGCAGGCTGTACAGCGCTTGCCTCCCGGGGTTCTGCAGGGCCTTGCTCACCACCAGGGGAAGTCCCTATGCCCTCATTCCCTCCAGAACATTCCCCTGGGACCTTCAAGAGTTGGCACTGGGTGTCTCCAGGGGAGTGGCGGTGGCGCCTGGCCCCCCAAGGCGGGAGTGTACGATAGGCATGGAGAAGCTGTTTTGTCCCTACTTTCTTGCTGTCAGATTGAAGTCCATCGCCAGGAATATCTCCAGTCGATGTGAAGACCAGAGCCCTGGGGGCCAGGGTGTACCTCCCCGCACTGGCTACTGCCCTGCACCCTGAGAGAGCATTGCTGGGGGGAGCACGTGAGCCCCAGCATCTCTGTGATAGAGCGCCTTCCGCCTCCTTAGAGTGGATCAAGCCATTGTCCCAGCGGACTGCCTTCCCCAGAGACATTCAAGACACTTAATTCAATAGCATAAATAACCCGAGAAAAAGCTGAAGGCGTTCTCTAGAGTGCAGAGGGAGGCATGAGCTGCGAGGCCCTCCCCGGGGGCCCGCACTCCGCTGTCCGCCTGATGGAGCCTGGCCGAGTCTCTCTGAAGCTTCCTTCCAGAAGTGAAATTAAAATCACACCATTAAAATGCTCGCAGTTGGGGCTGACGCGCCCGATCCGACTGAAGAATGAAGTGGACACGCCAGCGCCTTGCAACAGCAATTGTCTCTGTAATTAGGTGCAATTAGCTGACATCACTTGTCTGCCTTTCTCCACGGAAGGCTGATTGAAATGCTCATTAAAAAAAAAAAAAAAAAAAAAGCATGCCCCCCCCCCCCACTTCTGACTTATTTTTCCCAGTTTTGGCTGTTGATGGAAACTCTCGGGCTCTGTTAAAAGGTGCCTCTGGGGTTTAATCAGGGCACATGCGAGCCACCTGGGGCTGGGGACACGCACCCGGCCACTTGTCTCCCATCCAAGTACTAACCAGACCCGACCCTGCTTAGCTTCCAAGATCAGAGGAGATCGGGCACATTCAGGGTGGTATGGCCGTAGACGTGCCCGGCCACGTGTAAGGAGTCGTGGGAAGTGTTCCGAAGCAGAACGTGTGTATCCCTGGCCGGCGCCGTGGCTTAACAGGCTAATCCTCCGCCTTGCAGCGCCGGCACACTGGGTTTTAGTCCCGGTTGGGGCGCCAGATTCTATCCCTGTTGCCCTTCTTCAGGCCAGCTCTCTGCTATGGCCCGGGAAGGCAGTGGAGGATGGCCCAAGTGCTTGGGCCCTGCACCCGCATGGGAGACCAGGAGAAGCACCTGGCTCCTGGCTTCAGATCAGCGAGATGCACCAGCCGCAGAGGCCATTGGAGGATGAACCAACGGCAAAGAGGAAGACCTTTCTCTCTGTCTCTCTCTCTCTCACTATGCACTCTGCCTGTCAAAAAAAAGAAAAAAAAGAATGTGTGTATCCCAGAGCAGTGATTTGCCTTCATCATTACTTAGTGAGCAGACACTGGTATGGCCCCAAGAGGCTGCCAGAGTTCTCACAGGTTAGAGGTGACTGCTTGTATGTTTTATTTTATTTCTTTGAAAGGCGGAGTGACAGAGAGAGCGACACAGAGACAGAGAGAGAGAGATTTTCCATCCTCTGGTTCACTCCCCAAATAGCCACAACAGCCGGGACTGCACCAGGCCACACTCGGGAGCCAGGAACTCCATCCAGGTTCCAAGCCATTGGGCCATCTGCTGCTGCTCTCCCAGGCACATTAGCAGGGAGCAGGATCCGAAGTGGAGAAGGCGGGACTCAAACCAGCACTCAGGTATGGGATGCCAACATCACACGCCGGCCCCAGTGACTGCTTTTAGAGCATGATTGCTTACCAACATCTTCAGAGACGGAGTATGCTGAAAAAAACGGCTGCTGGGTCTGGCGCTGTGGCGTAGTGGGCTAAAGCCTTTGCCTGCGGCACCGGCATCCCATATGGATGCTGGTTCGAATCCCGGCTGCTCCTCTTCTGATCCAGCTTTGCTATAGCTTAGGAAAGCAGTGGAAGATGGCCCAAGTGCTTAGACCCCTGCATCCAAGTTGGAGATCTGGATGAAGCTCCTGGCTTTGGCCTGGCCCAGCCCTGGCCATTGTAGCCATCTGGAGAGTAAACCAGAGGATGGAAGATTCTCTCTCTCTCTCTCTCTCTCCCCCCTCCCTCCCTCCCTCTTTCTGTAACTCTTGACTTTCCAACAAGTAAGTTAAAATTTAAAATAATAACAAATAAATAAAGTTCAAAGAAGCCAGTATTTGGCACAATACTTAAGACACTCCTGTGGGGTATCCACAACCCATAGCAGAGTGCCTGGTTCAAGTCCAGCTACTCCACTTCCGGTCCACAGCTTTCTGCTACCGCACATTCTGGGAGGCAGCGGATGCTGGCTCAGGCGCTTGGGGCCTGCCAGCTGCGAGGGAAACCAGAATGAGTTCCAAACTCCTGCCTTCGGTCTGGCCCGGCCCTCACTGTGGCAGGCATTTGGGAACTGAACCAGTTAGCCAGAAGGTCTTTCTCTGTCTCTCTGCCTTCCAAATAAAATGAAAATGAATAAAATATTCATAATTTTTAAAAAAATTTCTGAATAAAATTTTACGAACTTGGCCATCCTTTTATTATTGGACGTGTAAATCAGTCACAGTATTTTGCTATTATAGTAATACAAATATTGTGATATATTGTCACAAAAACCTACCAGCAGCAGCTTTGATTTTTTTCTTTTCCTCAGAAAGTGTTCTTTGCATTGCATTTTCCTGGGTCAAAGGTTGGCATCGTTTTTGGAGACTTTTGGTTTGCACTGGCTAAGTACTCTGCCAAAAATCGACAGACGGGTATTTCCACCAGTGAGGTCAGAGGTCACCCAGCCCCCCCCCCCCCCCAGCCTTCTCCATCACTGAGATCCGTCTCTGGGACTAACCCTCGGGAAAGCCCGGGCACCCTCTCCTGCAGGAAGCTCGTTGTGAAACAGATCAGCTGGGTCTGCCGCCAACCTGCAGCCACCCCCTGCATTGCCCAGGCTTCCGCCCGTGCGTCCAGCAGAGGTGAGGGCTCACGGGGGCCGTCCGGGACGAAGAGCCAGCCACAGCAGCTAAGTTACAGCCCTGAGCAACTGGAGAGCAGCCAGCTGCTGCCATCGGAGTGGACTTGAGCCATCAGGCTGACCTGGAGTCAGCGCCCGCCCCTCCCCCACCCCCGCCCCGCCCCACCCGCCTCCCTCCCTTGTTTGCAGCTGTGTTGAAGAAGGACGGGCATGAGGTCGCCCTGGAGAAGATAGAAGACTGGGACGTGGTGGAGCTGCTGGTGAACGGGGACGTTGTCTTCCACTGCAACATTAAGGACCTGGAATTCGGTAAGCCCCGCCGGAACCAGTCCCTCGCTGTCTGCTTGAAATGGTGGCTGAGTGGGGTCTGGATTCACACCGGGTTTCTTCCGGGACTTTGAATGCACACCCAAAGCCCCGTACTGGGTCAGCGGCACAGAAAGGAGGGCCCCTAACCACACGCGGTGAAATGCCGGACCCGCGGGAACCGAGCAGAAAGGGAAGGAAGTGGAGCCCTGGACTTGAAATGATAGGGTGGGATTTAAGGAGAGCAGCATGAAGGGCCTGGTGTTTGAATAATGTGCGATTTAATGCTCTGCTCCCAAAGTTATTTTGTGTTCCGTTTGATTATCCTGTCTCCACCTGCAAAGACAATTATGCCCGCAGCGCGTGGCATTCTCAGCTCCGTTCTAGGAGTGTTTCACCCCTGGAGAGATTCTGGCCTGGCAGGCTGGCACCCTGCAGCCTTGCTGTGCTCGGAGTAAGAGCTTCTGTGTCCCACCCACTCCGCTAAAGACCCGTTAACACTTTACACGCTGGTGGCCTCTGAAAACGCACTCCTCGTGGAAGCCGCTGCCTAATTCATCATCCGACTGTGTGTAAAGCTGGCCAGAGAACATTGTCTGTTTCCCCAGGAGGCGACGGTAAACTCGACCCGCTGTGCGAAGAGGCGAGGGTAGCCGTGCTGAATGCCTACTGAGTTCTTGGAGCTGCACCTGCAGGCGGCGTGGTGGGGCCGGGCCACCAGGCTCTGCCAAGCCGAACAAAGCGACACCAGCCCGTCCTTTGGCCCGAGCAGCATCAGGTTTCTCACCTGCTGCAGAGGGACCTGCGAAAATAATAAAACCACATCCTGGGCGGCAGCTCTCAATCACGACCCGTAGGGAGAGCCTCCGATATCGGGTACACGATGAGCTGAAAGAAATAATAAATGCAATCTAATAACAGCGCCATCCCTTCCTAATAACGCATCATTGCCAGAAGCACCTTCGACTCCACTCCGTAGTAAGTGGAGAGCTAGGAACAGGAGAAATTAAAGAGAGGTTGGGGGCGCAGCTGGGAATAGAGGCCTTTGGAATCTGAACCGAACGTGGACGTCTGTATTTGGAAATCCGGCCGTTCCTGCAGACTTGTGTCTTGCTCCTGGTGCTATAAGAACCTAAAGTTGCTCATATAAAGGTATCAGAGGGGCAGGCATTTGGCAGAGCTGCCCAAGACACCCACATCCCATAGCGGAGTGCCTAGGTTCGAGTCCCAGCTCACATCCTGATTCCAGCTGCCTGCCTATGTGCACCCTGGGAGACAGGGGTGATGGCTCCAGTAATTGAGTCCCTGACACCCACATGGGAGACCTGGATGGAGGCTCCTGGCTCCTGGCTCCTGCCTGGCCCAGCTCCAGCCATTGCAGGCATTTGGGGAGTGTGAACCACTGAATGGGCTGTCTCTGTCTCTCTCTCCTTGTCACTTTGCCTTTCAAATAAATAATTTACAAAAAAAAAAAAATAGCTCAGACTGAATCTTCATTTATCCTCATTTAAAACAAGAAGACTGGGGTGGGTGTTGTTAAACTGCTAGGGTCATCCACATTGCATATCGTTGGAGTCTCAGCCGCTCTGCTCCTGATCCAGCTTCCTGCTAATGTACCCTGCGAGGCAGCTGGTGATGGCCCAGTACTTGGGTTCCTGTGACCCATAAGGGAAACCTGAATGGAGTTCTGGGCTCTTGGCTTCAGTCTGGTCCAGCCCTGGCTGTTAGGGGCATTTGGGGAATGAATTGATGGATGGAAGATCTCTCTCTGTCTCTCTCTCTCTTGCTTTTCATTACTGTGCTTTTCAAGTGGGTGAAAATAAATAAACATCTACAAGTAAGGCAAGATAGTCTGCCTCCTGTGGCATTTGCCGGTCCAACGGGCTGTGTTCTGAGGAAAGCTTGAAGGAATCATGGGTAGAAGTAAGAGGAGCAGGACGCAGCCCCAGATAGTGAAAGAGGGGTTTTGCTACCCGCACTTGGGCCATCTTCCACTGCTTTCCCAGGCCACAGCAGAGTGTTGGATCAGAAGTGGAGCAGCCGGGACTGGAACCGGCACCCTTATGGGATGCCAGCACTGCAGGCAACGGCTTTACCTGCTACATCACAGCGCCGATCCCTCGCACCTGATGCTTGATGGGCGTGAGAAGGGCTCCTGGGAGATGCCTGTGCCTGGGGCTCTGTGTTCCTGTCTCATGCAGAGGTGAATGATAGCTGCACCTGTGTTACTGGGCAAAGGCACAGGTGACCAGGGTTACCCCTGGGTGAGAGGATGGGAGAGGGGTGGGGGTGGGACGGAGAGGGGAGGGAGCCTACGGGGGGCTATCATTTTTTTCCGTATCGTACATGTTTTCATTCATAGGACTGATTTTGGCTTTACCTGCGAGTGTGTTTTTCAAATAAACATTTAAAAGACTGAGTTGTGGCGCAGCAGGTGAAGCTGCCACATGTGGCACTGGCTCCCATATCAGAGCACTGGTTGGAGTCCCCATTGCTCCACTTCCAGTCCAGCTCCCTGCTAATGCACCTAGGAAGGCAGCGGAAGATGGCCCAAGTGCTTGGGCCCCTGCACCCACGTTAGAGACCCAGAAGGAGTTCCAGGCTCCTGGCCTTGGCTTGGTCCAGCCCCAGCTGTTGCAGCTATTTGGGGATTGAATCAGTGGCTCCCTCTCTCTCTCTCTCTGCCTCTTAAATAAAATTAAAAATGAAAAATAGTTCTTAGGGGGGAAATGCATTTAAATAAAACCTTTGAAAAAACAAAATCAAGACCTTGACCCGGAGTCCGTGGGGTGCGAGCGCCCGGCACTGATGAAGTGCCCTCGGCACCACCTCCCTCCGCCTTCTGTCTCCGGCAGCAGATACCCCTGCGGAGAATCACTGGCCCGAGTGCCTCTCGGTGCTCTGAAAGCAACACTAATTGAGTCCCGTTAATTGAAAGTTTTATAAATCCCAAAGCAATGGCATTGCTACTGGAAAAGAAAGTGTCTTTTAGAGTAAAATTAGAAGTGTGGCTCCATTCGTTTTAAACTGAAACTTGGCAATCTCAACTTTGTTCCTGTAATTTTCAGATTCGCGACGCATGGACCTTGGTGGAGGGAGAGGGGGAGCTTCCTGGGGCTGTGACACCTGCTCCCCTGGTGGGTTTATCCTTAAGAACCCTGGACAAAGGAACTTTAGGACAAGGTCATGTTACAAAAGAACTGCATTCAAAATCAGTTCTCAGGGTGAGAATTTTGCACAGCTGTTAAGATGCCACTTGGGGCCAGCTCCGTGGCTCAACAGGCTAATCCTCCACCTGCAGCGCCGGCACACCGGGTTCTAGTCCCAGTCGGGGCGCCGGATCCTGTCCCGGTTGCCCCTCTTCCAGGCCAGCTCTCTGCTATGGCCCGGGAGTGCAGTGGAGGATGGCCCCAGATCCTTGGGCCCTGCACCTGCATGGGAGACCAGGAGAAGCACCTGGCTCCTGGCTTTGGATCAGCGCGGTGCTCCGGCTACAGCGCACTGGCTGCGGTGGCCATTGGAGAGTGAACCAACAGTAAAGGAAGACCTTTCTCTCTGTCTCTCTCTCTCACTGTCCACTCTGCCTGTCAAAAAAAAAAAAATGCCACTTGGGGGCCAGCGCTGTAGCCTAGTGGGTAAAGCCACTGCCTGCAGTGCCAGCATCCCATGTGGGCACTGGTTAAAGTCCGGGCTGCTCCACTTCTGATCCAGCTCTCTGATGTGGCCTGGGAGAGCAGTAGAAGATGGCCCAAGTCCTAGGGCCCCTGCACCTACATGGGAGACCCAGAAGAAGCTCCTGGCTCCTGGCTTCTGATTGGCTCAGCTCTGGCCGTTGCGGCCAATTGGGGAGTGAACCACTAGATGGAAGACCTCTCTGTCTGACTCTCCTTCTCTCTCATTAACTCTGCCTCTCAAATAAATACTAAAAACTTAAAAAAAAAAAAAAGTGAAATACATGTGGATAAGAGCACTTTTGATTAGGTTCTGAGTCAACACAGAGCCCCCAGTAATCAATAGGAAAGAGACAAACAGCTCCACAGGAGAGAAGGTGGGGGGCAAAGGAAATGAAGAGATGATTCTCAGGAATGGAAGCATAGACAGGGAGCGGACGTTTTAGCCTCACTCACACTGTGATCAGTGCACATTTAAACTGGGACACTAAATCAGAAGTGCTAACGTTCCATGTTGCTGAGAACACGGGGCACAGACACAGCAGTGGAAACTGATCAAAACGCCTGCGGAGCAATGGGGCGTTACTTGTCAGAAAGCATAAAGCAGGTCTCCCCTGATTCAGAAGACGCCCCTTGAGAGATGTGCCCTAAAGATACTCGGCTACGCTGACGCAGGCATGTACCTGCAGGCGCAGAGCAATCCTTTGCAGCGAAGACCAGCTAACAAGGGGATGGTTAAACACCCTGCTCATACATGCTGTGGGGTCTGATGTGTTTGGTCACAAGAACCAGAGAGCCCTTTGGGATGCTGTTGTGGAGAGAGCTTCCAGATACATTGCTTAAGTCATAAAGGCATGGCACAGGGGCTGGCATTGTGGGCACAGCGGGTTAAGCTGCCACCTGCAGCACCGACATCCCATATGAGTGCCAATTCAAGTTCTCGGTGCTCCACTTCTGATCCAGCTCCCTGCCAATGAGCCTGGGAAAGCGGTGGTCAGATGGCCCAAGGACTTGGGCTCCTGCCACCTATATGGGAGACCTGGAAGAAGATCCTGTCTCCTGGCTTCGGATCAGCACAGCCTCGGCCACTGTGCCCAATTAGGGAGTGAACCAGTGAATGAAAGATCTCTTTCTGTAATTCTGCCTTTCAAATAAATAAATAAATAAATCTTTTTTAAAAAAAATGCATGACACAAAGTCATATTTATTATGTTACAGTTTATGAAAACTGAGAACATATACATACACATCATCGAATCTGCTTAAAACACGTAGAAACAGGACGTAGCTACCTCTAGAGAGGGAGAGCTTTTCACCATACACTCCTCTTATATTTTAAATTTGCATTCAAGTTTGTAAATGTTGTATGGCTTATTCAAAAACAAAGTTTCAAAAACCAAAGCAGGTGGGTTGACCCTGATGGAGAAAGCAGAACCCAGAACGGAAGCAGCGAAGATCATCGAACATGCATGAGGCAAGACACAACAGAGAGGCTGTTCAGACCGGCCAGAGGATCTGGTGTTTGCACAAAGACCCCAGCCATTTGTCTCAAGAAGCGGTGCAAGGGGCTGTGGCACAGCAGGTTAAGCTGCTGGCTAGTGACACCACATCCCAGGTGAGCGCTGGTTTGGGTCCCAGCTGCTCCACTTCAAATCCAGCTCCCTGCTAATGTACCTGGGACGGCAGCAGAAGACAATCCAAGTGTCTGGGCCCCTGCCACTCAGGGGGGAGACCCAGACGAAGCTCCTGGCTCCCGGGTTAGGCCTGGCCCAGCCCCAGCCGTTTTGGCCATTTGGGGAATGAACCAGTGGACGGAAGATCTCTTTTTCTGTATCCCTCTTCCTCTCTCTCACTCTGCCTTTCAAATAAGTAAAATAGATATTTTAAAAATACATACAATTAGGGGCCGGCGCTGTGGCACAGTGGGCTAATGCCCTGGCCTGCAGTGCTGGCATCCCATATGGGCGCCGGTTCGAGACCTGGCTGCTCCACTTCCTGTCCAGCTCTCTGCTATGGCCCGGGAAAGCAATAGAAGACGGCCCAAGTCCTTGGGCCCCTGCACCCACATGGGAGACTGGGAAGAACCTCCTGGCTCCTGGCTTCGGATCGGCACAGCTCCAGCCACTGTGGCCATCTGGGGAGTGAACCAGCGGATGGAAGACCTCTCTCTCTGTCTCTCTCTGTAACTCTGCCTTTCAAATATATAAATAAATCTTTAAAATATATGTACAATTATTAGGTACCAATTAAAAATAAAATGTTTTTTAAAAGGTTAAAAAAAAGTATCCCTCAGACTGCTCTGTCGCCCGGCCCATCCCTCCTTTTCCCCATCCCCTGGTCCCAGTGGGCAAACACAGAGCAGGGCCCTGGAGCCGGCACCTTGTCCTAGGCTGTGAGCCAGGACCCCAGGCTCTTCATCAACGTCTGGGAGTTCAGGGAGGGGACTCCTGCAGCGTCGGAGCTCAAGCCCGGGCCTGCGGGACCCAGGCCGAGCTGGGACAGCGGCTCTGGCCAGCCCCGCGCCGCTGCACCAGGGAGAGGGAGCCTGGACTCGCTTCATTAGCTGGGGAGAAGGTGCTGGGACACGCCAGGGCTCCTGGCAAAGGAGTGGCGGTGAGAAAAGCGATGGCATCGGCGATGCGTTTGGGAAAAGAGAGCCTTGTGTTCCAGAATGTTCTTCCATTTGTCATGGTGACAGCTGCTGTTTCCCAGACAGCCTGTTCTGCACGTCATGAGGTTGGCAAGATCTCAGCAAAAGCAAAAAACCAAAAAAAGTGCCCAGAACAAGATGCTGTCAGTGCACCCGCGTGGGAGAGAGGTGCTCACCAGGAGCAGGCGTGAATGGAAGTCTCCGTGTTGTTACTGTGAAATTAGGGGTGGGAGAGTCCATCCCTCCTGGCTCTCTTCCGAGGACAAAGGGAAAGAATGCAGGGGGAGCAGACTCCCGTGCACACGGAAGCCGTCCTTGGATGCTCTGGTAGACTTCCTGGGGTTCTCTGATGCTTCCCCCTGGTTATTCGTCCCGTGGGGAACACATGCCCGACCCAAGCCTAGCACCCGCTTCGAGGAAGCCGAGGCACCTCCTCTCTGGCTTTTGCCGAGATGGAAGTGACCTCGGGGTATTTTCATTTTGCACATCAGCTGGAGAGGCAGGTGATAGCGTGTAGAGGGCGATAATTTGTAGCATTGTCTACTCCAGCCTCCAAATTTTGAGCATTCCCACCCATTATACTGGAAATTTCCTTGAATATTCAAAGAGAAAGGAGCCCCTCTGCTCCCCATATAGGAAGAAAACCTAATGAGCCCCAGAGGGTCCCACAGGGACCAGCCTGGCTGGGCATCTAGTGGCCACCGTGGACAGAGCACTGGGTCAGCCGCCCTATAGGCACTGCCTCACGTAGTTCTCCAAGATAAAGGAAAGGAGGACTCCTCAGCCCCTTCCTGCAGAAATGCAAATCACCTTGGGGCGGGGAGGGGGGCAGGGAACCTTGGGGCCCACAGAAAACTCACCCTAACTGAGGAAGTACGGCAGTTATAAGTCTGCTTCTTGGACTGCAGTCCCAAGGTTGCACTGAGCAGCCTCTGGCCATCCTGCTTGCTGCTTGCAAGCATATGGCAACAGTGACCCTGACTAAGAAGGGGCTGCCACAGTGTGCCCCTCCAATGCCAGTGGATTTTCCAGCACTAGTCAGCCCCACCTGTCCTGTGTCTCTAGTTAGTAAGTCTATCTCTGCTCACTCTGTCTGCTCTGGTGAACTCTCAACCCCTGCCACACTAGTCTCAACCAGTCACTTCCTGTGACAGTTCTTTTAGATTGATTTATCACTCTTTGAAAGAGTTGCAGGGAGAGAGAGAAATCTTCCACCCTACTGGTTCGCTCCCCAAATGGCCACAATGGCCAAGGCTGGGCCAACCCAGAACCAGGAGCTTCTTCCGGGTTTCCCACGTGGGTGCACTTGGGCCATCCTCTGCTGCTTTCCCAGGTGCATCAGCAGGGAGCTGGATGGGAAGTGGAGCAGCCAGGACTTGAGCCTGGGCACCGTGCTGGCATCGCACCTGCTACACCACAGTGCCAGCCCCTCCCTGTGAATTCTTAGAATAACCTACATAGAAACACCTGAGTCCAGAGGCAGCCGGCCCAGCAGCTCAGGATAAGGACTCCAGACCCACTCAGCTGGGTATGACTCCCAGCTCTGTGGCCTTGGGCAAGTTACTCAGCCTCTCTGAGCCTCAACCCCTCAACCAGTGATCCGACAGCGAGGCACGCCTCCTGGGGTGTGCACGGGATTGGAGGGCTCACTGAGGGGAGGACCCAGAAACTGAAGGCCTGGGGGCGGGGAAGGGGTTCTGTGGTTGAACCTCGGTGCTTTATATGCAGAGAGAGAGAAAGAGAGCAGAGGATCCACACACAGCTGCCGGTGTGTCACCACGCAGTGCCCTCTGCTCCCCGGAGACTCTGCCAGCCGGAGCCCATGAGACGTGGGCCCTCAGACCTCGCGCCAGCGACCCCAGGAGCCTGTCCTGATAACTCATGCTGTGTGTGCACGAATACAGTCGTGTTATTTGAGGCACTAGATCTCAATGGGAGGGGAGCAAGAGCCTAAATTAATCAGGGTTCCTGTGGTTTCTAGCTGGGGCCCAGCATCCATCCCTCTAGCCCCTCCATCTCCATGGTGATGTTTAGTCCAGGAGAGATGAAACGTGGCTCTGTGACAACAACCATGAAAATGAGAACCTGATCTGGCACCGATGGTGTGGCACAGCCTGCTAAGCCACCACTTGCAACGCCGGCACCCCGTATCAGAGCGCCTGGTTCGAGTCCCAGCTGTTCCACTTCTGATCCGGCTCCCTGCACTGAGAAAGCAGTGGAGGATGGACCAAGGGCGTGGGCCCCTGACACCCACATGGGAGATGGAAAAGACCTGGCTCCTGGCTCAGCCTGGCCCAGCCCTGGCTGTTGCAGCCATTTGGGGAGTGAACCAGGGAATGGAAGATCTCTTTCTCTCTCTTTCTCTCTCTCTCTCCCCCTCCTTCTCTGTCTCTCTACCTCTCAAATAAATACATAAATCATTTTTTAAGATTTTATTTATTTGAGAGGTAGAGTTATAGAGAGTGAAAGGGAGAGACAGAGAGACCGCATCCGCTGGTTCACTCCCCAAATGGCTGCAATGACCACAGCTGAGCTGATCAGAAGCCAGGAGCCAGGAGCTTCTTCCGGGTCTCTCACACGAGTGCAGGGGCCCAAGGACTTAGGCCATCTTCTACTGCTTTCCCAGGGCACAGCAGAGAGCTGGATCGGAAGAGGAGCAGCCGCGACTAGAACTGGTGCCCATATGGGATCCCCATATGGGATGGTGGAGAATTAACCCACTGCGCCACAGCGCCAGCCCCAATAAATCTTTTTTTTTTTTTTTTAATGAAAAACTGATAGACAAGACAGGAGAGAAAACAAACCAGAGAAACGAAAATCCCAAAATGTCCTTCTCAAAATACAGCAGGAAACCAACATTCCCAAATGTCAGGGGACAAATAAAGCCAGCACAGTTGATGCCATTGGAACAGGAATTCCCTCCAGATAAAACTAACTCTGCACGTCAGTTTGACGAAGACATCGAAATATGGCAAGCGGCTCAAAGAGATGAGTTGTTTTTTTTGTTTTTGTTTTTGTTTTTTGTTTTTTTTTTAAATATTGTATTTATTTGAAAGGCAGAATTACAGACCTGGGTCAAGTTCCTATGTCCCGGCCTCAGCCCTGGCCATTGCAGGCATTTGGGGGAGTGAACCAGAAACCTCCTGGGCTCATTCTCCACCGCGCAAATAAGTAACATTTGAAATGAAAGAAAAGCGAAGTGCTAACCCAGCAGCTCTGGGGGAGACTTCGCACCAGCAGAGATGGGAACCTAAAACAAGGATGCAATGTCTTCAAGAGTGGAGGAGAAGAAACTGCCACGAGGTATTTTATGCCAGATATACTACCGTTTAGGAGCGGCAATAAAAGGTTTTTTAAAATATTTATTTATTTGAAAGGCAGCTTTCGTACTTAGAAGACTCAAGCGGGTCTACCCCCTCAGACTCTCGCTAAAGCCACGGCTAGTTGT
Organism: Lepus europaeus; assembly: GCF_033115175.1. Lineage (NCBI taxonomy): Eukaryota > Metazoa > Chordata > Mammalia > Lagomorpha > Leporidae > Lepus > Lepus europaeus. The sequence goes on along the minus strand of NC_084843.1, from coordinate 77,411,037 downwards.
GAAGCTGCCGGATTTGTTTGTTTGAGGTCTGATTCGTTCCCATGGCTGAGCCGAAGGAAGACGTCTGGGCTCCCAGGGTCCCAGAGCTCGCTGTGCGCGGCCACCCCGGGGGAGGGGGGTGGGCGGGAGCAGGGCGGGCGAGCGGGGCCGCGATTGGCTGGTTGGCGTCGTTTCAGCGGTCAGTTTTCTGGGGGCTGGCTGGCCCAGGGCTGGTTAGGGTAGTGGGCCGGGGGTGTGGCTCGGGTCGGCTGATTTGCATATGAACGCCCTGCCCCCATCTCTGGGAAGTGGCTGGTCCTGGCCAAGGCATCAGTACTTGGAGAATTTGGAGCGTAGCTCACACGAGGGTGAATTGCAGTCCAAAGGAAGATGAACCCAGAGGATGTGCGATTCAAAATCGCCAACACCGAGCGCTCAGAGATGAGTGAAACATTCGTGAAACTTACCTAGTAAAAAAAGAACGTAGTCATATGAGGATGATGTAATTCCTGCAATTAACAATATTGGATTTCTAAAAGATTTATTTTATTTACGGTTCATTTATTTATTTGAAAGGGAGAGTCACAGAGCAAAAGAGAGAGAGAGAGAGAGAGAGAGAGAGAGAGAGAGAGAGAGAGAGGTCTTCCACCTACTGGTTCACTCCCCAAATGGCCGAAATGGCTGGAGCTGTGCCCAGCCGAAGCCAGGAGCCAGGAGCTTCTTCCAGGTCTCCCACTCGGGTGCAGGGGTCCATCTTTCTCTGCTTTCCCAAGCCATAGCAGAGAGCTGGATTGGAAGAGGAGCAGCCAGGACTAGAACCGGTGCCCATTAGACCTACGATCTAAGAATGTTTATATTCTTAAATAGTTGAAAAATACAAACACCAGAATGTCTTGTAACACGTGAACATTCCATGACATCCACAGCTCACCATCCATGAATGAAGTTTTATTGGAACACAGCCACACACATGCGTTTTAGTAGTTTTTAGAGATGTTTTAATGTTTCATTTATGTATTTGAAGGAGGTGGGTGGTAGTGGAGAGACTGGTCTGTCATCCACTGGTTCCCTTCCCAAATGGCTGAAACAGCCAGGGCTGAGCCAGGCTTCAGCCTGGCTCCCAGGGCCCCATGCCAGCCTCCCATATGAGTGACAAGGGCTCAAGCCCTTGGACCACCTTCCGCTGCCGGGCACATTGGCTGGATCAGCAGTGGAGCAGCCGGGACTTGAAGGGGGCTCTGATGGGGGACACCAGCATTGCAGGCAGCAGAGTAAGCCGCGGTACCCCAAGGCCGGCCCCACGCACATTTCCTTCTTGTCCGTGGCGGCTTTGGTCTGACCTCAGCAGAGCTGAGCGGCGCTTTGCTACAGACTGAATGTCCATGGTCCCTCACAGCGGTGATGGTGTTTAGAGGTTGGGTTTGGAGAAGGTGACTAGGCCTGGAGGGTGCAGACCGTACGGAAGGAACTCTTAGCACTCAGCAGGAAGCAGACTCGTCATTTTTAATTACATCTTTTATTTGATGGATTTCTAGCAGTCACAAGGAATATATTTTTTCTGTATCTGTGTTGTTCATAATAGTGATGCAATCAAAATCACAAATATTCTGCATGTCGCTTCTCACACTGCTGAGGTTTTGCAAAACCAGGATGCAACACCAGCCCGGGACATGGTCCCTGGTCCCTGACACCCTGAGAGGTGCTGTTCCAGCCCTGTGAGAACTCCTGGTGCTAGGGGCTGGCACTGCGGCGCAGCGAGTTAAAGCCCCTTATGGGTGCCAGTTCGAGTCCCGGCCACTCCACTTCTGATCCAGCTCTGATCTGGGAAAGCAGCAGAAGATGGCCCAAGTCCTTGGGCTCCTGCACCCACATGGGAGACCTGGGAGAAGCTCCTGGCTCCTGGCTGCGGATCGCACAGCTCCGGCCGTTGTAGCCATTAGGGAAGTGAACCAGCGGGTGGAAGACATCTCTCTCTCTCTCTACCTCTCACTGTAACTCTGCCTTTCAAATAAATAAAATTTTAAAAAATTGAAGAGATATAATTAACATTGCAAAAATATCTGCCTATATTTAATGTAAAACTTAAAAAAACTCTGGGGCTTCTCTTCTAGGAACTCTGCTTAGACGCACGCTTGAACGGTGGACACCGTTCCTGTGTTCTCCATGTCTCTTTAAGGAATTTTACGATGTGTATCTTTGTTCTGCTTTCTCGGGAAATTCCGTGGCCTTAGCTCCAAACTTACTCTGCCTCTCAGCCTGTCTGTCCTGTTACTCTCCCATCTAGGGAGGCTCTCCTTTGGGCAGTATTTGGTAGTTTCTCGATTTGAAGGCACTTCAGAACTTTAATGAAAATGGAATTAAGAGGCCGGCGTCGAGGCCAGCATGCTGTCCAAGTGCTCCACTTCTGATCCAGCTCCCTGCTTCCGCACCTGGGGGAGCAGCGGAAGGGGGCCCAGTGCCCAGAACCCTGCACCCACGTGGGAGATCTAGATTGAACTCCAGGCTCCTGGCCTCAGCCTGGTCCAGCCCTGGCCATTGTGGCCATCTGGGGAGTGAACCAGCAGATGGACGACCTCTCTAACTCTACCTTTCAAATAAATAAAAATAATTGTAAAATGGAATTATAATTTTATTTTGGTGCAAAAAGCTTTCAAATCCATGTTTTCCACAACAGGCAACCTCACGATTGTCTTGAGGCTCCCTTGTGAGCCCGGATTTCAGGGATTTGTTGCCCAGAGATAAACTCATCTCTGAGTTGCACTCCCACAACCCCGCCGAGGCGCCCTTGACCCTGACTGGCGTCTGTGTGGTGACAGCTTCCCGGCAGCAACCCCCCGCCCCCGCCCTCGGAAGTCACCAGGGCCTCTGCTGCCCCGTAGGCTCCCGGCTGCCCAGGGCTGGGTGCCTCCATGGGGCTGCTTTTCCCCGGGTCTGTGAGTTGAGGGCACTGCCCCTCACAGCCTGTCTGCAGCCTTCCTGCCCCAGCAGTGAGGGGCGGCACGGGCCATGGGCGGGCTGCACCCCACCCCCAACTCTGAGTCTGCCAGCCCGGGTGCCTCGCCGGCCGCACCCCTACCCCTGCCAGCAGGGCTCGCCCGAGGGAAGCAGCATGGCCTGTGCACCGAGGCCAAGTCCATGACCAGCCCCTCCGTCACACATGGCCTTGGGCAGACAACTCTCTGAACCTATGAGACAGGTGCATTCCCAACATGCAAAGCCCGGATGAAGGTCAAAGGCCATTGACACAAACTCCAAATGTCCAGCAGACGACACCTGGGAAACCCCAGCTGTAATTATTTTCACTTTACATCACACAAAGTACCCCAGCAAACTGTACCTGCAGCTGAGGAGCTCAACACCGTCCCGTCCACCCTCAGGCTGCTGTCCCCCCTAGGTGCCCTCCCCAGTCTGCAGTAATTCAGGGTCTCCAGCCTTCTGTGGGACGCTTCCTCCAGGCAGCCTTCCCTGACTGCCAAAGCCTTTGCACTTAGCTCCAGTGTAACTCCTGACTCAGGGAATTAAGTCTTCGAGCCAGCACACAGAAGCCCACCCAATCCTCTACCCCACAGGCACAGAAGAAGTACCTTGGGTAGGCAAATGGACCAATGGTTTGTAGCAAGCAAAGCAACCCCTGCTGTCGCTTTGCCAGCATCCTGGGGCAAAGCAGAACCAGCAAAGGGCTGAAGAAGAGCGAAGACGTGACTGCCTGGGAAACCCGGCCCACGCAGCAGCCCCCTGACCCTCCTCCGCCACCCCTGCCCTCTCTGGGCCAGCGCCCTGCCCCCACTCCCTGGCACGAACAATGACAGCGAGTCTGTGTCTTTCATTCTCTTTATTTCTCTGTGATGTGGGCGTCTGTGAGCCGCACGCGATGGACGCGCCGGTTACTGCTGGCGTCACGACTTCCAGCGGCACCTCAGAGGCCCCCCCGCAGCCACAGCAAAGCGAGGACGCGGGCGGCGGCCTGGCTCCCGGAGGCCGACTCCAGCCACAGCAAAGCGAGGACGCGGGCGGCGGCCTGGCTCCCGGAGGCCAACTCCAGCCACGACAATACGGACAGAAAGATCCGGGCAGCCGGGAGAACGCTCTAGAACTCCGTTCCACCGGGGGGGGGGGGGGACCTCTCCTGCCAGGGAGCACTTGGGCACTTCCAGGATCATCTGTGGGCCGCGCGCCACGATCCACTCAGACACCAGCCTGCTGCAATCCACTGCATTTCCGGTCCCACCCGTGGCTGCCGTGGCTGGGCCAGTCCCAGATTCTGAAATAACTACAGTGCAGGGTCTACTCTTTGGCCTGGCTCCTGGGGCCCTGGCAGCACCTCTCCTGGGCAGGAGCTGTCCCCTCCCTCTCTCAACCGGACCCCACAGAGAGACCCCCGGCAGGCCTTGCCCGGCCCTAAAACGTCTTGCCCTCAAAGGCCTGGAGATTGAAGGCAGTGTCCAGAAACTTCTTCAGAGACACCAGGTGAGTGTTCCTATTTCCTGTGGCAGGTGCGGCAGCTGGGTCACGGCCGACATACCTGCAGGAGGCGGAGAGGTAGCTAAGGACATTCCAGAAAGATCTGGGCAGCTGGGGGAACATTCTAGAACTACTAGGGCGTGCCTGGCCTCACCACACCCCCTCTCCAGGGCTGCACAGCACACGCCTCCAAGGAGGTGGACACGGCCGCAGGACCCATCTGCCCACCTGGGCACCGCTCTTGCTGAGAGCCACGGGGCCTGGACGAACCTTGTCACCCAGCCATGGGCTAGGGAGCCACTGTCTCCTCCATGACGCTGCCCACGAGGACAGCAAATGGGGCCACAACCAAAGGCTGTAGGGGCCGAGGCAGCTCCGAGCCCGGAGCGCCCCTCTCCCCACTTCGCCAAGACAGCCATCGTGGCTGCTGAACACGCTGCACACTGAGCACCTACTACGTGCCAGGCAGCTCCCGGGCTCTCTGCAAGCGTCAGCTCTAACTCCTCATCGCCCTGCTGCAGGGATGAGGAGCCTCAGGCCCGAGAATGAAGCAGGAGGCTGCGGGCCCGCAGGGGTGCTGGCGCCGCTGGTGGGCGGAGTGCACAGAGCCGGTCCCCGGCGGGTACCAGATGGGCCGGGTGCGGCCGAGGATGGTCAGGAAGCGGGGGCTGATGTAGTCGTAGTAGCCCATGTTCTTGTGTTCCTCCTGGCACCACACCAGCTCGGCGCCCGGGTACCTCTCGGCCTCCTGCTTGATCAGGTCGAAGGGGAATGGCGAGATCTGCGGAGGAAAAGCGGGGGTGGCCCGAAGGGTAGGGCTACCCGCCCAGGACGCCCCGTCCAGGTCGCCCAGGACACCTGTTAAGGGCCCCCACAATGCCCCAGCCCAGCCTGGCCCCAGCCCAGCACGCTGCCCTGAGTCAGGGCTGGGGATGCTCCCTCGCCTGTCGCACTGCCAGGGCACACCTGCTCCAGGCGTGTGATGGCCACCTGCTCCTCCAGGCCCCGGCCGCTGCGCTCCTTCACCAGGTCGTAGTACACCTTTCCCGTGCAGAAGATGAGTCGCCGCACCTGCCCGGGAGCACGCGCCGCGGCCCCGTCCTCAGGAATCACCCGCTGGAAGCTGGTCCCTAGGGAGCGACAGGGCACAGCGGGGGTAGCAGGAGCCAGCGGGGCTGAGGTGCCCACGCCTCGCATCCCTACGCTCCCCCGGGCCACCAAGACTAACGCCAGGCTTGGGCCATGGCTCGGACAGAGATGGAGCCGGGTGCAGGGGACATCCTGAGGTGTCGCGGGGACAGGGGGAGACAAGGGCTGGGTGGGGTGGGCCCCTCTGGCAGCACCACCGTTTGCCCAAGACCTGCCCCTCCAGCCGTGCCCACCTCCCCCGTGCAGCCCCGCCTCCCCGTCCCCAAGTCCCCAAGCCTGGAGGCGAGCAGCTGACTAAGGAGGCCTGCCACACTCCCCCTCTCCCAGCCCCGCGGCCTAGCCCCATCCTCAAAGCCCCGCTGGGTTGTCTCTCCTGAGCTCACACCACGCGCCAGCTGCCCGGGCAAGCCTGCCGCAAAGCCCACTGGGAGGCCACTGCGGCGTCCCCACATCCCCAGGTGAGCACGCAGGCACAGCGGGCAGCGGCTGCCAGGCCCCCAGGAGAAACGCCAGCACCAGACGGTCAACCCAGCGGCCCCCGGGCCCGACAGCCAGCTCCGAATGTCTCCACACCAGAGACACCCTGACACACACAGGTGAGAGGCCAACACCTGTCCCGGCCGCTGTGGCCTTCCTAGCTGGCTCTGCTCCTCTCCCCGCTCTCAACACGCGGCCTGGGTCCCCTCAGCTCTGCCAGCCTCACACCTGGCCCTCCCTCATGCAGGTGCTTCAACTGACCCCCAAGGCCCAGGTAAATGAGGCTGAGAGCTCCTGGGGGTGGGGGCGCCTGGTCCCCAGAGCTACAAAGATGTGTTGGCTTAAGAGGGATGAATGGGGGCTGGCGCAGCTGCCGCCTGCAGTGCCGGCATCCCATATGGTCACCGGTTCGAGTCCCGGGTGCTCCACTGGGAAATGGCCTGGGAAAGCAGCAGAAGATGGCCCAAGTCCCTGGGCCCCTGCACCCACGTGGGAGACCAGGAAGAAACTCCTGGCTCCTGGCTTCAGATTGGTGCAGCTCCGGATGTTGTGGCCAATTCAGGAGTGAACCAGTGGATGGAAGACCTCTCTTCTCTCTCTCTCTGCCCCTCTTTCTCTCTGTGTAGCTCTGCCTTTCAAATAAATAAATTTTTAAAAGATTTATTTATTTATTTGAAAGTCAGAGTTACAGAGAGGAACAGAGAGAGAGGTCTTCCATCCACTGGTTCACTCCTCATATGGCCACAATGGCTGGAGCACCTTCCGCTGCTTTCCCAGGTGTATTAGCAGAGAGCTGGATCAGAAGTGGAGCAGCCGGGACAATAACCGGCGCCTATACAGGATGCCGACCCCACAGGCAATGGCTTTACCTGCTATGACACAGCACTGGCCCCAAATAAATAAATCTTAAAAAAAAAATTATGGGAAAGAGCAAGATGAAAACAGTCAAAAACTATAGAAAGCTACAAAGTATTTATCTGCTGAAAAAAAATATAGCAAATAAACAGAAGAGGGAACATAAGATATTCCACTTCCAAAAAAAGATGAATGAATGAATGAATGAATGATACTCAGTGCAGCCCTCTGCCGGCCTCCTGCCTCTGAACCCCCTGTGCACAGCCAGGCCAGCCCTACTGAGGGGCCCCGACATCCTCCTTGGGCTCTGCAGTCCTGAGCAGGTGACCACAGCAGCGATGGCTGGAGGGGGCTGGGGCCCAGAGAGAGGGGAGGCGGGAAGGGGGCTGGCCTGGGACGCACCGGAAACCATCTGGTCAAAGCTGGACTTGGCATCCGGGTGTCTCAGCAGCGACTTGGGTGTGAAGATGATGAGCTGGAAGGGAGACATGGGGCCGGCTCTCGGCTGCCCTGCCTGGCCCGGGCTCCCCTCCCCAGCAGGGGCGGGTGGCTCACCGGCTTGCGGAAGGGCAGCAGGATCTGCCGGCGCAGTATGTGGAAGTAGCTGGCAGGGGTGGAGCAGTTGGCCACGATCCAGTTGCAGTCATAGAGCTGGCTCACCTCGAAGTCCTTGCTGAACACCTGCCGGGGGCAGGCCGGTGGGAGGGGTCGGCCGGCTGCTGGGCCCACGGCCCACCGGAGCCCTGCAGGCACGGCCAGGCCCGCCCCAGTCCTGGCAGCCAGTGGGCGGCACTCACGGGGTAGGCGTCCGAGTCGTCGTTGCTCATCTGCAGGAACCTCTCAGGCCTCGCGGAGGAGTGCTCGGGGCCCTGAAAACCAACGTCAGATGCCCTGGCTGGCCCTGCAGGGACCCCCGGGGCCGGGGCCTCCCGGGGGAGGCGGGACAAGGGCACAGCCTTCGGGCCTGCCCTCTGCCCCACAGGTGACGGCACAGAGGATGGGGGCTGGGGAAGGGCCCGTGCAGCACAGGCACCAATCCCAGCTGCTGGCTGCGTGACCTTGGGCGAGCCACTCCCCCTCTCTGTGCCTCAGTCTCTTCTCTGCAAAGTGGGGCCACGCTCTGCAGGTACTGGACCAGCGGAGACACGGGGGTCTGACACCACGCCTGGCTCTCCCACGTGCCAGCTGCTTCGCCCGCCGGCAGGAGCGTCGTCATCGGGGGTGCAGGCCCGGGTGCCCAGTGCCCACCCGCCTCCCCCGGCCCGCCGCAGGCCTCACCATGCCCTCCATGCCGTGGGGCAGCAGTAGCACGATGCCGTTGTGCCGCACCCACTTGGCCTGCCCGGTGCTGACGAACTGGTCAATGATGCACTGGGCCGTGTTGTGGAAGTCCCCGAACTGGGCCTCCCAGAGCACCAGGGCGTTGGGGCTGGCCATGGCGTAGCCGAGCTCAAAGCCTGAACAGAAGACACCGACCCAGAGCTTACTGCACACTGTCCCCAAGCGGCAGGGACTCCTGGGCACTCCCCACCCAGGCCTTCCTCCCCACCCAGCCTCCCCCACAGGCCAGGGAGAGCCCGGAGAATTCCTTCCCTTCCTGGAGCTGGTGATAGGCCCAGGGATGCCCCCCTCAGCCCTGGCATCACACATGGTCAAGTTCATCCTTATGTGGCTCAGAGGCTAAGCCCGAAGATACCCTGGGGAGGCAGCAGGGACCATCTGCCAAGACCCCTGTCCCCACAGAGAGCTGCAGAGATGCCCTGGCCGCTGTCCCCGGGCAGGTGGAGGGGGCATGAGCCGGCTGCACAGCGGCTGGGTCAGGCTGGGGACCAGTCACTGGCTATGTCCACCGTGGCCCCTGTTGGGCTTCTGGTCTGTGTCCATGGGGCTAGTGTCATGGGACAGGCCTCAGACAAGCAGGACACAGACAGAGCCCGGGACCCCTGAGGGCACAGACAGGACAGGAGCATCCCCCCTACCCACCGTGACCGCAGCCAGGGGCAGCCCAACCACCATCCCTGGGGGCCATCCTGAGCCCCAGGCACCCCGGGCCTGAGGTTGGCCTTCCACGGCACAGCTCTGGCCCCGGCTGGCCTGCGGGCACGGCTCTGACCCACCCAGGACTCCGTACTCCGAGAGCGAGCTGTTGCACACGGTGTAGGGTGCCTGGTCGGGCCACAGATGGTTCATGGGGACGCATGTCCTGCGGTCCACCTCCTGGTCGTGGAGAACGTGGTGCCGGTGACTGGGAGAGACAGAGTGGGGAGGGGCTGGTGGGCAGGCAGGTGGGCTGGCCCCCAGCCACTTCACCGGAGCAGGAGAGCAGGCGGCAGGGGGCTGGGAGCCATCTGGGCCCCACCTCCACCCCAGGCTGCCTCCCTGGCCCCACCCCTGCAGGCTGCTGTCTGCACACAGTGCACCAGGGAGTCCTGGAATAAGAATGACGAGTTGTGGCCTCTCCCTGCCCTGGCCTGAGCTCAGAGAGGCTGGCACAGTGAGGGGACCTTGAGGCCGGACCCCTGCCCCAGCCAGGCTCAGCAGTCACCCTGAGCTGGGTCGGGATCTGCCAACGGCTCAGGCCCAGTGGTCGGTGCTAGGCACTGGCCCCGCGGGAGGCACACAGGACGTCTCGTGGCCCCTGGGGCCTTGGCCTGGGACGGTGCTGTCTGGGTCACAGGCCCTCCTGGAGTGCCCCCACTGAGCTCCCCGGAGGGCCCTGCGGGGACCAGGCCAGTGTCCACGGGGCCAGGGCCCCTGGCTCGCTCGGGCCTCACCTGAACGTGCCCCTCTCTACGTCCTGCCCGCTGAGCCGCACGTGGATGCCCTCCTTGAGCAGGGAGCCGAAGGCCATGTACTCCGCCAGCGCCCAGTCCGCCGTGCGCTTCCTGGTCATGTCGGCTCGGCCCCGAAGGATGCGGGCGAGGCCTGCAGAGGGGAGGGGCTGGCCTGAGGGCCACGGGGCGGCAACACGCCTGGGACCGCTCCACTCAGTGCGCAGAGCACAGCCCCAGGCAGCAGGCCCCTGCCTCTTCCCCAGCCTCCCCCAGTGTGGTGAGCTGGCCAGCCCGCCCCTCAGGAAGGAGGAGCCAGCACCACCCAGCCAGCATCTGCCTGGGCCACAGAGGGGAGGCCGACTGCCCTCATTCTCCAGGAGAGAAGACTGAGGGAAAGATTTTTCTCAAGGGCACACAGCTATCAAGGCACCTGGACTTGAACCCAGGCCCCTAGGCCCATGCTGTCAGAAGCCACGGTACCCACGGCTGGGGATGCACTCCACGACCACCCCTCGGGCATCCAGGCCCATCCCGCAGGGGTGGGGACACCCTGGGTCCATCCAGTCCACCACGGGCCCGCAGAGTCCTGCCCACATCCTAGGCCCCACCCCCGAGAAGCCCTTGCCAATGGAAGCCTGTCCCTGGCACCCCTCAAGTCTGTGCCGTCTGCACTTGCCCACCGCCTCATGCCCACCCTGACAGAAGCCCTCACCATGGACCCCTCCCAGGGGCACCCACAAGGCTCCAGGAGCCCAGGCCAGCTGCGTGGGGAACACAGCCCCCGGCCCTCACCCGTGTGGATGGTGAAGTCCTCCAGGGGCACAGAGCTGGCCACGCCACCGATGTGGGTGAGCACGTCCTCGGGGACGCCCGTGGCCGGGCATGTCATGCTCTTGGGCTCCCCGTCCACATTAAAGAAACCTGCGAGGGACAGAGGCTCTGTGGGGGCTCCAACCCTGACCCCCGCCCGGCACCGAGAGCCTGCAGCCTCTGGCATCCACAGTCCCCAACTCGCCCCAAGCCTGCCCGTGGGACCAGAGGCAGCTGAACAATGCCAGCTGCAGCTCCTCCACTTGCCCAATACCCTCGCCTGGCCCTGGGGTCCCGCCTGGCCCACCCTGCCCCCAGCCCACACGTGCCCACCCCTGGAGCTGTCTCCGCCCCCTCCCCACCCCCACACAGCCCTCCCTCTACGGGAAGCAGCGGAGTGCATGGGTCCCAGGCAGCATCAGCGCTGCTCTCCCCTGCCGGCATCCAACTGCAGGAAGGGCGCAGGGCAGAGCCCTGGCCTTGGGCCAGCCGCGGCACGCTCACCGGGCCAGGGGGAGTCCAGCCAGTGCTTGATGTGCAGGATCTTCTTGTCCTTGGACCTGCCGTAGGCCTCCTCACAGATGCGGTCGTACTTGGCGATCTCCTCCTGCCATCGGGGCGAAGGGACGCGCAGAGCCAACAGCGAGGCTCAGGCGCCTTACTCCCTCACCACGTTCTAGGTCTCCGTGGCCCAGAGGTCAGGGGGCCCCAAGGCTGGCGGAGCCCATGTGCTCTCAGTAAGGGGCCCGGGGAGACCCAGCAAAGACTCACAGTCCTCGCCCTCAGAGCCCCCCAACAGTGAGAGCACCAAAACGACCCCAGATAACTGGGAACAAAACCAACTGAAGGCTGCTTCCTACAGGAAGCCTTCCCGGAGTCCTGCCCCGAGCTGGGCGTCCCCTACTTCCCAGCACGCACTGCATCCCACCCCGCTGTAACCACAGCGTTGGTTGTATCTGACAATGGAGGGCCCTCCTGGCTACTTCTTTAAGCCCTCAGCGCCCAGCCCTCTGTCGGAGGCTCAGGCATGCGTGCGCGCGGCCGCCTGCCCACCTCGAACTCCTGCAGCGTGACGGTGCCCTCGGCGATGAGCTTGTCGGCGTACTTCTTGAGCACGGGCACCTGCCTGTGGATCTGCTTGTACATGAGCGGCTGCGTGAACATGGGCTCGTCCATCTCGTTGTGGCCCCGCCGGCGGTAGCACACCTGCAGAGGGGGAGGGGAGGGGGGGAGGGGCACCACCGCACCACTGGGCACATCCCCTGTGACGCCCAATGGCACCCTGTAACCGCCCACCCGGGGGCACCCGCGCGCTTGGCCCTGGGTGCCGAAGGCCTGGCTGGCTCTGCTCGCAGGGGGGACGGGCCCCCCAGGCCCCTGCCCCGGCCGCGGCCCCCACACCCACCAGGTCCACGACGACGTCTTTGTTGAAGGTGTTCCTCCACTCGGCTGCCACGCTGCACACGTAGATTACAGCCTCCGGGTCGTCGGCGTTCACGTGGAAGATGGGCGCATTGACCACCCGGGCCACGTCGGTGGGGTACGGGGAGGAGCGGGCCATGCGGGGGTCCGTGGTGAAGCCGATCTGTGGGGGTGACAGCAGCCGGCCATGCCTCTCCATTACTTAGGGCCCCCACGGACAGTGCTGGCCTCAGAGGGTCAAGGACACCCAGAAGGTACATGGGGTGCAAAGGGGTGACTGTCCAGTGAGACGCAGCAGCAGCTCCCACAGCCCCAGGGACAGTCCTGCAGGCTCTAACCGGAAACCTGAAACCCTAAACCCTAACCGTAGGCCTCATCCACTCACTGAGGGCGAGGAACACAGGCCGGGGAAAAGCCCAGTCCCACCAGCTGCTGCTCGTGCGACCTTCAATGCCCAAAGCCTCACGTCCTCGGCTGTGCAACGCGCTTGTTAAGGTCCTGCCCACAGGGTTCTTCTAGAAGATGAAACTTCATGCACGTGAGGCAGCTAATGCAGCCTCTCCTGACCCCGGAGACCTGCACCAGGCTCAAAGCGCCAGCCCCAAGATCTGCCCACTAGCCCTGCCTCGTCTCATTGCAGGGCTGGGGCAGGGAACAGCCCGCCACACAGCCGGCCTCCTGATGGCTGTGTGTGACACACTCACTCCTTGCATCCCACAAAACCTCCAGGATGCCAGCATCCGCGGGGAGGGCACGTGCCCAGGACCCCTCCGAGGATAGCAGACTGCGGATGCTGTGTGAAACAGGGTCGTATTGAAAAGTACCCTATCAGCGCCCCCTCCCCCTTAAATCACCTGCAGGTGACAATGCGGGACACCAGGTGGTGAGGGGCGGGGGGACGGGGAGAGGAGCGGTAGGGAGGCATTCTCCACCTGAGCCTGGCTGACTCTGCAGCAGGTGCATAAACCACAAGTACAGCCCTGTGGCCATGGAGGGCTGATGACATCACACAGGCCACAGACGGGACCCTGCCTGAGGGCGAGGGCACCCGGGAGCGAGCGGCACAGCAGGGACCGAGAACCAGGGCCGCCCCCCTCTTGCCATCCTGCATGGCGCCATGCCCGCACCTGGTTGTTGACCACGACGTGCACAGTGCCGTTGGTGGTGTACGAGGGCAGGTCGCTCAGGTGGAAGGTCTCATAGACCACACCTTGGCCGGCAAAGGCAGCATCTCCGTGGACCAAGATGGACATGACCTGCAGGGCACAGCATGAACCAGGAGGGGCACCTGGGGTCCAGCCTCTGCAGGCTAGCCCTGGCCCCGGGGCTGTGGGTGGAGACTTGGGGCCTGGGCCACCCTTCGGGGCCCAGCTCCTGGGTATCCCATCCCTGGAGGCCCAAACCCCGGCGTGCCCCTGACCCCCGCAAGCTCACCTTTCTGCCCTGGGCATCCCCGCGGTAGAACTGCTCGGCCTTGGTCTTGCCCTGCACCACGGGGTCCACAGCTTCCAAGTGGGAGGGGTTGGCGACAAGGGACAGAGCGATGTTCCTGTTGGTGACGCGGTTGATCCTCTCGTGGTACATGCCCAGGTGGTATTTGACGTCCCCAGAGCCCTGAAGGTCGAGTCGGGCTGTGAGGAGCCCGCCCCATCCTATAGCAGGCAGGGGGAGGCACAGGAGGACACCCAAGCCCCTCGCTGGGACAAACACCGCTGTGCTGCCCCTGGCCCGCCCCCTTCCGGCTGCTCCAGGCAAAGGCAGGCAGGCAAGTTTCTCAGGGGCCTTGGCTCATCAGAGGTCCCTGTGCACCATCAAGGGCCATGCTCTTGGCATGGCTGGCCATGGTGTGGGCGGGTACCACAGAGGCCCCAGGGACCACAGCATCCAGTGGCCGCAAGGGCAGGCAATGACGGACGGCTCCCAGTGGTACTGGGACCCCTGGCCAGGCCCCTAGAAAAATACCAGAGCTGAATCCCTACCTCACTCCCCATACCAGGGTAACCCTAACCCTACAGCCCTACCCCTACCCCTACCCCTAATCCTAATCCTACCCCTACCCTTCCCCCTAACCCTTCCCCTCTCTTGGTCTGTGTGATATCATCAGCCCTCCATAGCGCACATGGAGTGGACGGAGCCATGGTGGCATCGGGGCGGGGTGGGGGGCCCAGCAGGAGGAGGGAAGGCTTGACTTTTTCCAGACAACACCCCCGGCCCAGAGACCACCCGAGGCAGGACGGTGGGAACAGCAAGTTTGCCACGGGGGAAAGCTAATGCAGGCAGACTTGGGGGAAAGAAATAGAGCTGAGGAAAAATACTCATGTGACAAAGGCAGGCAAAGGGCGAACTCCCTCTTGTGCCCAGCGCCTCTACAAATCAGTAAGCCCAAGTTCAAAAAGGAAAAAACAATAATAACCCACAGAGAACAAGCCACAGCCATCCAGGGGCATTTCCGGAGAAGGAAATACAGAGGCTTCAAAATCACGTGCAAAGCTACTGAATTCACAACAGAGAACTGGATTAAAGTGAAATCACGTTCGCGCTCCTAGCACTGGCAAAGGCGGAAGGAGCTAACAGTGGGTTAACAGCCCGGAAGCTCCAGGCCCTGTCTGCCCTGCTTCGGCCGCCCGGCAGGGTCCAGGGTGCGCCACCCACCTCGTCCGCTGCCTCCAGCTTGGGGTCAAACTGGCAGAAGATCTGCTCCAGGTCCTTGCGGATCACGTTGGCCAGCACGTTCAGCCTGCCCCTGGAGCAGAGGGACTGCACTCTCACCAGCCCCCCAACCCCGGGCCCCGCCCGCCTGAGCCCCTGGAGCAGAGGGACTGCACTCTCACCAGCCCCCCAACCCCGGGCCCCGCCCGCCTGAGCCCCTGGAGCAGAGGGACTGCACTCTCACCAGCCCCCCAACCCCGGGCCCCGCCCACCTGAGCCCCTGGAGCAGAGGGGCTGCACTCTCACCAGTCCCACAACCCCGGGCCCCGCCCGCCTGAGCCCCTGGAGCAGAGGGGCTGCACTCTCACCAGTCCCACAACCCCGGGCCCCGCCCACCTGAGCCCCTGGAGCAGAGGGGCTGCACTCTCACCAGCCCCCCAACCCCGGGCCCCGCCCGCCTGAGCCCTGGAGCAGAGGGGCTGCACTCTCACCAGCCCCCCAACCCCGGGCCCCGCCCACCTGAGCCCCTGGAGCATTGGGGCTGCACTCTCACCAGCCCCCCAACCCCGGGCCCCGCCCACCTGAGCCCCTGGAGCAGAGGGGCTGCACTCTCACCAGCCCCCCAACCCCGGGCCCCGCCCGCCTGAGCCCCTGGAGCAGAGGGGCTGCACTCTCACCAGCCCCCCAACCCCGGGCCCCGCCCACCTGAGCCCCTGGAGCAGAGGGGCTGCACTCTCACCAGCCCCCCAACCCCGGGCCCTGCCCGCCTGAGCCCTGGAGCAGAGGGGCTGCACTCTCACCAGCCCCCCAACCCCGGGCCCCGCCCACCTGAGCCCCTGGAGCAGAGGGGCTGCACTCTCACCAGCCCCACAACCCCGGGCCCCGCCCACCTGAGCCCCTGGAGCAGAGGGGCTGCACTCTCACCAGCCCCCAACCCCGGGCCCCGCCCACCTGAGCCCCTGGAGCAGAGGGGCTGCACTCTCACCAGCCCCCCAACCCCGGGCCCCGCCCACCTGAGCCCCTGGAGCAGAGGGACTGCACTCTCACCAGCCCCCCAACCCCGGGCCCCGCCCGCCTGAGCCCCTGGAGCAGAGGGGCTGCACTCTCACCAGCCCCCAACCCCGGGCCCCGCCCACCTGAGCCCCTGGAGCAGAGGGGCTGCACTCTCACCAGCCCCCCAACCCCGGGCCCCGCCCACCTGAGCCCTGGAGCAGAGGGGCTGCACTCTCACCAGCCCCACAACCCCGGGCCCCGCCCGCCTGAGCCCCTGGAGCAGAGGGGCTGCACTCTCACTGGGCACCAGGCCACCCAACCCCGGGCCCTGCACATCTGAACCCCCTGGAACCAGCATGGTGGGCGGGGACCCAGGCCTGCACAGACCTGGTCCACGTAGCTCCCCTGGGGAAGGACAGCCCCTCCCCCATAGCACAGGCTTGCAGGAGCCCTGAGAGCACCCTCAGTCCTTTGGGCAAAGCCTCCAGCCCCAGGGCCCCCTCCCCTCAGACTGAACGGCTGCCCAGCCCCAGCCCACGGGCCTGGTGCCGCCCCACCTGCACCACCCCTGCCCGCCAGGCGCCATCCTCTCCTTGCTGCTGTGGGCCCCCGGCCAGCTCTGCCTGACTCTCTGAGCAGATTCTGGGCATTTGCAGGCCCCCCAGAGCACAGAGCTGGTGACCGACAAACCCCACGGGACAGGGACCCCCTTGAGCTGACACAGCCCTGGGCTTGGCCCGACAGCATCAGCTCCCTGGTCACAGCCGCTCAGCGCATCCTCAGTGGCCTTTTCAACAGGCCCTGGGCCACCGTGGGCGCCCCCAGCCAGGCTGGACTCCCTAAGAGCCCACAGACTCTGGCTCAGATGGGGCCGCCCCCCTGAGTCTTCTCCAAGGTCAGAGGAAATAGGCAGATGGCTTGTAGCCAGGACGGAGCCCCTCGGCTCACCTCCGGGGAGCTCCCTCCCAGGAAGGCCACCCCAGGGCCAGCTGCCTAGGCCCTGCCTTCCCTCCACACCCCTCCACACCCCCTTGTCCTGGGAACCCTCAAGAAGCATCCTGAACCTCTTTGTGAAATTCTGGCCATGAGGCCAGAAGGAATGGGATCCTGGGAGAATCTGCCTAGTCCTGGCCCCTGGAGCTCTGGCCAAGCACTTGGCTCTTTCTGGGACGGGCAGGCCAGGCCCAGGGACTCTGAGAACTTTCTGGGCCACCTGCCTCTGAGCCCGGGTCCTACCAACACCCCTGCTCTGATCTCTGCCTGTCTGCTGGGCCTGGCGCAAGGACACGGCTGCGGGGGCCCACCTGTGTGGCATCCCCAAGATAACGTTCTCGATGCCCATCTCGCTGGACTTGTCGATGATGGTCTTCAGGGCGGGAATCATGACCTCACAGCCCTCCAGGCCAAACCGCTTCTCCGAGGACCACTTCCGGGCCAAGAAGTCTTCAAATCTGCGTGCGAGAAGAGGAAGGAAGCAATGGAGTGGGACACAGCTGGTGCCCGGGACACAGCAAGCCACACACCACCCATGTCCTGCACAGCCCAGGGCCACCCCCACCCTGCAGGGAACCCAGGACGGAGGGAGGCTGAGGTCCTCCCAGCTGAACCGCAGACCTCAGCCCACACCTGCTCCAGCAGCCACCCCCTCCTCTTCATGGCCACGTGTCTCCGACAAGTCATTTCCACCCCTCTCGGCCCGCTGCCCACCTGCCCACACTGCCAAGGGCCCTCACGCCATGCTCTAAGGACCCCTTCCCAGCTGGACTCAAACTCCAGCTCATGCTGCGCTGAAGAGGCCACTTGGGTGCTCCTTGAAGCCCCTACTGTCCTGGGCAGACCCAGCATGGAGGACCCAGCGGGCAGAGCCAGGAGGTGCCCACTCCATACCAGGGACAGCTTTGTGTCCAAGCATTGCCGCAGCCACATCCTGTCCCTCTGCGTTTGCTCAGAGCGTCCCCCTGCGGTCACACACCCGGGCCCGGGGCACCTGGCACCAGGAGGCCCTCCCTGCAGCCGGGGCCGGGGGTCTGACCTCATGGAGCGCACCAGCCGAGCCAACAGGGTCCGCTTCTCCTCGCTGGAGAACTGCATCACGCCGGGCGTCTCGAATTTCTGCCGGATCCACTGGCACTGCTCCACGTCGTTGATGAACATGAACTCCAGGCCGATGTGCTGACAGTAGGTGCTCTGGGGCGGGGGGCGGGGGGGACAAGCTGGACTCCACAGGCAGCCAGGACAGTGAGGGCACAGCGGCCCTCCCTCCTCTGGAGACCCCCGTCAGGTGTGCCCCCCACACACCTGTGCACCTGCCAGGGCTCACCTCCAGGCGCCGGATGATCTCCCGCAGAGAGAGGGTGCTCTCGGAGCCCCCGATAAAGGTGGTGGTGGGCAGCTGGAACTCCTTATCCAGGTCAGCCTCCCGCAGGTCGTAGAAGGCTGCAGGAGGAGGGAGCTCGGGCCAAGGTGGAGTCCATGAGGCTCCCTGCCACACCCTCCCCGCAAGCCCAAGCCTGGAAGCTCCAGGCCCCTCTGTCTTCGGGGGCAGGAAGTCGTCGGACCCCTGATGCCATGATGGAGGCTGGGACAAGCCTCTCCCACTCGCTGAGCAAGGTGCACCAGCCAGGAAAGTATGGGAGTGGCCCCCTCTGGCAGGTGGGCAAAGGGTGGAAGGAGCTGGGTGCTCCCAAAGGCACCGCAGGCTCGGGGCCTCCAGGGCCCGGGTGCCCTGCACTCGGCCGCTGGAGGCAGCTCGCTCTGGTGCTACCAGGGCAGCAGGACAAGGCCTGACTCTCACCCAACTTATCGATGGTTGTGATCAAGTCCGAGGGTACAAAGGAGTCCAGGTCCGCATCCAGAATGCCCAGGGGGTCCAGCTGCGCCACGTGGTGGCCCCGGATCTGGGCAAAGGGAAAAGGGCAGGGCAGGGCTGGGATCCAACTGAACGGATCCCCAATGAGCCTGGGAAGGCAGCTTATGATGGTCCAAGTATTTGGGCCCCTGACACTCATGTGGGAGACTCAGATGAAGCTCCTGGCTCCTGGCTTCAGCCTGGCCCAGACCTGGCTGTAGTGGTCATTTGGGGAGTGAACCAGCAGATACAAGATCTCTCTCTCCTTCCCTCCCTTTCTCTCTCTCTCTCTTTCCCTTAATCACTTTGCCTTTCTAATAAGTAAGTCTTTAAAAAAAAATTCTTAGTTATGCAAGAATTTTGTCTGTTAAAAAATAGATGTCAAATTTTTATACCAAAATAAACTTGTTTCTTAATTCTATTTTCCCATGAAGTTTTTAAAGTTCTCTCATATACAAATACATATATGCATTAGAAGAAGTAATCCTAAGAAATCCTAAGATAAGAAAGATTATCTACGTGGAAAAGGAAAAAAAACAAAAACAGGAGGAGGAATGGGCAGAGTTAAATGCCAGGCTTTGCAGAATATATCCTGCTTAGAAGATTGGATTTTGGAACCTTGCATGTATTTTACATTGCTCTAAAATGAGATTAAATTTTAAAAATTGAAAGTACAATGAAAAAGTGGACGGCCATTTAGCGGTCCAGCTACAGGGAAAGAACTATTCCAACAGACTGAGAGAATATTCCCTGAAGCAACATGGAGCTGCAGGAGACATTCATAAAGCTTTGTCTGGACCACTCAGCAGTGAGAGCCCTTGAACCGGTGCTCTGATAATAAATAAAATCACCTTCGAGTTACGTGTCGATGGTGGCTAGGAAACACACGTGCATTTTGTGTTGGAAGGGGGTTCTGTCCCCAGGAGATCCCATTATACACACACACACAGATGGCCCCAAATCTGGAAAACCCCAAACCTAAACCCCTGTGGTCCCAAGCATTTTGGATGAACGCGTGGATCCAGGGCTGCAGAACACTGGCGTGCCCGTCACCATCACCACGGAAAGCAAGAAAAGTCAAAACTGCACCCCGCTGAGCCTCCGGAGCCGACGACCAATGTGCAGAAATCACAGTGACAAAAGGGGACGGGCCAAATGACAACCACAGGGACACAGGCAGCGAAATCCAGACTCAGAAAAACGCTCCAGGACAAACAGCCTGGCTTCTTGCACAAAAAACAAGTTGGCAAGGGCTGAACCTCCAGAGCGCAGGAAACGTAAGAGCCCCGTCAGCGTCTTGCAATCTGGGGGTTTATCCTGGAGTTTGCTTCAGACGAGCTCTGGGAAGAAACCCTAAGCCAGAAGGCAGACAGAACCCGTGCGTCTAGTGCCGTCAAGGATCACAGCCACTATTTTTGGAGGGCACGGGATGTGCCATCTTCTTGTGAGACTTTATCTCTAGAAATACGCATGGAAAGGCTGGAGGGATGAAACAATGGGCTCTCTGGGGTTTGCTTCACAACGTCCGGCTGCAGGTGGGAGCTGAGCAGGGGGGGAGGGGGGGCCACAAGGGCCTCATGTTGACAGGTGTGGCAGGTCACTACCCCAGCCCTTCTCCCCTTTTCTCCGTGTACAACGGTCCAAAATACGTCACTTTTTTCCATGCAATGTACACAGGCCTCAAACTGGATTTTTGTGTTTCCTCCTGGTCTGGGGAGGTTGGGGGGGGGGGAGGTGCCCAGCCCTCCTGCTGGGGGCTCACCCATGCTAGGCCACGGAGGCTGGGCCACCAGCCACACTGCTCCTCCGCCTTAGGCAAATTCAGAGCAAAACTCGCCTGAATCCAGAAACCAACCACTTTGCTGGGAAGACTCATGAGTGCTTGGTCCTGGCTACAGAACAAAGCAAGTGCAGAGCCAGGGGCCCGCGGGCTGCACGCCAGCTAGGGCCTTGGATTGCACAGGAGAGCTTTACCAATGTATTTCCGGTTCATTGTCAAAGACCCCAGAGAGATCACGTTCTGCTTCCTTCCGCCAGCCAGGAAAAACACAGCGCGCTGAGTGCCCCTTATCCGAAATGCTCAGGATCAGCAGCGCTGGGGGATTTTTGGGGGGTCAGATTTCGGAATATTTGTATACAGTTAATGAGATTATCATGGGAAGGGGACCCAAGCCTGACTGTGACATTCATCTGCTTCATATGTAAGGGGCTTGCGAAAGGTTCGTGGTCAACGCAAATATCTTTTCCTTCCGTCTGTCCACAAGCTCTCTGAAGCTCCTCAGGGGAGGAATTCCCACTGTGGCATCAGAAACTTTCACGCTCGGAGCTCAATTTGGAACTCCCATTTTTGGGGGTGAGGGACACTCACCTGCTCGGAGGTGGCAGGGAGCCCAGGCCGGCTCACCTGCCCTCCCCCGCTGCCTGGGGGACCCACCTCCATCCGCACCATCTCCATGGTGCATCCCCGCTCCCCAGCCCTGCAGGGACTTGCTGCTCCCTCCCACGGGGTCTCGGCAGAGGCGCGTCAAGTTTCCCTTACGGAACACCTCCTGCCACCGGTTCCCACGGAGATGGCGCCGACTGCACTTGCTAGGGCATGACCACGAACACGCAGAGCAGCCCTCCGGCCAGTCCTGTTCAGTCAAGGCCGGGAACAGGCACCCGGCATGGGACAGCCTCCAAGCAGCAGCTGGGAGGCACCGGGCTGTCTGCTAACTTACTCTTTCACGCCATGAACACGAGTTAAGCACCTGCTGTCTATCAGTCCCTGTGCTCTTGGAATGCCCTGGCTGAAGGAGAAAAGAGACATTAACCAAGGTTGACACTGGACGTTCAGTGAGCCTGTACACTCACTCCAGGAACCCAGGGTACACAACATTCCGGGAGACAGCACACGCGCAAACAAGTCGGTATACACCGGAATGGCCGCTCTGAGCGGCCGGCCGGAGGGCTCAGGGGAGGCCTCTCCAGGGAGGGACAGCAAGAGACCCCCCTCTCCCCCCGCTGCCCTCACCTGGTAGGCCCGAATCAGGGACTGCACAGCCAGGTGGTCCTCCACCAGCTTGCTGGTCTTGGTCCGGCCGGAGCCCAGGCCTCTGGCCTCCGGGACGACAGATGGAGACGACGACTGGGTGGGACCAGGAGGGGCTTCCTCGCTGGCTCTCCGGAAGAAGCTGTCCCAGGACTGAGCAGGGCAGAAGCAAGGGTGCAGCCAGGTCAGGGCCCGTTACAAGGCACAGCGGCTTTGGGTTTCCGTCCTGGGCGCCCAGCCCAGCCCAGCCCCCCTCGGGACTCAGCCTGCTATGGTGGGGGGCAGGAAGGGGAGCCCAGGGGCTTCAAGCGTGACGTCCCCACACCCCCAAGGGCGGCAGGAGGCTCCGTGCAGGGCAAACACAGCAGACAGAACCTAAGCGGTTCCACTGCTGGTCACTGAGTCTACAGAATCCGTGTCCACACGTGCGTACACAGAATGCGTGCCTACGCATGCCTATGGTGGTTATTTCGAAAGGTTCACGGAAAACGCGATTGGAAAATGGGTTTATTTGGGAGCCCCCAAATTTGAAATCTGCACACAAGGACCTTTCAGAAAGCTCACGGAAAATACACAGTATGAAAATACTCTGCGTGGACTTCCAAAGTTTTGCCGCCAAAATGAACTTAACTGTTCATTCAATTTCCCGTGAACTTTTTGAAGCACCCCTACCTGTACAAGGATGTCCCCTGCAGGGCTGTTGTAAAAATGACAGAACAAACAATCTAAAGGGTGTCAGCAGGTAACTGATGAGACGAGTGAATGTGTATTTAGGTTGGCAGTCTTAAAAATGACACGGTGTCCTTACTACTGTGCATAACAAATATTGCCCAGATACTACTGTCAAGAAAACAACAAAGAAGACATATGCCCCTCTACTCTCTGTGCAGATGCAAAAAGCAGAAGCAGCAGGTCCTGTGGCACAGCAGGTTAAGCTGCCACCTGCAGCGCCGGCATCCCCTATGGGCACTGGTTCGAGTCCTGGCTGCTCCACTTATGATCCAGCTCCCTGCTAATGTGCCTGGGAAAGCAACAGAAGATTGACCCAAGTGCTTAGGCTCCTGCCACCCACATGGGTGGAAGGAAGGAATACCTTTCTCTCTGTCTCTCTCTCACTTTATAACTCTGCCTGTCATAAAAAAAAATTATTAAAGATTTACTTAGTTGAAAAGCAGAGTTACACAGAGGGAGAGACAGAGAGATCTTCCAGATGCTGGTTCATGCCTACATACCTACAACTGCCAGGGCTGGGCCAGCCTGAAGCCAGGAGCCAGGAAGTCTACCTGGGTCTCCCATGTGGGTGCAGGGCCCAAGCACTTGGGACATCTACTGCCTTCCCAGGCCACAGCAGAGAGCTGGACTGGAAGAGGAGCAACTGGAACAGAATCCGGCGCCCCAACCGGGACTAGAACCTGGGGTGCTGGTGCCGCTGGTGGAGGATTAGCCAAGTGAGCCACAGCGCTGGCCTAATAAATTTTTTTAAAGAGTAGCAGCATAGGCAGTTCCGTATGCTTTCTTCCACACCCATTCGGGACTGGTGGAGACTCAGCCGGTACAGCCCTACAGAAAGCAATCTGGTGACACCCATCAAAACCGCACACACGTGGAGGGGTGCTTAGCCCACTGGTTAAGACACCACGCCCACATCGGAGTGCCTGGGTTCCGCCCTGGCTCCACTTCTGATTCCATGGGGAGATCTCAGAAACCCTTCTGCACGGAGCAGGAGTCTGGACTCTCACTCTGATGTAGAGGAGGGCCAGTCCAGAATTACATCGACAGTGAGTTTCCCCACAGAAGGCCTCACGGGCGTGCAGAAGGAATGAAAGCTAAGTTGGGGGTGCAGGGACCTGAGCCGACACAGGATGGGCTGGGAGGCAGCCAGGTGGCCAGGTCACATAACTTTCATATTCTATTTCCTCTGCAGAGTGTGAGGGAAGGGGACAGGGGGCAGTTTCACCCTGCCACCAGATTTAGTTTATTTTATCAGGTCGATGTGTTCATAAACATATATGCCCCTACTTACACAGTGTGCAAGGGCCACCTCGAAACAGCATAGGCTAACAGAGGGACAGGGGTAGGTGTGGTGGCCAGGGACGTGAAAGCGGGCAGGGGTGGGTCCCAATAAGGTCCTCTCAAGCACAACCCCCTCCCACTGCTGGCTCAGCAACAGGAATCAAAGGTGTTGTCCCCATCCAACATGAGGACAGGGTCTTCCCTGGACAAGGTCCACGTGCCTGGACCCTAGGGTGGGCACAGGCGGCTTCCGCCCACCACCCCAGCCCCGAGACCCCAGCAGGCAGGGCAGGGGCACCAACCTTGTGCACACTCTGGGGGTCTTCCAACCAGGCGAAGTACATCTCCTCCATGTAACTGGAGCCGCCTCCACCTCTATTGCCTGGGGAGGCGGCTGGGGGCTCAGAGGACCTGCGGCGGCAACTCAACACCTGGACACGAGGTGCGGCCAGGAGCCTGGCGGCCTGGGCCCCCAGCAGGGTTGGCAGCAGCCTCAGACGGCTCATCCTGGACACAGGCAATGAGGGACAGGTATAAACCACGGCGCGGGGCAGAGGGCGGCTCCGACGCCCAGACACTTGTTGGTCCAACGGGGTGGGTGGCCCTGGGCGAGGCAGTGATGAGATGGAGCAGTGATGGGATGTTCTCCCAGCCCTCCTGGGGTCACTGCCAGTGGTGGAGCCCAGCTCTGCCCATGCTCCCTCCCTGCCAGTGCCCCTGCCTGGTGCAGACTGGACCACCCAGGCCCTAGAGCTCGCCCACTCGGGGGGTCACAGGGTACGTGCAGGCAGCAACCCCAAGGAGGGGTGGGCTCACAGCCAGGGAGCCTGCCAGGGGCTGGATGAAAAGGCAGAGTGAGAGGGGACAAGCAGGGGGGAGGGAAGACAGAGACGCACTCTCAGGAGGCTCATGGCACGGCTGGGCCACCAGTCACCGTGACCAAAAGTGACCAGCAACTCCCCAGGTTTGCTGGGACAGTGGCGGGCCACTCTGGCTCCAAGGCCCATGGCCACGGCTGTCCGCTGTGACATTCAGGACGAATGTCACTGAGGACACCTAGCAGCCCAGGGGGTACACACAGGCTGGGCAGCCTCCCAGACTGGCAGGAACCAGAACCAGAACTCACGCCCCCCCTCCCCATGACATCATCTGTCCTTTCCTGGAGAGCCCGGGTTCGCTGCCCAGCAAGGCTGGGGCTTAGCAGGGCCCACGGAGGCTGCTGCTGCCCGCGCATCCCAGCTACCTCAAGTCAGGTGGGACCTCTGTTAGTGCACCCCCTCCACTGCCCCAGCCTGGGCACTGCAGGGACACAGCAACGAGTGCCCTTCTGTCCAAAGAGCCGGGTACGGCCCCTGGCACAGCTCCACGACTCAGGAAAAAAAAATTCCATTCTGGGAGTAACTGGCTCCCTGGGCCTGGCCCTGGGCCAGTGCCCCTGGCAAAGTCTGCTCAGCCAATGGGCCACTTCCCCAGCCCCCCCGCCCCCGAGACTTCCACTGAGGGGACGGGAGGGCCTGAGCCCCACACAGAGCAGAGCACAGCCCTGGCAGCCTCCCTCCTCCCTCCCACCACACTCACATGAGCCAAGAGAGGAGGGGAGGGCCTCAGTGGACGGAAGGTGGGCTCCTGGGGTCACCCAGCAGCAAGTCTGAACACAGCAGAGTTAGAAAAAAAAAAAAGTGTTCCACTGAGCTTAACAGAACTCTGAGCCCCACAAGCTTCCTCCCACCTGCTACGTCTGGAAGCAGCTGCAGGCTACAGGCCCAGCCCCACCAGCCAGCTATGCCAGGCCCTGCAGTGAGGGCCACCTGGGCCGCTTCTGGGGCTTGCACGGATTTCTCAAAGGGCCGGTGCACGCACCACCCCCACCCCCACCCCCACCCCCACCCGGAACTGGAAAGAGCTGGGATAGTTCCAGCCTGGGCCAGTGTGGGAACACAGTGTTTTACCAATTGGCTGGAGCAGCCAGGGAACGCTGCAATGGCCTTCACCTGGCCTGGCAGGAGGGGCCAGCTGGCCACCCCTCCCCACCCCCACTCCAGCAGGGTCTGCAGACACAGGATCCCTGGAGGACTCAAGTCTGTAGCCCCTGAGGCCTGGGCCAGCCCCGCCAGGTCCCACCCGTACAAAGACAGCAGGAAAGTGTGAGTTGGGAGCCCTACGTCAGCCCCCTCCCCAGCCAGCCAGCCCCCCAGGGGAATAGCATAGCTACTGTGGGCAGCTCTAGAAGCAGCCCCAATCCCACCCCAATCCCAGCAGCGCATACACCCCTGACCGCTAGGTCTGGGGGTGGTCTGGGGAGGCCTGGGCAGGAGAGGAGAGGGAGAGAAAGGGAAGGGGAGGGGGGAGGGGGGAGGGGAGGGGAAGGGAGGGACCCTCCACTAGGGACCCTCCCTTGGCCTCAGTAAAGTCTGGACTGCAGCCCTACTCCGGCCCTGAGTGCGGATTGGACCGGCTCTGCTGGGCAATCCATCCCAGCCGCACTGTGCACGCACAGGGAAGGTGGGGCGCAGTGCAGGGGGCAGGCTGGCACGCCGGGCACCGACGCCGGGCAGTGGGGAGGTGCAAAGGTAGATGGGGCCTGTTCCAAGGCCGTGAGAGCAGGCAGGCGGGGGTTGGGGGTCAGAGGGCCACTTGGCATCGGTTAATGACGCGCGCGTGCGCTGGGTGAGCCCCTCCCCCCCCCACATCCCCGCGAGCAGGGACACGCACTTGCCACGCCGGGGAACCTCAGTTTCCCTATCTGTGACTGGGGGTCGCCCACGGGGGTCCTGAGGCCCTGGCGCTGCCCGCGGCACCACAGGAGCGCACACGCACCCTCCCCGCACCTGCGCGGCTCTCACAGCCCGGGACCCCGCGCAGGTCCCTCCCCGACCCTGCGTTTGCCGGCTCGGACGCGCGCCCAGGGCCGGGGGCTCGGGTGGCTGGAGTCCCCCCCGGAGAGCCCGCAGCCAGCCGGAGGCGGAGCCAAGGTCACGCTCATTCCCGCCCCCACCCAGGCGGGGCCGGCTCAGAGCTGCGGGACCCCGGAAAGGAGAGCAGCGGAGGGGCCGACCCCCGAGACGGCGGGCGGAGGGGCGGCGCAGGGGCCGGCCGGGGCGGGCCGCCCGCTCACCGGGCGGGCGGGGGTCGGCGCGGCGGCGGCGGCGGCGGCTCGGTCCGGAGGCTGCGGGTCAGGGGCCGCGCGCCGCGCCGGTCCTGCGGGTCACGTGGGCGCCGCCCGCGAGCGCGCGCCCCGGAGACCCCGCGCGCCGTGACGTCGCTGCGGATGCCCCGCCCCGGCCCGCGGCCGGCGCTGTCCGCGGTGCTGGCGACTCGCGCCCAGGGGCCACACCGGGAAGCGCTACCACCTCGGGCCCGCGCAGGGCGCGGCTGGACCCCGCACCGGCTGAGCGGCCGCAGACCCCGCTGCGCGCTTGATCCCACTGTCCTTGTCCTTTAACTAGAGCGACGGTCCTGGACAGTAAGCAGGTCGAAAGTGTCCGCCTCTCGGTCTGCGAAGTGGGAAAGGCTGTGATTAAAAGTTCCCCCTGTCAGGGGCCGACGCTGTGGCGCAGCGGGGTTAACTCCCTGTCCTGCGGTGTCGACATCCCATATGGGCGCTGGTTCGAGACCCGGCTGCTCCACTTCCGATCCAGCTCTCTGCTGTGGCCTGGGAAAGCAGTAGAAGATGGCCCAAGTCCTGCACCCATGTGGGAGACATCGAAGAAACTCCTGGCTCCTGGCTTTAGATGGGCGCAGCTCCTGCCCTTGTGGCCAACTGGGCCTTGAACCATCAGATGGAAGACCTCTCTCCCTCTCTCCCTCTCCTCTCTGTGTTTCCCTGCCAGGGAGTGTTTGGAAGAAGTGATGTGATCATGTGGACTCTGATACACATTCTTCCGTCCGCCAGGCAGAGGTGGCCTGGCCTGCCCTCACCCCCAGGTCCCACAACCGACTACGAGGAATGGCAGGAGCCTGCGTGGGAACTTCTCGGGGGTATAAATGCCGCTGGGAGCCGAATGGCTGGGGTCGGGTCCCTGTGTGACTGATGTGACTCAGCGGCTGGATTGTCGCTCCACTCTGTCCTATTAACAGTGCAAGAGTATGTGCAAGTCCTTCTGTCTCACCCAGCACTTGGCAGTGTCTGCACCCTGATGTCTGCCAAAATAGCAGATGCCATGGCCTGTTGTTTTTATTTATTTACACTTACTTATTTGAGAGGCAGAGGCACAGGGAGAGAGAGACCGGAGACAGACGGAGAGGGAGTCCTTCCACCCACTGGTTCACTCCCCGGATGCCCATGATGCTGGGCAAGCTGGAGCTTGGAGCCAGGAACTGAATCCAGGTCTCCAAAGTGGGCGGCAGGGGCCTAGCTATGCAAACTGTAACGCTGCCTCCCAGGGTTAGCACATTGGTGGGAGGCCGGGATCCCGAGTGGAATCAGCCATGAACAGAACCCAGGCACTCCAACGTAGGATGTGGGTGTGTTGGTACCACTTGGCCAAACACCACCACACCCCAGTTAATCTGCGCTTTTCTGATCATCAAAGATTTAAATCACAGAGTATCCCGCTGTTGTTTGTCAATTTTTCTACTGGCTTTTGTCCTCAAGCATATGCAAGAGTTCCCGGTAAAGGAACATAACACAGCGATGGTTCAAACCACCATCAACTCTCCCCCAGGATGATTGCACAGGCGCCTGCCTGCCCTTGCTGCTTCCATACTTGCACCCCTGAGTTCGAATCTCAACACAGCAGCCAGACCTACTCTAAAATACTTCAGGCATGCTTACCGTGTTGAATGAAGACAAATAGAAAACCGAAAGAACTATACAGTGCACAATGTGTGGCCATTAAAAACACATGCCCACAAGACGACAATGTGCATTTCACAGTAGCAACCACGTGAGTGTGATTGCCTGTGGGAAGAAGAGGATGAGAGATGTGGCTCCAAGGTAATCAATTATCCAGATCAAAGCTGATAGGGTTCCCATGAACACGGGAGTGTAATTAACTCCACTCTCTCTACCTAAGGTCCCCAAAAAGTTTATTTGGAGATACTTTGGGGTTCACCTGGTTAAGAACCATAGTTGTTTCATTTAATATTGTATTTTGTCAGCACTTACCACAAAGCCCAGTTCTTAGTATTTTTCAGTAAATATTGGTTAGATGAATGAATGAATCAATAAATGGACACGTGATTGGGTCTGAAGGAAGAGGCTGTTTGTTGGTTGCAGAGAGCAGTGGGGATTTCTTTGGTTGCCAGCACCAAAATGAGCCATCATGCCTAAGCTTAAAAAGCAGGTGAATGTGAACACTGCATGTGAAGAAACTCAAAGGATGAGAGGAAGCTTAAGAATCAGTCTTGGGGCTGGTGCTGTGGCATAGCAGGTGGGGCCACCGCCTGCAGTGCCGGCATCCCATGTGGGCATGGTTTTGGTCCCAGCTGCTCCACTTCCGATCCAGCTCTCTGCTACGGCCTGGGAAAGCAGTAGAAGATGGCCCAAGTCCTTGGGCCCATGCACCCACACAGGAGACCCAGAAGAAGGTCCTGGCTCCTGGCTTTGGATTTGACTTTCAAACAAATAAATCTTTTAAAAACAACAACAACAACAACAACAAAGAGTCTCACAAAGC
Organism: Lepus europaeus; assembly: GCF_033115175.1. NCBI lineage: Eukaryota > Metazoa > Chordata > Mammalia > Lagomorpha > Leporidae > Lepus > Lepus europaeus. Next base: position 77,381,958 of record NC_084843.1, on the reverse strand, counting down.
AGGGCTGAGCCCAGAGAGGATCTGCCTCTTTAAGGCCTGGTGATATTCAAACTCCAAGTTCTGGGAAGAGAGAAGTCAATGATTTGGCTTGGCCTGAAGTGGCTGGAGAGGCCACGAGTCAGCCACGTGTGCCACACGTGGAGTGACAGGCAAGGCCAGTGGGACCGCAGAAGTGGGCGTGGATGCTGGGAGGAGAAGTCGGCTTGCACACCCAAGGCCCCCACAGGCAAGGCAGAGCGGCATGAAGGGCTGCAATGGCAGTGGTCAGGAGGCCTGCAGGGGCTGGATACTGGGGTTGGGAGCCTGGGGCTTTTGCACATCAGGTTAGGGGATTTGGACTCACTGGGGTTCGGGTAATGGTACAGGTCTCAGGAGCAAAGTTGCATTGCGATTTCCGGCACTCCTGTCTCCCAGCCCTCATTCTTCCGCAAGCCAGTCCAGAGAAGCAAGAATTCCTCTTCCCCAAGGCCGGCCCTACCCATGGATAATGCTTCCTGGGTCTTCGAGTTTTCATCTGAGTCCTCGAGCCCACATAAGACTGTGATCAAGTGGATTTATTATGCTTTTCGCTTGTTCATCCGTCTTCTGTCATGGAAGTGCTCACCATGAACCTTATTATGAATAAGAAACTGATTAACCTCCTCTCTCCCCTGCACTCAGCCGGCCGAGAGGCCCCAGCAGTGTTTTAAGCTGTGAACATAGGAGACCTGATTCTCTTTCTCTGGCAAGTGCAGGGAAGATGGAGTGCTAAGAGGTGAGAAAGCAAGTCTCTGCAGGTGAGAGGTAGGAGAGACGGCGTAAGGGAGACGGGTGCGAGCGGCATCCGGGAGCCAGCTCCCAGGGCTCGGTGGCTGTGACTGGGTATTGGTGGGGGGATCAAGGATAACCCCGTGTGGCCTCAGTGGAGTGCTCCTGGGAGCCGGGAAGCAGCAGGCGATGCAGCCTGGGGCAGACAGCAGAGACAAACAGCTCAAGGAAGATGAAGAGAGACGTGGAGCGGCGGTCAGGAGCAAGCCCTGGCACATCACAGGTTGCAGTCTCAGGAGGAGCCAGGGGGCCACAGAGGGAGCAGGAGAGACCCATTTCCTGCAGGGAAGCTGAGTGGGGACACACAGAGCAGCCAAGGACAGAGCCACCGCCGCCAGCGCTGCCAGCGCGGGAGCCCGCGGGGGCTCCCAGCCTTCCAGTAATTGATGCTCTGCTAATTACATTGATTAAAGTAAACATTTTGGGCAATCAAGGCTCCCATGGGGGTGGCTGTTATTTTCGGGCGCCTGCCAGGGAGGACCTGAAGCAGCGGGCGTGGGCTCTGCAGACTGCTGGATGCGCCCACCCACCTGTCCTCCGGGCCCTTGTGCGCCTGTGCGCGACGCGATGGAGCGTTTTTTTTTCCTGTGGCTGTAAACAATTTAAGGGGTACAAGGGATCTTGAGAAAGCTCCCAGAGAAATGGACGCGATGGGACGTCGTGCGTGCCCGTTGAGGTGTTTTGGAGCTAAAATGAATTTATCTTTGCATTCCGTTTCCCAAGAGTTGTTCACAGGCCTTGGTACTGGAAGCTACGGAGCACCTTTTCCCTCACCTTTTCCCTTCTCCAGAGACGACGGCTAGTGCAAAGAACAGTACAGACTGTTCACGGACTTACGTACCACTGATTGTGCAAATACACGCTCACAATACATGAGACGCCGGGAACGCAGCCCTGGCGCTGGCTTTTTCCCCCTTGTCTTGAAATCTGTATATTTAATCTCAGTATGTGTAGCACTGCCTCTTTTTTTTAAAGGGCATGTTGTATTCATGGAAGTGGTGTATAGTAACTATAATTCACTTCTCTCCCATTGGGTGATAATTTTTATATTGACACCAAGAAAGTCCCTCTAAATGTGTTCTTTTTGCATGGGCACAGTTGTTTTAGTAACATTAATTGCTAGAGTAAGTTTAACACTAAATCAAAAAATGTAAGTGCTTTGGGGCCGGCACTGTGGGGTAGCGGATAAAGCTGCCGCCTGCAGTGCTGGCATCCCATATGGGCACCGATTCGAGTCCTGGCTGCTCTACTTCCAATCCAGCTCTCTGCTATGGCCTGGGAAAGCAGTGGAAGATGGCCCAAGTCCCTGGGCCCTTGCACCCATGTGGGAGACCCAGAAGAGGCTCCTGGCTCCTGGCTTTGGATTGGTGCAGCTCCAGCCATTGCAGCTATTTGGGGTATGAACCAGCAGATGGAAGACCTCTCTCTCTCTCTCTCTCTCTCTCTCTCTCTCCCTCTCCTTCTGCCTCTCTGTAATCCTGCCTTTCAAATAAATAAATAAATCTTTTTTTTTTAAAATGTAAGTATTTTATTATTTAATACGGACACTCTTCATTAAAATGTATGCTTCCCTGTTAGTCATGTGAATTTCCACTTCCTTATATCCTTGCAGAGTCAAAAATTTTTTTAAAGCTTTATTTATTTATTTGAGAGGCAGAGTTACAGACAGAGAGAGGGAGAGACAGACAGAGAGAAGTCTTCCATCTGCTGGTTCACTCCCCCAAATGGCTGCACCAATCCAAAGGCAGGAGCCAGGAGCTTCTTCCTGGTCTCCCACATGGGTGCAGGGGCTCGAGCACTTGGGCCATCCTCTACTGCTTTCCCAGGCCATGAGCAGGGAGCTGAATCAGAAATGGAACAGCCAGGACATGAACCAGTGCCCATATGGGATGCTGGAGTCACAGGCAGAGACTTAATCCCTACTATGCCAGAGTGCTGGCTCGGCAGAGATGATATTATCAGTGCCATCTGATGGGTGACCCAGGTGCTTGGGCCCTGCACTTGCATGGGAGACCAGGAGGAAGCACCTGGCTCTTGGCTTCGGATCGCCGGCATAGTGGCCATTTGGGGGGGTGAACCAATGGAAGGAAGACCTTTCTCTCTGTCTCTCTCTCTCACTGTCTAACTCTACCTGTCAAAAAAAAAATCTCATTTAGTTTTAGTTTGGACAAAACTGACACATTATATGGCACCCCCTAAATATGTACAATTTTTCTAATGAGGAGCTTGTTCTTTATTATTCTTATGGAGAGAGAGAGAGAGAGAACGCACCATCGCACCATCACCCATCTGCCTCGCACCCCAATTCCACAGAGGCCAGGACTGGATCAGGCCAAAACCGGGAGCTGGGAACTCCATCCAGGTCTCCCATGTGGGTGGTAGGGACCCAACCACTTTTGAGTCACCACCCCACCTCCTTTGGTACACAGCAACAGGAAGCTGGAGTCCAGAGCCAGAGCCAGGAACTGACCCCAGGCACACCAATCTGGGGTACAGGTGTTCCACACAGTGTCTTCAATGCCAAACCGGACGCCTGTCTCAATCTGTACAGTTTGTATGTGTCAATGTAAAAAACCCAGATAGCTGAAGTTGGAGATCTTATTAGATTATGATTTGGTGGAGTTTAAAAAACTTCTTCTTGATAGTCTTGGTCCATTTTTCTGTTGAGCTGTTTGCATTTTTCTTGTGTATTCGGAGTAAATCTGTTTATATTCTGGATGAGAATACTTTTGGGGCATTTAGCCTAGCTCACAAGGTGCCCGTCAGAATGCCCGAGTTTGATTTTCAGCTCCAGCTCCTGGGCTACAGCCTTCTACTGATGCGGAGAGGTGGGAGGCAGTGGCGCTGACTCAGTGGGTAACTGGATCCTGGCCACACAAGTAAAAGACCTGGACTGAGTTCCAGGCCTCAGACTCAGCCCCGTCCTGACTGTAGGCATTTGGGGTATGAGAGAGCCAGCGATGGGAATCTCTCTCTCTCTCTCTCTCTCCACCTACATATAATATATAAATGAATAAATACAATCCTTTGCTTGTTATAAATGTTGCAAACATTCCTCCCAGCCTGTCCCTGTCTCCCTCAGCCCCAAGATTCATTTATTTATTTGAAAGTCAGAGTTACACAGGGAGCAGGAGCGGGAGACGGGGGGGGGGGGGCGGAGAGAGAGAGAGAGAGAGGAGAGAGAGAGAGGTCTTTCATCCTCTGGTTCACTCCCCAGATGGCCACAATAGCCAGGGCTGGGTTAGGCGGAAGCCAGCAGCTAGGAGCCAAGAGCTTCTTCCGGGTCTCCCACATGGGTGGCAGGGGCCTAAGCACTTGGGCCATTTTCTTCATCTTTTCCCAAGCCATTAGCAGGGAGCTGGATTGGAAGAGGAGCCGCCTGGACAAGAACCGGCTGGTGTGGCGAGTAGCGGCTTTACCTTCTACACCACAATGCCGGCCCCACATGTCCCTCTCTCTTTGTGTAGGGGCACGTTGGTCATGTATTAATTTATGCTGGTTATGGGCTGAGTTGTATCCCTCCCCCGCCCAGCTGTCCTGTGTCGCTAGCCCACTCCCAGTACCTTGGAATGCAACAGTATTTGGAGAATGAGATCTTTAGGGTGGCCCTGAGCTAGGAGCGCATGTCTCCTTATGTGAAGAGGCGAGCAGGACACAGGGAAGACACAGGGAGAAGACAACCACCTGTCAGCCCAGCAGAGAGAAACCTCTGGAGAAACCCGCCCTGCAGGCGTCCCAGTCCCAGACTTCTAGACGGTGAGAAATGCGGTCGTTGGAGGCAGCCAGTCGGCTGTGCTTGGTGCAAGGCTCGTTCCCTCCCTTGAGACCCCTGTAGCACCCGGGCTTTCCACTCAGCCTGCACTGCCCCTTTCTCCTGGGTTAGGGCTACGGTGGGCTGCGCGAGGGTTCAGCCTCAGGGGGCAGGGATGGTTTTCCTCTCGGAAGGCTCCCACGGAAGTCTCCTTGCTGTTTACGGGTGCACTTCTGGGGCTGCCTTTCTCCATCCTCTCATTATGTTATTATGTCTAGGGGAGCTATCAGAGGAAGAGGTCACCACCCAGAGATGAGGTGGAGGTGATGTTTTAATCAACAGGATAACCGCAGCTGGAATGTCGGCACGAGGACCAGCGTCTGGTGTGTCTCTTCCAGGCGGACTTCTTCCCAGTCCCAACGTGGGCTGTGCTGACTGTGGTCTCTGGCCAGGCCCCACACCACTGCTGCTCATGTTTCTCCCAGGACTCCCTGTCCTGCCAGGCTATGGGCTGAGATCCACCCAGATGTCCCTCATTTAATCTTCGCCATCTTCAGGGATGCTGAGGTCACCGGGACACTCGCAGGGGCAATGTCGTTGTCTGAACCAGTGAAGGAGTACCAGAGTGAACTCTGAGACTTCCAGCTCCAGTCCCAGCCCCCAGTAAGGCCGCTGGGAGCTGGGCTCCCATCGAGGCCCTGGTAGGTGCACCAGGTCACGGGACACGGTCAGGTGCAGAGACAGGATGCTCCCAGCACAGGAAGGCCTCCCGTTACCTTTGCATTGCTGCACCTGTTTCGCCGGCTTTACTTCCCCACCGGCCATCCGTCAGTTCTCCGTCACCTCATCATTCCAGACTGCGATCTGTAAACGGTCCCCTCCAGCGGGTCACCTTTGGGATTGGCTGTCTCCCCGATCATTATGCCCCCCGGAGGTCTCTGCAGGCTGCCGTGTGCCATCAGTTGTCCGTGCCTCATTTCTGCTGAGCAGTACCGTGTGCAAGGGATGCATCACAGAGTGTTTTCCCGTTCACTCGGCGAAGGGCATCTGGTTGGCTTCCAAGCCGGGCTAGCATCAACAGATGCAGCGGGAATATTTATGCACCGGCTTTTGCATGAACTTAAGATTTCATTTCTCATCTCACTGCCTACGAAGGCAACCACTCACCCATATGGTGGTTGCACGTTTAGCTTTTGAAGAAGCCTGCCATACTCTGGACCAGGCTACATTCCCAGCAGCGGTAAATGCACCAGGCATCCGGGTTCTCTGCAGTGTCGCGAGCACGTGGTGCTGTCACTCTTTTCTTGTGTGTTGTCCATCCCCCCGGGTATGTAGCACTGTCCCACTGCACGTCCCTGTCTGCTATCGTTGCCCCGTGTAAGAATTTTTCACCTCCCCCTAAACCCTGAAGATGTGCTTTTTTTCTTCTTAAAATTTGTGTTGTTCGATGCTTCGCATTGAAATCTGTCGTCCACTTGGAGTTAACGTTTGAGGCGTGAGACTGCGGTTGGGATTCCAGTCGTTGCACGTGGGCTGCCAATCACTCTGGCACCATCTGTCTAAAAATGTTCTTCCTCCTCCACTGAATTGCTTTCACCCTTGTGGCAAAAATCATTTGGGTGTATGTGGGTGGTTGTCTCTGGGGTGAGCTTGGTCGAGATCTAATTTACCTGCAATACATTTCTCTTGTTTTCGCACCCACATAACCTCGTGCAACCATCAGCACAATTTTACATTTCATCACCTCCAATGGCACCTTAAGCCACCTTAAGAAAACCAAGCCTACTAAACAGCAGCTGTGGGGGAGGCGTTGTGGTGCAGCCACCTTGCCACACCAGCATCCCACATACGCTCTAGTTCGTGTCCCGGCTGCTCCGCTTCCGATCCAGCTCCCTGCTGATGACCTGGGAAAAGCAGCGGACACCCGTTCTGACCCCTAGAGCTCGGAGAGCCTCGCGGGGTGCGGCGGGAAGAGGGGTCTTTGGGCTGGGGTCCTGGACGTGGAGAGTGTCCCCAGCACGAGCTAGAACCAGCCCCTTCCCAGGTGTGCAGCGTACAAGGCGCTTCCTCGACAGCGGCGTCCAGAGGATAGAGGGCGGGGAGCAGAGGTCAAGCGGACAGAAGCGGGGGTGCGCGGGGCGGGGACACAGCGACCTCCTCCCTTTCCCCCTTCCCAGGCCGCACGCAACCTGAGCCCTGGCAGCTCTCCCGGGCCGGCCTCGGGCGTCCCCTGGCGGGGACACGTGGTAGCGCGCACGGGTGCCGCGGGCGGCCCAGAGGCTTACGACCCCGTCCCGCTGCCGCCAGCTTGGCCCTCACCGCTGGGTCAGCTGCGCCTCGCCTGGGAGGAGGTGGTGGCGGGAGGGCTCCGGGGAGACCGGGCCAGCCCACCCCTGGGAGCATCCCCGGGGTTCCCATTGTGGCCCCCAAGGTGGAGAGGCTTGGCCGGCCAGGGGGAAAGCTGGGGTCTCTGTGAAAGGGTCGGGTGGGGACTGAGTTTCCTGAGATGTGAAGGCACGTGGTCACTTGGGGACAGGGTCCGAGGCAGGGCCAGTTAGCCAGACCCTCACTCCTGGGGCCTGGGGGTGCCGGCGGATGTGTCAAGGAGGGCTGCCTGGATCTGGGGACAAGGAGGCTGGTCACCACTCTGACTCCTGCGGGTCTCTTGCAGCTTTAACATCCTTGTTGGGAGGTCTGGCCCCATCAGGTACCACGTGGCAAGATCGGCTTTCCTGGAGCGTCAGTGCCCCTGCTCCAATGCCCCCTTCCGGCCTAGGCTGGGGAAACCGGTGGGGGCCCTGGTGCTCCAGGGCGGGACACAGAGCTGTTTGAGCATCCTGGAGGCTCTGCAGGATTTTTTTTGACAGGCAGAGTGGATAGTGAGAGAGACAGAGAGAAAGGTCTTCCTTTTTGCTGTTGGTTCACCCGCCAATGGCCGCTGCGGTCAGCGCATCCTGCTGGTCCGAAGCCAGGAGCCAGGTGCTTCTCCTGGTCTCCCATGGGGTACAGGGCCCAAGCACTTGGGCCATCCTCCACTGCACTCCCGGGCCATAGCAGAGAGCTGGCCTGGAAGAGGGGCAACCGGGACAGAATCCGGTGCCCCGACCGGGACTAGAACCCGGTGTGCCGGTGCCTCAAGGCGGAGGATTAGCCTGTTAAGCCACGGCGCCAGCCTCTGTAGGGTTTAAGTAGGAGACACAGCCCGATTCTGTTGCAAACAGTCTTTGCGGGTAGCAAGCAAGGCAGAGAGGCCAGGAGGGAGGTCCCCCAAAGCTGGGGAGAGGGCAACACCCAGGAGGCGCAAGGGGCCCCGTTCCCACCTCCTGGGAGGCTGTGCCTCTCGCAGTGCTGGGCGCTGATGTGTTTCTGAGACCAAGAGAAACGTTTTCTCATTACCCAGGCCGCTGAGCTCCCCGGGGAGAGCCACCGCAGAAGCTGCTGCCTGGGTGATACTTCTGGAGCGCCATCACTTCTGCAGGTGCAGGGGGGCCCCCAGCCCTGAACAGACGGAGAGGGCCAGACAGGCAGCCCGGAAGCATCACACAGAAAGACAGGGGCGTAGCGAGTGCATCAGGGAGAAGGCAGCGTCTTCCCAGAGTCATTTTTCAGAGACTGTGGTTTTTTCCTAAATTGCAGCATGGACATGTGCTCATTAGAGAAAAAGTTAAAAAGCGCACAAAATCCGAACCTTTCCGCAGCGCCTTTCAAACTTCTAACAGAACGTGGTTCTGCCGGCTTCACAATCTGCAAAGGCCCTCTGGTTTAAGATCGTCTCAAAAGCATTTGCTGTCACGTGCTAAGCTCCCAGGTCAGCTTACATGTCAAGCTGTTGAATGGGTCGCCCCAATCCTGGCCTGCCGGGTTCAGCCAGTGCTGACCCACAAAATGCAGCCATTGACAAATGGTGAATTGCAAACACTGCTTGGTGGTCTACTTGCCTTTGGCAGGAGTTTAGCAAACGGGCCTCCTGACACACGCTCATTTTATTCTGTTCTGGAAAAGCTTTAGGCAACTGTAAGACTACGACTCCCTGGCAGGATGACTGATTTCCGGGGGAAGCAAGGAGGAAGTGTGGGCTGAGGTTAGTGCATCAGGTCCAGAAAGGCGCCTGTGTTGTGTGAAGACTGTGGGCTGGAGCCAAGAGCCTTCTGGAAAAATCAGTGCCTTTGTTGGTTGGGTTGATAAGGAAGAACTGAGATCCCAAACATCAGAGAGACATTGCATCATCGTTGTTGTTGTTGTTGTTATTTTGAAAGACACAGAGAGAAACGGGCAGGGAGAGCTTCCATCCAATGGTTCACTCCCCCAACGCTTGCCACGGCCAGGGCCATGGAAGCCAGGAACACGATCCGGATCTTGCGCGTGGGTGGCAGGAGCCCAGCTACCCTCGCTGCCTCCCAGGGTGCACATTAGCAGGACGCTAGAGGCAGGGATAAAGCCCAGGCCCTCGGTTGTGGGACTTGGGCATCTTAACTCCTAGGTGAAACGCCCAGCCCCATCGCATTATTTAAACCGCACCAAGGAGGAGTTTGTGACACTTATCCTCAGTGGTTGGCTAAGGAGAGGAAAGGGGGTATTTGCCGTTCTCCACACCATACATCAGAGCTAGAAAAGGTGTCCTGGTTGAACCCTTAGGCAAGAGGCCATTTGGTCTGAGCACAGACCCAGCAGCAGTGTGCCCAAGACCTTCCAGGAGCCGCCTCTATCCTTATTCTTCAGGTTGTGATCCCCAAACCTAGACGCCTCAGCGTCACCTGGGAGCTTGGTAGCAACACAGCATCTCTGGCCCCACCCCAGGCCGACCAATCAGAATCAGGATTTAAAATAGCATCCCCAAGTGATGTGGCCGCTAATGTGAGACGCGCTGCTATCTGTAGCCTCAAGAACCCTTCAGCCCTTCAGAGAGAAAGCGTGCCCCAGGCATGGCTAGCCACAGAAAAGATGCCACACACCCTCACGTAAAGGCTTGGTGTTCAGTGAGTCCATAGATTAAACCCAAACTCCTTCCTGAATATTTTTTAAAATTTGACAGATAGAGTTAGACAGTGAGAGAGAGAGAGAGAGAGAAAGGTCTTCCTTCCATTGGTTCACCCCTCAAATGGCCGCTACGGCTGGAGCTGTGCCAATCCGAAGCCAGGAGCCAGGTGCTTCCTCCTGGTCTCCCATGCGGGTGCATGGGCCCAAGCACTTGGGCCATCCTCCACTGCCTTCCTGGGCCACAGCAGAGAGCTGCACTGGAAGAGGAGCCACCGGGACTAGAACCTGGCGCCCAAATGGGATGCCGGCGCCGCAGGCAGAAGATTAACCAAGTGAGCCATGGTGCTGGCCCCCTTCTTGAATATTAATACTTTGAAGAATCTCAGCCTTGGGGCTGGCACCGTGTCGTAGTAGGTTAAGCCTCCACCATGGCATTCCATATGGGTGCTAGTTTGAGTCCCGGCTGCTTCTCTTCCAATCCAGCTACCTGCTAATGCACCTGGGAAAGCAGTGGAAGATGGTCTTGGCACCCACGTGGGAGACCTGGAAGAAGCTCCTGGCTCCTGGCTTCAGATCAGCCCAGCTTGCTTGCTTGCTCTCTCTAACTCTGCCTCGCAAATAAATAAATCGATCTTTAAAAAAAGTAGGATCTCAATCTTTGGGAATCCCTTTTTCCCACTTCCCAGGAGGCAACTAGTTGTCTCCCAAGTGTCACTAGGGAGTATCGCCACCATGCCTTGTATGGATCACCACGGGGATATGAAAGGCTCTTCCCTGTGTGTGACTCACGGGCCGACCATTTCTTCTTAGGAAGGTTTGCATTGCGTGAACATAGGCTTTTTATGTTTTATTTTTAAAGACTTTAGCTATTTATCTGAAAGACAGAGGGAGACACACACACACACACACAGAGAGAGAGAGAGAGAGAGAGAGAGAGAGAGAGAGAATCTTCCATCTCCTGGCTCACTCCCCAAAGAACTGAAACAGCTAGGGCTGGGCCAGGCTGAAGCAAGGAACCAGGAGCTCCATCTGGGTCTCCCACAATGGATGGCAAGGGCCCAAGCGTTGGAGTCATCCTCTAGGGCTTCCCAGGGGCGCATTAGCAGGGAGCTGAATTGGAAGCGGAGCAGCGTTTTGACTCAAACCAGCAATCTGCTAAGTGGCGGCTTACCTCACTGCACCACATCCGCCCTCCTTCTCACTCTGGAGTGCTCACGATGCAAGAGGCACGCGAGCCCAAGCTGGACCGCTGGACCTGCACAAACTTCCCCTTTCTTCCACCGCCCTTGGAATCCAACATCAAAAACCAGGACATGTGGGTTAGCTGGTGTGTGATGCAGATAAAATCTGGGCCTCCACTCAATAAGCAGACTCTCACACACGGGAAACCCTGAAGGCACTTAGGAGCAGGTAGTTGCTGGCTGTTCTCTTAAGTACCTGTTTCCTGGCATTAAAAGCAACCAGCAACCTGTGTCTGCCTTCGGAAGTAAAGTGATTGCCCATAATAAAGGAGCTACCGTGAAGAAAATAAAAACATAACAGCTTGGGGCCAGCACTGGGGTGCAGTGGGTTAAAGTCCTGGCCTGAGGGGCTGGCATCCCATATGGGTGCTGGTTCGAGTCCCGGCTGCTCCTGTTCCGACCCAGCTCTCTGCTGTGGGCTGGGAAAGCAGTACAAGATGGCCCAAGTCCTTGGGCCTCTGCACCCACGTGGAAGACCCGGAAGACGCTCCTGGCTCCTGGCTCCTGGCTTCGGATCGGCGCAGCTCTGGCTGTTGCGGCCATCTGGGGAGTGAACCAGTAGATGGAAGACCTCTCTCTCTGTCTCTACCTCTCTCTGTAACTCTGTCTTTCAAATAAATAAAATTAAATCTTTTAAAAAATAAAGATAACAGCTTGGCCCAGTTCTGGCTGCTGCAGCCATTTGGGAGTGAAGCAGCAGGTGGAAGATCCTTCCTCCCTCTCTCTCTTTTTTGAATTAATAAAAAATAATAAATAATTTTTTAAAAAGAAAAGAAAAAGGGGTAAAAACAGCACCAGAAAAAAAAAACTCCTTTTCTCCTGGCACATTAGCAAGAGCAGTGCAAAACACGTGCAACTGAATTTCAGGGACTGGAAAAAGAATGGAGGCTGGGGAGCCAGCGTGAGTGAGGGTGACAGGAAATGAGTCCCCGTTCCTAGGTAGGGTGCTGCTGTGTGCTCAGTGCTGGGGACGCCGCGATGAAGCCAGCGCCGCCCTGCTGAGCAGGACGGTCAAACATGACACACACACAAGAGCGAGACTCCCAGCTCGGGACTCCGGATCCTGAGCCCTCAGAGCAGTGCCAGGCACAGGAGCAGTGTCGCCCCCTGGGAGCTCACTAGCAGGCTCGGGACAGGATCTGCCCGCTCCAAGGAACCCCAGTGTTTCAGCAGCCCAGCTCCAGTGTGGTGTGGGCTGGGGGCAGCAAGGCTGTGGGTGGGGGGGCGGGCCTTGGAGCTGACTGGCATCTCGGCAGCAGGGAAGGCTTCCTGGAGGAAGTCACAACCAGCCGGGTCTTCAGAGATGAGACAGAAGCTTCTGATTTGTTAAGAGGGGGAAGGGAATCGCACGGAGAGGAGGGGGAGGAGGAGCGGGTGGCAGCCTGCACAGAGGAAGCTGAACTGGAAACACAGGCTGGCATCTGAGCATTGGAGGGCCTGTTTTGTTTGTTTGCCCGAGGACGGAAAACAAGCAGGGCAGGAGGACATCTTCCCAGTGCTGATGGTGGTCAGCGGCTAGGTGTGCACGGCCTGAGCCGCAGCGGCACTGGGTCTTCGGGAGAAACCATCAGGGAAGACTGGGGTGCCTTGGGTGCTGCTCACCCGCGGTGGGAGGGCTCGTGACCGAAAAAAAAAAAAAAATCCCATCTGAGGACATTTCTTTTTCAAAGGCAATTAAGGCAAGGGAATGATTAACTTCATTAATTAAAGCCAAAGCCAGAGGGAGCCAAAAACAGCAACTGTTGAATCTTTCAAACAACCTCATAGGAGCCAAAGCAGTGGGTGGGTGTTGGGCACAGCAGCTCAGCCACTCCCTGGGATGCCCCCAGCCCGTATCTGAGTTCCTGGTTTGAGTTCCGACCCCTCTGCACGCGATCCAGCTCCCTGCTAATAACACCCCCCCTAAGAGGCAGCAGGGGATGGCCCAAGGACTTGGGTCCCTGCCACGCACACGGGAGTCCTGGACCCAGTTCCAGCCTCCTGGCTATGGCCTGACCCAGTCCTGGCTGTTGCAGGCGTTCGGGGAGCGAAGGAACTGGCACGGCAGATCTGTCTGTCCGTCTCTTTGCCTTTCCTTCCTCCCTCCCTCCCTCCTCTCCCCTCCCCCCTCCCTCCCTCCCTCCCTCCCTCCCTCCCTCCCTCCTTCCTTCCTTCCTTCCTTCCTTCCTTCCTTCCTTCCTTCCTTCCTTCCTTCCTTCCTTTTCTTCCTTTTCTTTCGATTGATTTATTTGAAAGGCAGAGTTACACAGAGGCAGAGAAATAGACAGAGAGGTCTTCCATCCGCTGGTTCACTCCCCAGTTGGTCGCAACAGCCGGAGCTGCATTGATCCAAAGCCAGGAGCCAGGAGCTTCTTCCGGGTCTCCCAAGCAGGTACAGGAGCCTAAACACCTGGGCCATCTTCCACTGCTTTCCCAGGCCATAGTAGAGAGCTGGATCGGAAGTAGAGCAGCCAGTACTTGAACTGACGCCCACAGCACTGGCCCCTCTTTGCCTTTCAAAAAAAAGAAGATGAAAGAAAAGAAATTTTTAAAAATTTTTGAAAAGCCAAAGCAGACAGAGCAGGCTGCCTCCCTCTGGCTGGTTTCTAACACCTGCTGCAGTGCATAGCGGGCCCCTGAGCCCTGTGCCAATGTGCAGGTTTCCGGGGGCAGGGCCCTGGCTGCAGGTGTGACCACCCTCCCCTTGCAGGCCTGGGTGGCTGGATCATCTCGTGGTGAGCAAGGGGCAAAGGGGAAGCCACGAGGCTTTTCAACATGGAGAGGACATTTGCCATGCTGCGCCCTAAGAAGGATGATGGATTGGTTTAAGTGGTCCTGGGTGTGTGGCACGATGACACAGCCCGATCTAGCATGGACGATTCAGGCAGCTCCCTCTTTTAGAGACCGCATCTCTGGCATCTGAAGGTGGCTTATAGTCGCAAGGTCCTCGGGCCACTGGGACTGTTGACTGTGTAGGGGGTGTGGTGCAGAATATGTGAGAAGCAAACAACAGCTAGGTCTGAATTATACTGCAGTGTACAAAAGTGGGAAAAAAATCTCTGGAATCTTTTTAAAAAAATATTTATTTATTTATTTGAAAGGCAGAGTTATAGAGAGACAGAGGCAGAGAGAGAGAAAGAGATTCCATCTGCTGGTTTGCTCCCCAAATGGCCACAATGGCTGGAGCTGGGCTGATCTGTATCCAGGAGCCAGGGGCTTCTTCTGGGTCTCCCACGTGAGTACAGGGCACAAACACTTGGGTCATCTTCTGCTGCTTTTCCCAGGCGCCTTAGCAGGGAGCTGGGTCAGAAGTGGAACAGCCAGGACTCGAACTGGTGTCCACATGGACAAAGCTGGCACCACAAGCTTTACCCGCCATGCCACAGTGCTGGCCCCGCCCTGGAGTCTTCTACTACAACAGCCCGCTGGATGCTGGTCCTCTGATGAAGCCTGCCAGCACTCTGTCCTGATTTGCTCCATAGTTGTATGGGATTGCTGTCATTGGCCCCAGGTTCAGCCGAGGACCCTGAGCCCAGTGAGAGGGTGGTTCTGAGGGGTCCCCAGCCAGGTCGTGTAGAGCTGGGATCCAATCCCCGGGCAGCCTCGTGGTTGACTCCAGCCCATCCCCAGGTTCCCCAATGCCTGGGGGGCGCTGCCCTGCTGTTCAGAAGTCCCCAAGAGACTTCAGGTTTGCAGGAGGTTGTCCCGCCTTCAGAGAAGTCACGTGACAGGCAGAAAAAAAAACCAAAATCACACAGGCAAAACAGATTAATAGAATAATGACTGCTAAATAAACTTTGTAAATCATATATAATCACATGTAACGGTTTAAAAAGTTTTTTGGAAGACACACACACACACACAGAGAGAGAGAGAGAGAGAGAGAGAGAGCGCTTCAATCTGCTAATTCACTCCCCAAAGGGTTGCAATGGCCAGGGTTGGGCTGGGCCAAAGTCAGGAGCCAGGAACACAATCCAAGTCTCCTTTGGGGTGGCGGGAATCCAATTACTTGATTCATCACTGCCTCCTGTGTGATGTGTCTTAGCTGTTAGGTTAAAGGCCTGTTCCCAACAATGAATTTTTTGCTTAAAGAGCTTTGCTGTACAAAAGACTTCATTCAACACAGGTTTCCTATGCCTACTTTCTAGATGTACTTACAGTCATCTGTCATTTGTAGTTTTCTGGAACATAGCTTTCATGCCCATGTTTTACAGAGAATTTCCCATAAACCCGAATCTGTGGGTCCATTTGATTCCTTGAGGCATTAGTCATGGCAAATCAATAAACATGCTCGCAGCGCTTCCTCCTGCAGACAGTGAGCTGAATCCTGGCAGGCAGACAATGCATGGGGAGGGGACGCAGCTCGGAGGGGTCTCAGCTACAGGGGGAGACAGATCCAACAGCAGGGCTGGGCTATAGAGGCGTGAGCCCCACAACAGAGTACTGGGTTCCGGCCCCAGCTCTGGCTCCCGACCCCAGCTTCCTGCTAATGTACACCCTGGGAGGCAGCACGGACGGCTCAAGTAACCGGGTTCCTGCCACCCACAGGGGACACCTGGACTCAGTTCCTGGCTCCCGCCTTCGGTCTCAGCTGGGGCCTCCTGGGGGCATCTGGGGGGAGTGAAACAACGGACACAAGCCCCCTCTCTCTGCCTCTCAAATAAATAACAACATTCAGAAATCTAACGAGTGGAGAATCAAGTAAAAGAAGTTCGCTGCTGGGGCTGGCGTGTGTTGCAGTCCCAGCTGCCAGGGGCGCCTGCACGCCGCATCTGAGCGCTGGCTCCAGCCCGTTCGTCTGCTCCCACCCAGCTTCCTGCTGATGTGGGTGGGAAAGCAGCAGATGAGGGCCAAGCACCTGGGGTCCTGCTACCCATGAGGATGAAGCTCCTGGCTCCTGGCTTCAGCCTGGCCCAGCCCTGGCTGTTGCAGCCATCTGGGGGAGTGAACCAGTGGATGGATGATCTCTGTGTCTCTCTCTCTCTCCCCCTCCCTCCCTCCCTCCTTTTCTCTCTCTGTCTCTCCCTCTCTGTCATTCTGCCATTCAAATAAATACATGTTTTTAAAAAAAGAAGTTTTGGGGCTGATGCTGTGGCATAGCAGGTAAAGCCGCCGCCTGCAGTGCTGGCATCCCATATGGGCGCTGGTTTGAGTCCTGGCTGCTCCACTTCCAATCCAGCTCTCTGCTACGGCCTGGGAGAGCAGAAGAGGATGACCTAAGTACTTGGGCTTCTGTGCCTGCATGGAAGACCCCAGGGAGGCTCCTGGCTGCACTCGGATCGGTGCAGCTCTGGCTGTTGTGGCCATCTGGGGAGTGAACCAGTGGATGGAAGACCTCTCTCTCTCTTTCTGCCTCTGTCTCCCAGTAACTTTGACTTTCAAGTAAAAACAAACACAAAATTTTAAAAAATTAAAAATAAAAAGTTTGTTGCTGGTATTTAAATTTTTAATTAAAATAATGACAATTGTACACATGTGTGGCATAGGAAGTGACATTTCTATGCATCTATGCGATGTGTAATAATCAGACACGGCACCTGACCTATCCAACACCTCGTGCATTTCCCATCTCTTTGTGTCGGGAGCATCCAAAGGCCTCTGCACTAGCTGTTTGGAAGTACACAATGAATTGCTGTCAATCACAGTTATCCTCCCGTGGTAGAGAGGAGAAGCGAGGGTTATTCCTCCTCTCCAACGGCCATTCCTTTTAATGTTAATGACAGAAGAAAACAGAGGGAGAGACAGGTTTTCCTGGACACTCAGAGGATGCTCAAGCCAGGGACCTGGGACGGAGGACTGGGACGCTGGGTTTAAGGGGGCCGGGAAAGCTTCACACAGCCAAGACTCCTTGCTGGATTGAGAAGGGGGATAAGAAAGTGTCTTTATCAGGCCCCAGAGGAAGATGCAGGAAGGGAAGGGGGCTAATTTGAATTTAAAGGCACATTTGCAAATACTCTTAGGAGAATGAAGCCAGGAGAGGAAGACTGGAACCATGCTATGCAGAAAGTCCTGGAAGACCCAGGTGGCAGCTGGGACAGGCTCATGAGGCGTGACAACCACCAAAGGCTTTCCTCTGTTTAAAAATTGTCCTTCTGGGGCCAGTGTTGCCGTGACGCGGGTTAAGCCACCGGTTGCAAAGCCGGCACCCCATGTGGATGCTGGTTCGATTCTTGGCTGCTCCACTTTCCATCCAGCTCCCTGCTAATGTGCCTGGAAAGGCAGCAGAAGGTCTTTGGGCCCCTGCCACTCTCGTGAGAGACCCAGATGCAGCTCCAGCCATTGTCCCCATTTGGGAGTAAACCAGTGGACAAAAGATCTCTCTCTCTCTCTATTTCTCTCTCTCTCTCTGTCTCTGCAAGCCTGTCTTTCATATAAATAAATACATCTTTTTTTAAAAAAATAAACAAACAAAAATTAAACTCACCCCTCCGTTCCAGTGGATGGTGCTGGGACAAGTGGACATCCACCTGCAGAAGAATGAACTTCATGGCCGGCGCCGTGGCTCAACAGGCTAATCCTCCACCTTGCGGCGCTGGCACACTGGGTTCTAGTCCCGGTCGGAGCGCCAGATTCTATCCCGGTTGCCCCTCTTCCAGGCCAGCTCTCTGCTATGGCCTGGGAAGGCAGTGGAGGATGGCCCAAGTGCTTGGGCCCTGCACCCGCATGGGAGACCAGGAAAAGCACCTGGCTCCTGGCTTCGGATCAGCACAATGCGCCGGCCGCAGTGGCCATTGGAGGGTGAACCAACGGCAAAAAGGAAGACATTTCTCTCTGTCTCTCTCTCTCACTATCCACTCTGCCTGTCAAAAAAAAAAAAAAAAAAAAAAAAAAAAGAAAAGAAAAGAAAACTCTTTACACTTAACATTAAAAAAAAAAGAAGAAGAAGAAGAAGAATGAACTTCAAACCCCTTACCGCACACCATAATTTCCTAGGTGAACTTTGGTGAAGCAACTTTCATAACCACAGCACCAAAAGCACAAGTGACAAGAGGAAAATCGATGAATTGAATTTTGTCAAAAATTTTAAATTTGCCCTTCAAACAAGATCACCAGGAGATAGAAAGGACAACCTACAGAGGGGAGAAAATATCTGCACAACATATACCCAACCAGGGATTTACCGGCAGAATCTTTCTTCAAAAACTCTCTTGCAGTGGGCATTTGCTCTAGCAATGTGTTCCTCCTTGGAGCGCCTGGGTCTGACCCTGAGCCAGCTCCTGATTCCAGGTGCAGCCCAGGCCCGTGTAGGTATCTGGGGGAGTCAACCAGCAGGTGGAAGCCTTGATCTGCCTCCCTCTCCAGCTGTTTCTGTTTGTGTGTGTGTTTTCTGCCTCTCAACAAAACACTCTTACAGCTTAATAAGACAAAACATTTAATAACGGGCAAAAGATTTGGACAGACATTTCTCCCTCCCCCCCCCCAAAAAAAAAAGAAAATGTCCAGTAAGCACATGAAATGACGCTCAATATCATTAGTCATTACAGAACCACAACCAGGGAGACCCCACTTCGTTCCCACTAGTGGCTGCAACAAGGGACAGAGAGTTATAAGAGTTGACAAAGCTGGAGAGAAATCACAGCCCCCATGCACTGCTGGCGGGGTTGTGAAGTGGTGTGGAGGGCTTTGGAAAACAATTGAGCCTCAAAAGTGTCAAGCATATATTTTCCGAGTGACAGAGCACTTCCTCACTCTAAGACTTGAGCATGAATGTTTGCAATGGCATCACAAAAGCCATGATGGGTGGGTAAACGCAGAATGGTTTATGTAAACACAGTATGGTTTCTTTCTTTTTTTTTTTTTTTTTTTTTTGACAGGCAGAGTGGACAGTGAGAGAGAGACAGAGAGAAAGGTCTTCCTTTTGCCGTTGGTTCACCCTCCAATGGCCGCCGCGGTAGCGCGCTGCGGCCGGCGCACCGCGCTGTTCCAATGGCAGGAGCCAGGTGCTTCTCCTGGTCTCCCATGGGGTGCAGAGCCCAAACACTTGGGCCATCCTCCACTGCACTCCCTGGCTGGCCTGGAAGAGGGGCAACCGGGACAGGATCGGTGCCCCGACCGGGACTAGAACCCGGTGTGCCAGCGCCGCAAGGCGGAGGATTAGCCTGTTGAGCCACGGCGCCGGCCCACAGTATGGTTTCTAACTATGCAATGGAATACTATCAATCCTTGAAGGCTGACTTATTTACGCCACAACATGGATAAACTTCAGAACCCTGTGCACAAGGTGAGAAGCCAGACATGGAACACCACATAAAGTATGATCCCATGTTTATCAAATGTTCAGAAAAGGCCCCCATACAGAGATGAAGGACTGGGGGTGAGATGGGAGTGAGTGAACATGAAGTGTCTCCTTGGGATAATAGAGTTATTCTAAGGTTAGATTAGATGGTTGGACAACTCTGTACATAAACTGGAAATCATTAAAATCGGCACCTAGAATAGGTGAATTTTCATGGCATGTCAACTAGATGCCAATGAGGCTTCCTTCTTCTCTCCCTCTCTCTCTCTATTTATTTATTTATTTAACAGGTAGTGTCACAGACAATGAGAGGGAGAGACAGAGCAAAAGGTCTTCCATCTGCTGGTTCACTCCCCAAATGGCTGCAATGGCCAGAGCTGGGGCGATCCAAAGCCAGGAGCTTCCGGGTCTCCCATGCTTTCCTGGGCATGGCAGAGAGCTGGATTGGAAGAGGAGCAGCCAGGACTTGAACCGGCACCCATACAGGTTGCCGGTGCCACAGGTGAAGGATTACCCTCCTGCGCCATGGCGCCAGCCACCTCTCTTTTTACCTCATTCTCTGTGCAACTCTTAGGTACAGGTGAGCACTGCAAACATCAATTTCGAGGAAGCATGGAGGTTACCACTCCTCGGGCCAGTCAATTGTGTATTTCCAGCTTCCCCCGAAGGCTCCGCCACACATCCAGTTCCTGTTCCCAGTCACAGCCCCTCTTTCTCTAAGCACCAGCTGTGCTGGTGTTTGTGGTGGCCTCTCTCTCTCACCTCTATAGTTTTCCACTAGCATGCATCCCTAAACCCATAATTCACTTTGCTTGTATATACATGTATAGGCATAGCTATTCACCCACTACACACATGTCTATGACTGACTTTTGTCATTCAAAATAATGTAGGAATGGAGTCTAAAATAGGGGCAGGTGTTTGGCACACAGGCGAAGTCGCTGCTTCAGGTACCCACATCCTAGGTCAGAGTGCCTGTCAGAGTCCTGGCTCCTCTGCTTCTGACCCAACTTCCTCATGCATGTGAATCGGGACCTCCATCCGGGTCTCCCACAAGGGTGGCAGGGGCCATCACGTGCTGCTTTCTCAGGTGCACTAGCAGGGAGCTGGGTAAGTGGAGCAGCCAGGACTCATCTGGGATGCGCGTGTCACAGGTGGTGACTTTACCCGCTGCGCCACAACGCCAGCCACTCCTGATTTTAATTTGTGTTTTCCTGATAACTAATGTTATCCGGCACCTTTCCTTAGTGTATTGGCCATTTTGATTTACCCTTTTATCATTGCCTGTTAGAACTGGTTGCTCAATTTCCTACCAGGTTTTGTCTGTCTCTTTCTGATCGGTAATACGTTGCTCTTTGTATTCTGAGTATGATTGATTTCACCTATTAGATGTGTTGTAAACATCTGCTCAGGGCCTGGACTTTTCACCTGCAATTGATGTATTTCTGATGAAGCTACAACTATAGGTTTAATGCAGTCCAAATCATCACTCTTTTCCTTCATGTTTGGTGCTTTGGGGCATCTTGCTTAAGACGTTTTCATCTAACTTGAGGTCAGGAAGATGTACTCTTTTTGGGATTCTAGAAGCTTCGTTCTTTTGATCATAAAAGCTGTACTTATGATCCACCTTAAGTTTATTTTTCTGTATAATGTGAGGTTAGGTGTAAGATTAGTTTTTATCCATATGAATAGTCAATTATCCAAACACCCTTTTTAAAATTCATTTATTTATTTATTTATTTATTTTTTAAATTTTTTTTGACAGGCAGAGTGGACAATGAGAGAGAGAGAGAGAGAGAGAGAAAGGTCTTCCTTTTGCCGTTGGTTCACCCTCCAATGGCCGCCGCGGTAGCGCGCTGCGGCCGGCGCACCGCGCTGTTCCGATGGCAGGAGCCAGGTGCTTCTCCTGGTCTCCCATGGGGTGCAGGGCCCAAGCACCTGGGCCATCCTCCACTGCACTCCCTGGCCACAGCAGAGAGCTGGCCTGGAAGAGGGGCAACCGGGACAGGATCAGTGCCCCGACCGGGACTAGAACCCGGTGTGCCAGCGCCGCAAGGCGGAGGATTAGCCTGTTGAGCCACGGCGCCGGCCTAAAATTTATTTTAAAAAAATCTCTTCCCCTTTGCTTCATAAAATATTGTTGCATTGAGTCTGATGCCATCTAACTTTCTTGCTCTTATAACTTACTTGGCTTTTAGGTCCGGAGGCTCTGAGATTTTTCATCTTTTAAATCTAATACTGTTACCACACTATGTCTTGGAGCTGATCATTGTAATTGGGTGCTCACTAGGTTTTTCCTATACGTAGACCTAAGTTTTCATGTACCTTTGGAATAATTTCTTGGGTTATAGTTTTAAATCATCTTAGTTCTGTTCCACTGTTCCATTTTCTTTAGATTCCTAATACTTGTGTATGTGTGTTGTATCTTCTTTACCAGTCAATCACTTTCTTTATGACACCCCCCCCCTTTTTACTTTCTTAATCTCATTTAAAATGTTTTCTTGGATATTTTCCCAATTTTCTTTTTGAAGATTTATTTGAAAGGCAGAGAGCCAGAGAGCGAGAGAGCGAGAGAGAGAGAGAGAGAGAGGCTCTTTAGTCTGCTGGTTCCTTTCCCAAGTGCCCACAACAGCTTTCTGTATGCATTAGACATTGCCCCTTAAATACTTTGTCATCCAGGTCATTAAACAGAGCTTAATATTTCCTTACAGTTTGAAATGTAAAATCTACATACCAGGAAATGCATACATTGGGCTGCATGTGATCTATTTTGACCTTTGCATACATCTGTGAAACTCCAACCCTTATCCTGATATAGGAAATCACCATCATCCCAGATGGTTTCTTACACCCCCTTCCCAGTAAATCCTCTATGCTAAATTTTGCTTCATTTGTCCCTGTGGATTGGTTACGATTACTCTAGAATTTTATCTGAACAGTAACATACGGCATACATTCCTGTGTAGGCTTATTTAAGATTCACCCATTTTTTTTTTTTTTTTTGACAGGCAGAGTGGACAGTGAGAGAGAGAGACAGAGAGAAAGGTCTTCCTTTTGCCGTTGGTTCACCCTCCAATGGCCGCCGCGGTAGCGCGCTGCGGCCGGCGCACCGCGCTGTTCCGATGGCAGGAGCCAGGTGCTTATCCTGGTCTCCCATGGGGTGCAGAGCCCAAACACTTGGGCTATCCTCCACTGCACTCCCTGGCCACAGCAGAGAGCTGGCCTGGAAGAGGGGCAACCGGGAGATTCACCCATTTTTAAAATTATTTATTTGAAAGGCAGACACACACACACACAAACTTCCATCCACTGGTTCACTCCCTGAGATGGCCTTAATGGCTGGGGCTGGGCCAAGTCGAAGGCAGGAGCCAGGAGCTTCATCCAGGTCTCCCATGTGGGTGCAGGGGAGCAAACGCTTGGGCCTTCTCCTGTTGCATTAGCAGGGAGCAGGATTTGGAAGTAGAGCAGCCAGGACTCCAACAGGCATCCATATGGGATGTTGCTGTGGCCAATGCCGGCCCCATCCGTGTTGTTTATACTTCCTCAGTAACGCATTATTTTTTTATTCCTGAGTGGTAAGCCTGAGCTATGGATTGCTCCTTTATTCTCCAGCTCACGGGCATTTGCACAGTTTCCAATTTGAGGCTCTTAGGAAGAAGCTGTGGGCCCGTCCACCCCCACCGTTGCTGACGACCCCTTATGCGAGGGTCCCAGCTCCTCGTGGGATTTCAGGCAAACCAGGAGGGGGCCTGGGAAGGGAAAGGAATGTCCTGGTCTCCCCCAGCTTCCCGGAGGAAACAGAACCCAGCACAGGTAGGGGCTGCGGAGCAGGCTCTGCCCGTCCTCTTTGATCTCTCCCTGTGGCTTTCGTTCAGAAAAGCAAACACTGGCCCTGCAACCCCCAGCCCCCCAGCCCACTCGCGGCAGCTGTGGGGCGCCCCCTTCCACTGCCCTGCAGGAGCTGGCACCCAGGCTGCTTCCTGTCGCTCTGCTTTCAGCTGGGGGAAGGCACTGCATGCCGGCCTTCTGCTTCCGGCCTCATCGCCTGAGCCTGCTTGGACCTCCTGTCTCATCTCCGGGGCCCCCTGCCCCAGGGTTCCTGGGGAAGCAGCATTGCAGGTGCCTTCTGTCCTCCCAGCACAGGCCCACCAGCACTCTGTCCGGGATGTTCCCAAGGCCAGTGAATTCTAGAACTCCAGGACATGGAACAAGTGCATGTTGAATTGACTTACTAATAAAAAATTTCTTATCGATGCATCCAGGTCCACAGAACCAGCTTCCTTAGACTAGTGGGAACGTCTCGTGAGCCTCGCCATTAAGAGGTCCAGAAAGACGGCACTTCCTGGGATCATTTCCATAACCCGTTAACCAGAGAAGCTGCTTTGAATGTGTGGAGCGCCTGAAGCCAGGTGGAGGAGGTGCCGCGTGGCCTGCCGGGAGCCACGACGGCTCCGGGTGCCTGAGTGTGACTTTGTGCAACTGCCATTTGTCACAGACGATCCACTGATGCTTGTTCTCTGTTCTCAGGAGAGGAGGGGGTGTATGCAGTCTGAGTCGTCTCTGTCTACTAGGATTCATTAGTCAAGAAAAGAAGCCCAGGGGCCGGTGTTGTGGTGCAAGGGAGTCTCTATCCCTGACACCAGCATCCCATATGGATGCCTGCTGGAGTCCTGGCTGCTCTACTTCCAAATCCTGCTCCCTGCTAACGCACCTGGAAAAGCAGCAGAAGGAGGTCCAAGTGTTTGCACCCCTGCCACCGACATGGGAGACCCAGCTGAAGCTCCTGGCTCCTGGCTTCGACTTGGCCCAGCCTGGGGTTCAATTCCCAGCTGTTCTGCCTCTGATCCAGCTCCCTGCTAATGTGCTGGGCAGGCAGCGAAAGATGCCTGGGCCCCTGCCACCCACCTAGGAGACCTGGATGGAGTTCTAGGCTCCTGGCTTTGGCCTGACCAGCAGAGGGAAGATCTTTTTCTCTCTCTCTCCCTCCCTGTCACTCTGCCCTTCAAATAAATAAATCTTTTTAAAGAAGGCCAGGTTCTCCCTTGTTCAGTGCCAGCTCAAAGCCGAGAAGTGTGGCCCCATAATCAGTTAATACGGCTCTCCATCTCTCTCATTTTTATTATGCAGAGTTTTGAAAATTTTGTGTAATGACTTAGCAATTTTGGGTTTACCAAACAGTTGAGCAGACAGTACTGAGTTTCCCTGTACCCCTTCTTTCAGCTTTCCCAATTGTTATTACCTTGCATTAGCTTTGTAGGCTGAGCCAAATTTGATATACTCTTACTAACTCCCTTGGTCTTATTAGGGGTCCAGTTTGCCTTGCACAGGCCCCCAGAGTTGGCAAGTGCATAAGTCACGTATCCCCCAATTACAGTGTCCTACAGAGTGCTCTCACCGTCCTGAAAACCCGGTGGCCCAGTTCTCACCCCTCCCCACCTCTCTCCCCACCCTAACCCCCTGGCAATTACTAAGTTTATTGTTTTGCTGTTTCCAGAAGTCCTGTAGTTTAAAAGCGTAGCAGGTAGCATTTTCAGATTGATTTCTTTCACTCAGTAATGTGCATTCCACCATGCATTTTCAGGGCTGGGTAGCTCATTTCCTTCTTTTGCTGAATAATAATCTGTTGGATGTATCCATTTATGCATCCATTCACCTACAGAACATTCTGGTTGCTTCCAGATTTTGGCAATGGTAGACAGAGCTGCTGTAACTGTGCGCAGGTTTTGTGTGGACGCTTTCAATTCATTTACATAAACACTAAGGAGTGTGAATGCTGGATCATATGGTAGGAGGATGTTTAGTTTTGTAAGAAACTGTCAAACTGTTTTCCAAACTGGCTATGCCATTTCGCAGTCCTGCCAGTAAAGAATGAAACACTTGGAATACTCGGTGTTGCTAGCGTTTTGGATTTAGACCATTTGTATTATTTTTTTTTTATTTGACAGGTAGAGTCATAGACAGTGAGAGAGACAGAGAGAAAGGTCTTCCTTCCGTTGGTTCACTCCCCAAATGGCTGCTACAGCTGGCCCTGTGCCAATCTGAAGCCAGGAACCAGGTGCTTCCTCCTGGTCACCCATGCGGGTGCAGGGCCCAAGAACTTGGGCCATCCTCCACTGCCCTCCTGGGCCACAGCAGAGATTTGGACTGGAAGAGGAGCAACCAAGACTAGAACTCGGCACTCATATGGGATGCCGGCGCCGCAGGGCAGGCGGAGGATTAACCTACTGAGCCATGGCGCCGGCCCCTAGATTTAGGCCATTTTTGAAAAAGATTTATGTATTTATTTATTTGAAAGTCAGAGTTAGAGAGAGAGGGAGAGATAGAGATCTCCTATCTTCTGGTTCACTCCCCAAATGCCCACAAAACCAGGGCATGGATAGGAAAAAGCCAGGATCCATGAATTCCATCTGGGTCTCCCATGTGGGTGGCAGGGATTCAACTATTTGGCCTCCCAGTGTGCATCAGCAGGAAGCTGGAATCAGAAGTGGAGCCAGGACTTTAATCTATATATTCCCAAGCAGTGTTTTAACTGCTACCTAAAACACATGCCCCAACCATCTCTTCTTTTCCTTCATTAAAGATATTTATTTAAAAGGCAGAGTTAACAGAGAGAGAAAGAGAGAGGGAGAGACAGAGTGAAAAAGATCTTCCATCTACTGGTTCACTCTCCAAATGATCACAATAGCTGAATCTGGGCCAGGCTGAAGCCAGGAGCCTGGAATTCCATCTGGGTGCCCCATGTGGGTGGCAGGGGCCCAGGCAGGCACACTAGCAGGGAGCTGGATGGAAAGTGGAGCAGCCGTGCTCGTGTGAGATGCCAGCATTGCAGGCAGCAGCTTAACCCACTGCATCACAATGCTGGCCCCTGTGTCTTTAATTTCTAATTCTACTTGTCCATTGCTGGTATACTGGGAAGTGACTGGCTTGTACACACTAACATTGTATCCTTCGACTTTGCTATCATCTATCAGTTTCCACTTTTTGAGTCAATTCTTTTGGATTTTTCTATATAGATGATTGTCCTTTATGAAGAACAGTTATATATTTTTTCCCTTCCCAATCCATGTCACTTCAATTTCCTTTTCTGGCCTTATGGTATTAGCTAGAACTTCCAGTAGGTTAATAGACATGGTGAGAGGGGATAGCCTTGCTCTGCTCCTAATTTCTCACCAGTCAGTATGATGTTAACAGTAGAGCTCTTTATCAAGTGAAGGAGGTTCTCCTATCGCTAGTTTACTGGATTTTCTTTAAGAAATCATTAAGTGGCTACTAGATTTTGTCATCTACGGATATGATCATGTATGATCATTAGCCTATTGATGTGATGGATTACGCGAACTGATTTTTGAATGCTGAACCAGTCCGAGAAAGGGGGCGGGAAGAGAAGAAGAGAGAGAGAAATTAAAGTTGATTCCATCCACTGGTTCATTCCCCAATGCTCACAAGTCAGGAGCTGGGAACTCAACCCAGCTCTGCCATGCTGGTGGTAGGGACCCAAGCACTCAAGCCATCACCTGCTGTCTCCTAGGGTCTGCACTGGCAGGCAGCTGGAATTGGGGAAAAAAACCACTTGGTTTTTCTGCCGTGTCTTCTGTTTGTTTCAATGTGTTCATTTTCTTTTCTTGGATTTCTTCTGGGTTAACTGACGTGCCCTCCCCACCCCCCCTTTTTGAGAATTCCATTTTGATAAACGTATGTTAGTTTTGATTTCTGTTGTGCAGCCTTCCTAGGGGTTGCTCGATGTAATATGCTGTCTATGCAAAGCTGAGCCATCTGCAGGTGTCCCCAGAGCAGCTTGTGTGAAGACCTCTTCCTTTCCCGTGAGCCCCTCACTGTCCCAGAGGTAGCTGTCAACCATCTCCTCCACACACGCTGAGAAGCACAGGCAGTTCAGTTTCCTTTCCACACACCTCACTCAGTAACTGGAAGCGACGTAGAGCCTACGCCTATTGCATTTACCCATGTTTTTTGTTTTTCCTCCCCAGATTCCTTCTTTCACCATTTCCTTTGTTTCAGAACTTCCATTAGCCATTCTTTTAGTCTGTGGGCAGTAAGTGCTCTTGGTTTTCTCTAAGAAAGTTTTGATTTCCTCATTATCTCTGCAGTGTTATGTTGTTGTTGTTGTTTAATTACAGGCAGAGTGGATAGTGAGAGACAGAGAGAAAGGTCTTCCTTTTTGCCGTTGGTTCACCCTCCAATGGCCGCCGCGGCTGGCGCATCACACTGATCCGAAGCCGGGAGCCAGATGCTTCCTCCTGGTCTCCCATGCAGGTGCAGGGCCTAAGCACTTGGGCCATCCTCCACTGCACTCCCAGGCGATAGCAGAGAGCTGGCCTGGAAGAGGAGCAACCGGGACAGAATCCAGTGCCCCGACTGGGACTAGAACCCGGTGTGCCGGCGCCACAAGGCGGAGGATTAGCCTATTGAGCCGCAGCGCCGGCCTGCAGTGTTCTGTTTGCTGGATACAGAACTCGGCGTTGACAGAAACACTGTTGGGGCTTCATTCTAGCCTTCCTGAAGTCTGATATCTGTTGCTATCTCAATTGTGTTTGTCCTATAATCTGTCATTTTCCCCTCCTCACACTTTAAAGATTTTTTTTCTGTAGTTTTCAGAAATTTGGATATGATATGTTATGGTATGTAATTTTTAGGGTTCAGTCTTTTGGAATTCACTCAGCTTCTTCTATCTGTAGGTTTGTGCCTTTTGCCAAATTTGGGAAATTTTAAAAAATTGTTTCCTTGAACAATGCTTCAGTCCCCATGTTCTTTCTCTTCTCCTTTCAACATGAAGGTTTTATTACTTCATTGCAAAGACAGAGTAACAGAGAGAGACAGAGAGACCGTCCAGCTACTGGTTCACTTCCCCAAATGCTCACAACAGCAGGAGCCTGGAACTCCTTCTGGGACCCCCACCCCCAACAGAGGCGGCAGGCACCCAAGGACTTGAGTTATCACCTGCCACCTTCCACGGTACACATCACTAGGAAGCTAGGTCAGCAGCACAGGTGGACTCAAACGAAGGCACTCCAGTACAGGACGGCCGAGTCCTAAGCAGTGGCTTAAGCACCATGCCGGTGCCACCAAGCCCACCCTGGGAACAACTGCTGGACCTCTAGTGGCAGGTGCTGGTTCTCAGCTCCCTTATGAAGTATGGAAAGGACATCTGGTCGACCCATCGTGTTACGAGTTAGGATACTTGTTTATACGACACTCCCCAGAGAAGGTCGTGGAGGGGAGTCCAACACTGGTGGTGCTGTTCAAGCTTCTGAACCACTAGCCTAAACATGCAACTCACTTCTGCAGGCTGAGTACAGGGACGTCAAGAGAAAATGCTATGAGTGGGCTTCAGTTCTCAGAACCTTCAGGGTCGATTTGGGCTCTCTGGAGGGAAGATGGAATTAGGAAAAGGAAACAACACCAGGACCTCGGAAGCTGGCAAAGATATGGTGCCTTGTCTGCACACCTCACATCGAACGGGGATCAGTACATCCACACACAAAAGCTCCCCACCCTGCCCTGAGGGTCTCAGACACACTCTGAATGTTGTGACTGAGCACCTGTGCAAACATCTCAAATGGAAAGTGGCTTCATGGGGGCCGCTACGGTGCAGCGAGCTGGGCCACTGCTTGCTGTGCCTGCCTGCCTGCTTGTGATTCGAGTCCTGACAGCTCCACTTCAGATCCAACTCCCTGCTAATGGCCTGGGAACGCAGTGGAGGATGGCCCTGCCACCCACCTGGGAGACCCGAATGGAACTCCAGGCCCCTGGCTTCCGCATGGCCTAGCTCCAGCCATTGTGGGATCCCTGACACCCACTTGGGAGACCCAGATGGAGTTCCAGGCTCCTGGCTTTGGCCTGACCCACACCCTGACCGTTGCTACCATTACCATTTGGGGAGTCAACCAGCAGTTGGAAGATCTGTCTCTCCCTCTAACTCTGCTTTTCAAATAAATACAATAAATCTTAAAAAGCAAAAAAAGTGAGCTGGGAGTGTGTGGTGGCATTTGAGCCTAGCTTCCCTGACTGAAAACCTCATGCCCTTTCCACGACTGCCCACTGCTCTGTAAACTGTCACTGTATCTGTGGGAGTGGGACAGGATCAAATAGGAAACCCAAGAGTATCAAACCGAGAGCATCCTCTCACGCCTTGGTACACTAAGGAGGGGAGGAGTCAGCAACATGAAATAAAACAATAAACTCAGATGACAGAGAGCAAGAGGCTATTAAACACCTCAGAACAGAGACACAAGGGTTAATTAGATGTTTGATTCTTTTATTTTTGCAGAAGGCATTTAAGGACAAAGTAACGAGTCCTCTCCACTTTCTCCCCCGCCAAGTTCTGTCCATGTCCCCACCTGCATCAGCTGTCTCTCTGCCAGAACAACTGGATTCCTCTCAGGAACCCTTGACAGCAAGGAGGCGGTGGGGTCGACGGCCCGGCCACTCACCCTGCGCAGCACCAGGGGCAGTCTTGGCTTCTGTGTTCTGGAATGGTAGGCTCAGGGCTCTGCCAACCTAAATTTAGTGATTTCTCTACCATGAAACCCATCCACTCTGTTCAGGAAACATCTTAAAGAACTGTTCCCTTGGTCTTATGGTTAGACGAGCAGAGCATAGGGATGGCAAAAAACGTGGAAAGGAAATACACCCACGAATGCTTACCCAAGGCATAGAGTGGGCTGGGAAGGACAGAGACATGAGTGCTGGCAGGGGAACGGCAGAATCTGCACGATGATGGGATATCTTAGCCTGGTAAGAGCTCCATCGGTGACAAGCGGCTGCTTCAGGAGCCAGATCTTTACACAGAGAGAGTTAGGGACCCTGGCTGAGGACCCCCTCTCCCTGCTGCGCTGACAGTGGGAATGCAGACCACCTGCTGAGGCGCCTCCTGGGTAGCCCTGCGTAAAGCGTGGGGACTGCTCTGGAAATCTAAGTGCGCGCTTCTGTAAGGCAGCTCTGCTTCACTTTAACAAGTGAAAAAGCATCATCAGTTACGCTCGGTGCCAGCCTCAAACGGACACAACTGTCAACGAGGAAAGCCTC
Organism: Lepus europaeus; assembly: GCF_033115175.1. Taxonomy (NCBI): domain Eukaryota; kingdom Metazoa; phylum Chordata; class Mammalia; order Lagomorpha; family Leporidae; genus Lepus; species Lepus europaeus. Next base: position 77,351,924 of record NC_084843.1, on the reverse strand, counting down.
AGCCTGTCGTCCGTCACTACTCCAGTTTTACTTGGAGTTTATCTGCTCACATGTCGACACACTGAAGTGGACATGTTCATGTATACATAAAGCACAGATGATACGGGGGTTTCTGATAAATGATTTCTCAATGAATCTGTTAGCTACATAGCCTGTGAACAGCACAGAAACTCCAAGAGGCGCAGATCAGCGTGAAGTTTCCAGTTCCCAAACTTTGGTTGTGAGAATGTACCTAAAGCACCACAGAGCAAACGTGGAACCTGACTTTTACAAAGGAAAAGAATCTCAAGAAACAAAACCTCCCTCAATCTGATTTCTTACACCATCGGAGGAAAGCCCTCTTTTACTCCACATTTCCTTTCATCTCAGTCAGTCCCCAGAACCAGTCATCAACAACACTCATCAGGGGACAAGGACTGAGAAACCTTACAGGTAAAGGGCTCCAAGGAACCATTTCTGGATATTATCCTGTCATAAATAAAGAACTGTTTTAACCTAGAAGGCCTGCATTATGCCAAATGTATGAAAAAACCTCCAATTCTTAATTTTCAAAATTCAAACAGTGCAAGCATAACAAAAGCTGGGGTGAAAGGCTCACAGGGAGATTTTTAGCAAACCCAGTGAAACAGATTCCTGGATTTCGACTTCTTCCCTGGCATGGCTGGCATCCGCTGGCTACAGAAGCAATCTGTAAAATATATGAGCTCATATAGGCATGGAGACAGAGACAGGCTGGGAACAACCCGTTGTGGCTTTCCACAAGAAATGAGATGGGTGAGAGAAAGAAGATTCAGAGAATGAAGATTGAAATACAAGAAAATGGAAAGAAAACACAACTAGGCCCACCTTAATCAGGATGGAGTGGCGCTTAGACTGACAAGCCGACCGCCACACACGTGGGAGGGACACCACGTCCTGGATTACAAATGTGGATTATATACATATTTATATTAACTTGAGTCAGTTCATCCATTCCCCTGACAATTCAAACAGCAAGTCTCTGGAGAGAGGCCGGAGGAGGTTCTCTTTGTTGGCTCATCAGGTCGCTGGCCTTTGCCCGGCTGGGTCGGGGGTCTCTGTGCAGGACTCAGCTGCATGGTATATGAAGGGGTACAGCTTGACGTGCGGCCCGGGGGCGGGGCAGTTTCTGCACTCTTCGTTATAATACCGCAGCAGCAGCTGATACACTTCTCCTGGAGGGCAGAGGCCAGAGCAATTCAACATTAACGTTTGTCAATGGAAAAAAGTTCAAAAGAACACTTCAGTTTCTCCTTGACCTAAATGAAGGATGATCAGACTTGGGCTTTTGAAAATACAGCATGAACTTTATATGTTTAGAGGGTTTCCCAACATAAACCTAAAAACTTTAAAACCACCTTTAAGAAACTACTGGTGCACACAGGATCTCAGCAGGCACTGACTTGGGAGCTCACACGGCATCCCAGCTCCAGGGGCATGCCCACATATCTGCTGATTGGACCGGGGGGCCTCTCGGTCTCCCCCATCTTTATTTTCCAGAATGGGCACTAACTTGGGCTTCTTGGCCTGCTGTTAATAAGATGACATACTCAAGACTGCAGATGAACCTGCCAGAGATAAAGATGGCAAATGCTGCCACTGAGAAGCCTTGTCCTCCCCCGTCAAAGCCGTCTTCCCCACCGCGATCCATCTGGGTTCAGCAAGTGCTCCTCCTGGACGCGGGGCGATCCATCTCGATAGCGACTGTCAAGCCCAGCTGCTACTTACCAACAGTCAGTTTCCTCTCAGTGAGGAAAGTGTGCATGCTGTAAATGTCTCTCATCAATTCCGAGTCCCCGAAGGTGAAATAAACCACGTCTCGCTCGGCTGCAGCAGCTGCCAGGATCTGAAGTAAGGCTGTGGCCAAGAGAAAAGACACAGCTACGTTACGGCACCCCCCGGCTAGATGCCCTCAGCTCCCTCAACCAGCTACATGACAGCTGGTGTGGCTACAGCTTTATCACAAACCAAAGATGTGTCAGTCTAGTATGCGTTATTAGAAATGGTGACTGCAAGGGCCATGGACTCAGCTAACTGGTGCGTGCCTGCCCCTCGCGGCAGCCGGCTCCAGTGGACAGCAAAGGTACCACTGCCCAGCTGGCCCAGCTGCTCTCAGGCCTCATTGGGGGGCAGAGGTGGTGCAGGAGTGCACACAAGGAAGTCAGTTCCCAACACTGCCCAAGTGTTCCACGGAGGCCTGGCCACTGGGGTGGACGCATGCTCTCAGACTTCGGCTGTCCTCTTTATCTGACACACGAAGCACCAGAGTGGAAGAGACCAGGCTTATCTTCCCAGACTGGGGTCTGGAGTTAAGGACCAGGTGCACTCCAACCACTAGGCAGAAAAAGATCCTTCTTGTTCTTCTTTCTTTTTTAAAAATTATTTGAAAGGCAAAGACAGAGATCTCCCATTGGCTGATTCACTCCCCAGATGCCCACAACAGCCAGAGCTGAGCCAGGTGGCAGTCAATCTGGGTCTTCCATGCCAGTGCTAGGGACCCAAGTGCTTGAGCCATCACCTGCTGTCTCCATGGGTGTGCACTAGCAGAAAGCCGGGATTCAATCCCCAGCACAGAATGTGGGGATCCTAAGTGGCGTCCTCACATCTGCGCCAAACATCTACCCCAAGGTTCTTCCTATGCCAATGTGCTCTGGAGCTTGGGATGGGCCAGGGTACCCAGAATGTGTAAGTGTGCTAGATTTTGCTCTCCAAATAAAGTGAAAAGGAAGAGGAAGAAAAACCAAAACCAAAAGACAAGCAATGGTGATTACAAGATGGGTATATTATCTAGCCATGCGACTCCAGAGCTGCTGCTGCGAATACTGTTAAACTGCAGAATCCCCACACTGGTGTCTTTCTGGATCACCAACAGAGGAAAGTACTTTTAAAGCTCAAAACAAGGCACGAAGGTGGGATTTATATTCACTTCTATTAATCTGGAGCTAAAAGTTTGGTGTTTGTTGCTTGATTTGATTATTTTGTCATATTACGTGGCTGCTGGTCTTTTGCATCACAGGCCTATCTGGGAGGGATTAATTCTCTCATTAACCACACTGCAGTCTCAAAGTGCGCTCCTCCTGTGCTCCCATCTGCACCTGAGCCCTGTAGCAAGGAGTCAGTGTCACTGGAGGCACTGGGCAGTAACTCTCTGGTGTGCTGGGACAGCAAAGTGGAGCCACTACCTCCAGGACCAAAGTCACAAATCACTGAGCCTCAAGCATCTTTCCAAAAATGAAGCTCCTTTATAATTTTTTAAAAAAAGTTATTTGAAAGAGTTTCAGACAGAGACAGAGAGCGACATCTTCAATCTGCTAGTTCACTCCCCAAATGGCCATAATGGCGAGGGCTGGACCAGGCTAAAGCCAGGAACCAGGAGTTTCCTCTGGATCTCCCAGCTGGGTGCAGGAGCACAAGACTTGGGCCATCTTCTGCTGTTTTGCCAGGCACATTAGCAGAGAGCTGGATTGGAAGTGGAGCAGCTGGGACTTGAACCAGCATCCGTATGGGATGCTGCAGCTGCAGATGGTGGCTTAACCCACTGCACCACACTATCAGCTCCTAGAATTTTAATCTTGATAAAATTTATTTTGAATAACAAAACTGAACATAGTTACAACAAATGTCCTTTATTAAGCTATGTTATCTTTTACTCCCTAAAATGGAAAATGGGAACTAAATATAGTCTTGATTTGTAAGATCATGTGACACACTTGTACACACTCAAGAAATAAAAACAGTAAGAATGGGAATAGGGGAAGGAACTAAAAAGTGACAGTAAACTAAAACAAAGAAATCTGATTTTAGTTCAAACAGTACAGCTACACTGAAGGGTAATGAATGAAAAAGAAAAGGAAGGAGTAGTGCCAGTAGCTTATGAATACGTATTTGACTACATTCTCTCATCTCAGGCAAGGAGGGAGGAATGCCAACACATCCCCAACTGCTTTTACTAGGGCTGTTTGCCATAGTAGCACAGGTGACAAAGCATTCTTTTTTTGAAAGATTATTTGAGAGGCAGAGTTACAGACAAGGAGAGTGAGAGACAGAGAAGTCTTCCATCCCCTAGTTCACTCCCCAATTGGCCGTAATGGCCAGAGCTGGGCTGATCTGAAGTCAGGAGCCAGGAGCTTCTTCCACGTCTCCCACATGGGTGCAGGGGCCCAAGCACCTGGCCCATCCTCTACTGCTTTCCCAGGCCATAGCAGGGATGCTAGATCAGAAGTGGAGCAGCCGGGACTTGAACCAGCGCCCATTAGGATTCTGGCGCTGCAGGTGGAGGCTTAACCCACTGTGCCACAGTGCCGCGCTGACAAAGCAGTCCTGAAGCGACTACACAGTATACTAGAGGACTAAGCGAATGAGCAAATATGCTGCTGTTGTTGGGAGCAAGTGGTTTCACTAGGGAAGAATCAACACACAAACGTGGAATGGGGGAAGACGAAAGGAACTCTGTGGGGTGGGCAGATGTGGAGGTACCAGTGTGCACGCAGGATGTCTAAGTATGTCTGTTGGCGTGAGGATTTCCTCTGTCTGCTGAAAGGGCCAAATGCCAGACACCACTGCGGCAATGAGCACACTCAGTGTCCAGATCTCCCTCTCTAATTCCATTCCTCCTGAGAGGAACAGGACTCCTGGTGGAAAAGCCTGATGCCAAGGGAGGGACAAGAAAGGTACACAATGAGCCAGAACATTTTGTTACAGCAGAAAGTAAAGAAGTGCTCAAAGACAAGATGGAGGGAAAACTGGAAGGAGTTTATCCCCAGAAAATGGGAGCCGGCTCGAAGGAACGCCCTCCTTCCCACATCTGGTCGAGCAAAGCATCTCAACAGTAAGTGAGGAGTTACCAACCACTGTGAAAAATGAACCTGAGTCTGTCTGATGATACAGAGATAAGCAGAGGAGAGAAGCGGGGCTACTGCTCCTAACAGAGTTCCAGACTCATGGCCAAGTTGGAGGGAGTTTCAGAATGGCAACATGCTCTTTGCAGCCACCACGGTAAAGACTGGGGGAGGCAGGAATCACGAACAGGTACTCCATCCAGGGGAATGTTTGTCTCAAAGTGTCTTCCTATAGATGGCTTATTAGTTACAGGGAGGAAAAAAAATCTCAGCAACTACGCAGTGCAGAAAAGGGGTAACACTCTGCGTGATGGAAATGCTGATCACCAATGATGTCAGACGGCCTTCAAGTGCCTCCCGACAGGACCAAGAACGCGGCGCTCTGACTGAGAACGCGTGACCTCAACCTCGTCTGGAGGAAGCAGTCGCCGAGCTCAATGTGCATACTTGCAACTTGTCAATGTCATAGAAGACAAAGAAAGGCTGTGAAAACTGTCTGGATTCAAAGGGAGGCTCAAAGACATGACAAGTAAATGCAGTACTGGCTCTAGACTGTGTGCCCGAAAGGAAAAAGGCCAAGAAAGGGCTTTATTAGGTCATCTGACAAGATGAGAAAGAGTAGATAAAAATACAAACGTACATTTCCTGCTTATATATAAGAATATTTTTCCTTAGGAAATACACATTGAAGTACTGAGGAAGGAGGGCGTATGTGTGTAACTTATGCTCAAATGGTTGAGAAAAACAACTGTCCATGTGTATACATAAATACATCTACACACATAGAAGTTTATTATTTTTACTTTTGGTAAATCAAATAATTCTTAAATAAAAAGTTTTAAAAATTATGTAGGAAAGAAAAAAATTTGAAGTAATAAAATTTGATATAGCTGAGTATTCTCAAATTTGGGAAAGAATTTATGACATTGTAATATGTGTGAGATTCTAAAATACATCAAAGTATGCCCTAACTTCCAAACTAATATTTATTGAGTATCCACAACATGGGAGGTGGTATGACTAGGTCTCATTAATTTCAAGAGTGCTGAAAGTAATTAATTTCAAAACAGAGGTAAGTTTTAATTAAAATTGCTCAACCAACTTATGCTCACATTAAAGCTTCAGTACACACAATTTTAAAAGGTTCCTAATTAACCTAAACTACATATAAAAATGGAAACTAATGAATTGTCATCTTCCTCTACTCAGAGGTATCACTTCTTAACTTTTAGTGAAAATGAAAATTTGGCTGTGTTTCCTCTTGAAAAAAAGAGAGACCGAAAGAAAAAGGCTTTTTAGTCCTATTTGCTACTAGGTCACTGGTCATTTGTCATTTGGGAAAATGAGGTATTAATTAAAAACACTTAAAATAGAGTTTCTTGTAGGATGTATTTATTGTTCAAATGTTCTGTAGGTCACTTTGCCACTGTAGACAGGCAATTGGCGCTAAACTTGACAGAACTACCCCTGAGAGGGCTGGATCCTAATAAGAGAAAGGAAGTGAAACCAGTGCACATGACGTCGATGACCTCACACCCACTTCTGTTTGCGTCCACACCGTAAGAGGGGTGAGTTGGGCCAGTCAGGGCCAGCAGACAGAAGGCCCACATGCAGTCCCCCTCATCTACAGCTATTTGCTCTGTAACTCAGCCAGTCATTATCTCTCTTGGCCTTGTTTTCTCTCAGCTACACGACGAAGGGGTACAGCCAATCCCTAAGGATCTTTTCAAACTTCAGAATTCCATAACCATTGTTACAATTTTTCTATCTGTATCAGATGTAAGACTGTAAGTGCACAAATGACATTTCCAGAGAGATAAATTAATGTTGACCTTACCCACACCAGTAATCACTGACAAAGACGTTCTCACGCAGTACTGTTTTCAGACCTCCTGTTTATGAGACGCTCCAGAACTCTGCAAACCTCGAGGATTGTGCCTCATGATTTAATTGAACTCTCTTGCACCAAAAGTCAGATGCGAATCAATCACAAATCTAATAGGATGTGTGGACTGTTTCCAAGTATGATATAAAAGCATCAAATTCTAACTTCAAGCACAACTAGGTGCCAAAATAATCACTTAAATTGACCTGCAGGGAGCTTGGTTTTAATTTTCTTTTTTGGCATCAATGTGAAGCTATGAAGAGAATGCAAATAGGTATGAACAACATTAAAAAAAAAAACAAAAAAACCCACACAATTCCTAGTGTCCTGTTGCAACAAATGAACCAAGCAGCATATGGGTTAGAAGACAGAACTCATACCACAGAGTGGTCTGAAGCCACCAACACGTAACATTGGAAACAACTGCTAACACAGAGCTCTCCCAGCACCACAGGAGAGGGCTGGTTGCATAGTGCTAGCCCAGCAAAAGACCCAAATTCACAATTCCAAGTATAGTTTCCACTGATTAACACCATAGCCAAGTTGAAAAATACTAAGCTGGACCACTTGAAGTCAGGGACAACTTGAAAGAAGCTCCAGAAATAAGGAGGGTTCACATTCACTCAAAGTGCTTTCCCAGGGCCAGCACTGTGGCACATCAAGTTAAGCTTCCAGTTTGCAACTCTGGCATCCCATATGAGCACCAGCTCCCTGCTAATGTGTCTGGGAAAGCAGTGGAAGATGGACCAAGTCCTTGGGGTCCCTGGCTCCCACGTGGGAGACCCAGATGGAGTTCCCAGTTCCTGGCTTCCATTTGCCCCACCATGGATGTTGTGGCCATTTGGGGAGTGGACCAGTGGATGGAAGATCTCTCTCTCTCTCTGCCTGGAGTCTCACAGGGAGCTCGGAAAGAAGGGGCTAGGCTCAAAGTCCCTCGGCCTCCCAGAGTCCTCTCTCTCCTGCCCTCTGTGTCTTACTGGTTGCCTGGGCCTCAAAGTTGTGAACAAATGTCTGCAGAATGGAACGACATGAAAAAACTCCTGACAGTTGTCACAATAATGTACACTTATATTATTTCAAAATTAAATCAGTGCAAGCTGCTGAACTCATGAATAACTACATAAGAAGAACATTACAGAACACTCAGCTCTATTTCTGATAAGAAAAAATACCTCTTTAGGGATTTACAAATTACCATGTCCCCCTTGTGTGAACACTTTTATCAAAAGTTTTTGTTGGGGCCGGTGCCATGGCGCAGTAGGTTAATCCTCCGCCTGCTGTGCCGGCAACCCATATGGGTGCTGGTTCTAGTCCCGGCTGCTCCTCTTCCAATCCAGCTCCCTGCTGTGGCCTGGGAAAGCAGTACAAGATGGTCCAAGTCCTTGGGCCCCCGCACCCACGTGGGAGACCCAGAAGAAGCTCCTGGCTCCTGGCTTCGGATCCGCGCAGCTCCAGCCATTGCGGCCACTTGGGGAGTGAGCCAACAGATGGAAGACCTTTCTCTTTGTCTCTCCCTCTCACTGTCTGTAACTCTACCTCTCAAATAAATAAATAAATAAAATCTTTTTTTTTAAAAAAAGTTTTTGTTGGGGCCACTGCTGTGGTGTAGTAGTAGGTTAAGCATTCACCTGTGGCACTGGCATCCTATATGGCTGCCAGTTCCAGTCCTGACTGCTCCACTTCTGATCCAGCTCCTTGCTAACGCACTTGGGAAAGCAGTAGAAGATGGCCCAAGTGCTTGAAGCCCTATAGCCACATGGGAGACCAGGAAGAAGCTCCTGCCTCCTGGCTTTGGATGGGCCCAGCTCCGGTGTTGTGGCCATTTGTGGAATGAACCTGTGGATATAAGATATCTTTCTCTCTTTGTTTCTACCTGTGTCTTTCAAATAAACAGAGAGATATGTTCCATCTGCTGGTTTACTCCCTCAATGGCCGCAATAGCCAGGTTTAGGCCTGGTTGAAGCTAGAAGCAAGGAACTCAAGCCTGGTGTCCTGTGTGGGTGGCAGGAGCCCAAGTACTTGGGCCATTATCCACTGCTTTCCTAGGCACTTTAGGATGTAGCTAAGCGCAAGTGGAGCAGCCAAGACTCAAACCAGCACCCCAATATGGTGCTGCCAGTGTTGCAGGCAGCAACTTAACTTGCTGTGCCACAGTGTCAGCCCTGTCATCTAACTTTTAAAATGGCTTTCGCAGCACATCCACATTTCCCTCTGACTTCACAATACTCCAAACATGTCTTTCCATGTCAACAGACATTTCCATAATGGTTCTTAGTGGCTACATATTTCTTTTCTTTTTAAATTTTTGACAGGCAGAGTGGACAGTGAGAGAGAGACAGAGAGAAAGGTCTTCCTTTTGCCGTTGGTTCACCCTCCAATGGCCGCCGCGGTAGCGCGCTGCGGCCGGCGCACCGCGCTGTTCCGATGGCAGGAGCCAGGTGCTTATCCTGGTCTCCCATGGGGTGCAGAGCCCAAACACTTGGGCCATCCTCCACTGCACTCCCTGGCCACAGCAGAGAGCTGGCCTGAAAGAGGGGCAACCGGGACAGGATCGGTGCCCCGACCGGGACTAGAACCTGGTGTGCCGGCGCCGCAAGGCGGGCTACATATTTCATTACATAGATGGACTATATTTCTTTTCAAGAATCAGTTTCAGAAACCAATCCCCCATGGAAAGACATTCCGACTACTTCTAATTTTTAAACAATTATTCCAGTGAATGCAGGAGTTATCAAGCTATTCCATAGCTGAGATCTCAATAACAGAGAAAATGAATTACACAATGGAAATCTCTGAACACCACACTTGATCACTGGAGCAAGGAAAGCCACGGTCCAAGAGAAAGGCTTTTAAGACACAAAGAGAGGAAAAGAAATGAACACATTTATAAAGCTTTCCAAATTGTCCAGCACAAATGACCACAGTTTACAGTTTGTGGCATACCTGGTCCCTGGATTGATGGCATGAATCTGGTCATTCATTTTATTTAAGAGAAAAACAAAACAAAAAAAAAGTGTCTGTCATAAGATCAATAAGCTCAGAATGAAAAACAGCTTTCCTCAAGCAAATTCAGAATGATGAAGAATTTCACAAAATAAAAACTGGAAAAAAAATCACCATCTTGTTTTTGTCTTTGAAGAAAATGTGGGTGAAGATGTATAGAATTAGGGACTAGAGATGATTTTTCTAAGCACAAATTAACTCAGTATAGCAAAAGCCTAATAGGTTGAGATAAATGAAAAGCTGAGGAAAATCTATGACAAACAATTAATGCTTCTTAATATACAAATGGTTATTACTAGCCAATGAAAAATCAAAACTAATCCCAAAGAGATAAATGGGCAGAGGGCATGACAAAGCAATTCACAGAGTAAAGAAAAAATATCAAATAAACACATAAGATTGTTGAACCTCAGATAAATTTAAAGGACTGTCACAATCCACCTTGGTGAGGCTGCTCATATAAATTGGTATACCCTTTCAGAGAGCAACTGAACCCATATCAAAATATAAGTACACATATTCTCTGAATCATTAATCTTCTAAAAAACTTTCCTAAGAAGGTAATTATATATAACTTATTTATAAGGTAAGTAGTATTGCTTGTTATGTAAGAAAATAAACCAACTAACTGTGGATGCGGAATCTGTAAAATAAATTATGGCAGGTATGTACAAACAACAGACTACTCTATAGCAATTTTACCACACTAACTGTTGGGGAGGGCATTTGGCAGTGCAGTCAAAACGCTGGTTGGGATGTCTGCATCCTTTATCACAGTTCCTGGGCTGGAGTTCCGGCTCTGTTCCTGGTCCCAGCTTCTTGCCAATACAGCCCTGAGAAGTAGCTCAAGTGGTTGGGTCCCTGTCACTCATGTGGGAGACCCAGATTGAGTTCCTGGTTCCTGGTTCCTGCTCTAGCCCAGTCTCAGTCACTGTGGGAATTTGAGGAATAAACTAGCCAGATGGGAGCTCTCTGTCTCTCTGATAAAATAAATAATATGCCAACAGTAGATCTATGTTTCTTGGTGTTGAAAAGTATCTGTGAGATTGCAGGATTTTCAGAGAGAGGTTAGAGAACAGAATATATGTCTTGTTACTATTCAATGTTTTGTTACACAGAGATGTGTGAAAGGACAGCTGCCAAAAGGCTCATGATGAATTCTGGTTATTTTTACATAATTCATGGTATTTTTCTGAACCCTCAAGAAAAAAGTCATTTTTATAAAAATAATAATAAACATTTTATTGTTGGGAGGCAGGATGGTTACATTATGACAGTCTCGATTGTTCTATTCCCAAAGAGATGGAGTTCATATCTAGTTTGGTCTAACAAGGGCAGCTGGCTGTTTTGCTTGCCTTTATTGTTACCTTGATAACTGTGATATAGCAAAGAATTTATATAGTCTTTGTCCTGGGTTTCTAGCCAGACTTTCAAACGCCCTTTGTTACACTAACAAGGTGACTCAGAGCCAGGCTCCAACCTCCTGGGAGGAGGAGGAGCAGCGCTAGAGATAGGGCTCACACCTGCATGGCCAGTGAGCTGATCAATCACGCCTACCTAACGAGGCCCCCGTGAAGACTGAACACTAAAGGTCAGGCAACGTCCTGGTGAACACCTTGACAAGCCAGGTTAGTGAGGTACCCTGACACCGGGTGTGTCGTTTATAACAAAACTACAACCGGAAGGACAGGACTCCTGGCAATCTACTGCACTCCAGCCGGCGGGTCAGAAGCGGCGCTGGCCTGGCTCTTGTAGCTGCAGTCTGAATGGGCCGCCCCAAGGGAGTGGGCGGGGTGCTAACTCTAGCACATCGTGAGTGGGGTGGAGCCACTGGGATGACACAGGAGCAGTGACCATGCTCATGATGCTTGGATAATATGATTTTCTCTAACAGACACTTTCAAAAGTAACACAGCAAAACAGACAAAAAACACACAAAAGTAAAACTAATGTCACAGTCTGATAAAGGCCAGTGTTTGGCTGATTGGATTGTGTGATTTTTCTACGGCTGGCAATAAAACACAGGAAACATTTATCCTTCTTGGGCACCAAACACCTCCTTGCTGGGACCATTTATGCAGCCCTCCCAAGCTGTACTCACAGCACTGGGTACCTCTGCCACAGCGCTTGTTACTCTCTACAGCACTGTGCCCCAGCCGCCGTGCCTCTCTCCTAGGCTGCTCTGTGAAGTCCAAAGAGGGGCGCATCTGATTAATCTCTGCTGAGAACATGGCAGATGCCCCTCAAGTTTACTGGACGACCGAATGAGTCAATCAAATAGAGCCACGTGTAAAAATCACTCCAGCGAGGAAAAGCACGAGAGTGGGTGCTTTAGTTTGAAACCTCACAGTCATTCTGGACTCTTCCCTCCCCTGACGTCTTCATATTCAACCACACACTGTGTATGGTAGCTCAGATAAACCGGTGGCCTTTACAGGGAGACGGTGAATGAAACAGAGAATTTCTTTAAGCAAAGCTTCAGAAAAGAAGAGTGTCAAGTGGTCTTTTTCCTTTGCTCAGATTGCTGTGGTCTCGTACCAAGCGAAATCTGGCCTGAAGGACAAACTGATTTTCCCCTGGTCAGAATACTCTTGTCCTTCTCGACAACGGTTTACGCACCTTTCAGCCGAGCATCGCCCCCGAAGGCACCACAGCCCCAGTTTCCCGTGGCCACTGCAGAAAGATTCTCTGAAGAAACTCCAGGGCGGAGAAATCCACAGTAAGCCTGCAGGATGAAAGAAATATCAGCACATGAGTGACTCGCCACCGGGAGTGTTTCTGACTGATGTCCTGGGATCAATTTCCATGATCAAGCTTATGTTCTCTGGCACTCTTTTTTTCTTAGGGACCAAAGCAGAAGGAAAAACAAAGAAAGAGAAAAGCCTGGGTTTTCTATAAGGAAGACAGTAAGAAATGATTAGATTCTAACATTTATTTGTTTTGGCGCTGGACAAATCAAATCCTTTAAACAAGTCCCGGTTTCTTTTTTGGATTCAAGCAAACAGAAATGGAAATACCAAAGGTATTTTAAAAACTGATGGAGTCCCAATGACAAACTGCCAGGGACTAAAACTAGCAGAGAAGGCACTTCTTAAAACACCCTTGCTTTGGAGGCTTCGGGCTAGCATGTTTTCATCAAGGCAGGGCTACCTGTCACACTTCCTCAGCACCTTCTCCCTGACACATGAGGACTACATCAGAATAGGAATAGGCATTTAAACATGCTTCCAGCCACTCCCATGGCTTAACAGAGAGCAAGCTACTGTCCAAAAGAGGAATGTCTACACCTTTAAAAAAAAAAAATTATTTATTTAGTTTGAAAGTCATAGTTAGAGAGAGAGAGGAATCTTCCATTTGCTGGTTCACTCCCCGGATGGCTGCAATGGCCAGCACTGGGCCAGCCAGGAGCCAAGAGCTCCATCTGGATCTCCCACGAGGGTGGCAGGGAAGGAAGCATTTGGGCCTTCCCCCACTGCTTTCCCAGGCTCTTAGCAGGGAGCTGGATCGGAAGTAGAGTGGCTGAGACACAAACCTGCACCCACATGGGAATCTGGTGGCATCACACGTGGCGGCTTTACTTGTGGCACCACAGTGCCGGCTCTGGGCTTCCTACACTTGACGATCTTTCAAGATGACCTCTCAGATCTCTTTTAGCCCTAGAATTCCTGTTTCACAGCTGTTAAGTTTGAATATAAAAAAATTTGCAAGAAATCTGAGAAAAGTACAATCTATTCCGGGGATGTTGGCTAAGTAGTAATTAAATGAGTGACTCATTTTGTTTATGAGAAGGCTACAGTTGAAGGTTCTAGAGTTTCTGATTTCCATTCCTTTTGCTGGCAGCCTAGTTGGTCTTTCTGCCTCCTAAGGCTTCTTAGTTTCCTGAAACTATCAGACTATATTAAGAGGTTTAATATAATAGCTAAGCAGATCTCCCCTAGCTTCTCTCAAGTACCAATCAAAGGCTAAAATACAGCCTATGTACAATAGTAAATAAAATTAAAAGAATGATCTGTGACAAATGTTCCCAGAGAAAAACCGAGGATAAAGAAAGATGCTTCTGTGAAACCCACACATAGAAATATAGTAAATTGCTCTCTGAAGCTTCCACAAAGGCATAAAAATTTATTTTACACACTGTCTGGATGGATTAACAAGGCTGTTCCTTCCACCCCATCCTAGACTGTAAATTCTGACGGATATTAATTACAAGTTGCTGCCAGACCATTATTCAACACCGTGGAACCGACTGACACAGAACTCACAGATCACCCATATAATCAGATGCATGGAGCTTCTGAAAATCTCTTTCGGGTCAAAAATATCAGGAAGTCAGAGAGCACCATTTTTTTAGGAGTGGATTCTTGAAAGATAGAGTCTGTGTCATTATACTAACAAGGGGAAAATAACCCGTATCAGAATAAACCTAACTCTGCCACTTTGCTTCCTGGATCAGAACAGGGTCAGCAGGCCTCTGAGAACACGGCTCTGTTTTACACGACCAGAATGGTGCTGGTATCTTCCTCTCTGCTACCTCTAAGTAACAGGGCTAGCCTGACCTCAGTGAGCAAACACCGCCTAGGGAGGCTAAGGCCTGACAATGGAGAATTTGAAACGTTTGAATTGTCTGAGGAAAAGTCTAAGACACAAGCACTAACCCATATTCTTGAAAACTGGCCCTAACAAAAAGAAACCATGAAACTAACATTAAACTGCATTTAGTGATTTTTAACAGGTAATATCAGATGGAATTTTAAAAAATTAACCAGCAGGTAAAGCTGCCACCTGCAGGGCTGGCATCCCATATGGGCACCAATTCGAGTCCCAGCTGCTCCATTTCCGGTCCAGCTCTCTGCTATGGCCTGGGAAAGCAGTAGAGGATGGCCCAAGTTCTTGGGCCCCTGCACCCGCTTGGGAGACTTGGAGGAAGCTCCTGGCTCTTGGCTTTGGATTGGCCCAGCTCAGCCACTGCGGCTATTTGGGGAGTAAACCAGTGAATGAAGACCTCTCTCTCTCTCTCTCTGCCTTTCAAATAATCTTAAAAAAAGAAAAGTGAACCAGGGGCCAGGGTTGTGGTACAGTGGGTTAAGCCACCAACTGGATGTAAGGCATCCTGTATTGGAATGCCAGCTTGAGTCCTGGGTACTCTTACTTCTAAGCCACTTGCTGGTGCTGCACCTGGGAAGGCAGCAAAGGAATTTCCATGTACTTGGGTCCCTGCTGCCCAAGTAGGAGACCAAGATGGAGTTCTGGGGCTCCTGGCTTCGACCTGGCCCAACCCTGGCTGTTGTGGCCATGTAGGGAGTGAATGAGCAAAGGAAGACCTGTCTGTCTCCCTGTGTCCCCTTCTATCGTGGCTTTGCTTTTCAAATAAATAAATAAATCTTAAAAAAAAAAAAAAAGATTTTGTGGCTCTGCCCTGGTCTCCAGCATTTCAGGAATCCTCTTCTTAGAGTAGGGAGAAGACTAGGCTGACCCATTTTCGGGGACTCAGGGAAGTTTACTGCAACCAACCCTTCCTGTCTTTGGGTTCTGCACCAGTGATTCAACTGAAAGCAGATCAAAAATATTAGAAAAAAATTTTTGTACTGAATCTGTATGGACTTTTCCTTTTTCATTATTCCCTAAACACATGGGTGCAGGGCCCAAGCATTTGGACCATCTTCTGCTGCCTTTTCAGCTGCATTAGCAGGGAGCTGGTTCGGAAGTGGAGCAGCTGTGCCACCATGCTGGCCCGGAGAACCTTCCCTTTTACAGTAGGAATTGAGTTTGCAAGAAGGAAACAAAGGTCAGACAAGGACAGAGACCCTGGTCCACTCCACAGGGACAGGTGCTGGGAGTTCGCAAGAGCTCCATGTTGGCAAGTACCTTCTCTTCTCCAGGCAGAGCCAGGGTACCTGAGATTCATCAGAGTGACAACAGTGGAAGAAAGCCAGCTCCAACTCTGGCACACCCTGACCTGGTATTCAGCCATGACAGAGCAATGGCTTTTACTAACAGCTTAACAGGAAGCATTCATGCCTCAGGATAAGAAGAAGAAAATACCGATGACTGCCCACCCCCACCCCATGTCAGAACCTGATGAGAAGGGAAGAGAGGGAAGAGAAAAGAAACTTTGAAGGTCAAATGTTAAAGAAGTAAGAGGAAAATATTAGAACCCAGAGTTAAAAATTAGAGACTGGCTAGGAAGTGGTGAAGACAGAGATGTAGAAAGGGAATACAATGGCAAAAGAGACCAAGGACAACAGGTGTGACAGCCCAGGGCTCAGAACTGCATACAGGAGATGGTACTCAGGGTAAGGTCTGGCACACAGTCACTTCAGGAAGAATTCTGGCTTCAGCGTCAATTTTAGCAGGCCCTAAGCATATACAGTTAACGCCCTTCACTATTGTGTAAATACATTATACTGCTTGCCAGATAAATAATTTAGGAATTATTGTTCATGAAGTCCATCTAGCACATGTTAACTAAAATTAACACATGGTTGATGAGATACTGACTTCCTGAGTGCTTTTTTAAGTATTTTGTGATATAAAACATGATATAAAGACCCTTAAGGATCTTCCTAAATAGAATGAATATTAATCAAGAGTCATATTATCTCAGACATAGTAATAACATTTCTATAAATTTCTTCTAAATAAACAGCACCTATAAAAAGATGCATATTCCCATTTTAGATATAATTGAGAAAAACCTGGAAATACCTAATTGTTCAAAAATAGGACAGTAGTTTAAAAGCACAGTCTATCTATTAATCCAACCAATATTACTAAATATTTTATTATGGAGATTATTAGAAACTATATATAGTTAAATGTGATAGTAATTATAAATAACTTGAGCAATTATATGAAACTGAATTTTCTGTGGAAAGGCCTATAAAAATGTAAACATCTGTTTGAAAGGTAGCATTTTGGATAACATATCTTGTCTTTAAAATAACTGCCGTATTAGTACACAGTCCTTGCTATTTGAAAATGCAAAACAAGGGGCAGGTGTGTGGCAGAGCAGTTAAACTGCTGCTTCAGATGCCTGCATACCATGTTGGAGAGCCTGGTTCAAGTCCTGGCTACTCCACGTCTTTCTTTTTTAGAATTTATTTATTTTTTGAAAGGCAGAGTTACGGGGTAAGGGTGGAGAGGGGGAGGGCAAAGAAATCTTCCATGTTCTGTACTTCCCAAATGGTTGCAGAGGCCAGGGCAGGGCCAAGCTGAAGCCAGGAGCCTGGAACTCCATCCAGATCTCCCACGTGGGTGCAGGGGCCCAGGGACTTCGACTATCTTCCACTGCTTTCCCAGGACCATTAGCAGGGAACTGGACTGGAAGTAGAGCAGCTGAGACTTGAACCAGTGCCCATCTGCAGATGGCACCTTAACCTACTGCACCACAACTTGGGCCCTGGCAACTCCACTTCTGATTCCTACTAACGTGTACTCTAGAAAACAGCACATGATGGTGTGAATACTTGGGTCCCTGCCACCCATTTGGGAGGCCTGACTGAGTTCCAGGCTGGCTTCTGTCTTTGGCCTGCCCCAGCCCTGGATGTCAAGGGCATTTGGAGAGTGAACCAGTGGATGCAAGATCTGATTTTTTTTTTTTTAAATGTTATTAATTTGAGAGGTAGAGCTACAGAGAGAAAGGTCTTCCATTCACTGGTTCATTCCCCAAATGGCCACAGTGGCCAGAGCTGGGCTCATCTGAAGCCAGGAGCCAGCAGCTTCCTCCAGGTCTCCCATGCAGGTGCAAGGGCCCAAGCACTTGGGTCATCTTCCACTGCTTTCCCAGGCCACAGCAGAAAGCCAAGGTTTCTGTTTCTGTGTCTGTCTCTCAAATGAAATGAAAATAAAGAAAAATTAAAGAAAACAAAGTGCAATATAAAAAGAAGTCTGCAGCCCTGTTTTCTCAGGTGTAAAACCGAAGGCTGAATTAAGTCTCCATGACTACTCTGATTCTATATATTAAGAAATTTTAAGAGAAAACTCATAGAAATGACATTTTGAAAAAAAATTTCATTTATTTCATATTTATTTATTTGAAAAGCAGAGAGAGAGAGGGAGAGAGGAGAGAGAGAGAGGAGAGAAGGAAGAAGAGAGGGGAAAGGGAGAGAGGGATATCTTTTTCATTTGCTGGCTCACTCCCTATTACGCCAGGGCTGGGCCACGCCAAGGCCAGGGGCCTAGAACTCAGTCTGGGTCTCCCACATGAGCAGCAGGGACCCGAGTACTTGCATCATCACACTGCCTCCTAGGGTGCACAATGGCAGGAAGCTCGGTTTAGTCCGAGACACTCGGGATAGGATGATGGTGTCCCAAGTGTCACCTTAATCAAACACCTGTGTCAAACATCTGCCCCAGAAAGGATACATTTTGAACTAAGATTACTGAAAAGTAACAAACACTTCAGAAAAAGATCATACATGAATAGATACTGAACTTAAAAATACCAGTGGCAAGTACTGACTGGTTTGTTATCCCCTATTCCAAACTTGGTGTTGGACAATAACAACATTAAACACATTAAATTAATTAAGAAAAAAGTCCAACAGTGATGATTCAGTTTGTCTAACTTCTGCTCCAGAAGGTTCCACAAAATATATTCTTCATTTACTCTAACCTAAACAAGTCAAATGTGGCTACACACAACTTCTCACAGGCGATGTCTTCCTTCCCGTACAGAGAGCTATTTGCTACTTGTACAACTTGGAGTCATAAATCTTGCCAGTGCCAAAGCTAATTCTCCTCTGGCACGTCACCCAGCTGATCCCCCACAGAACTAAACACTGCCTCGTGGTATCAGTCAGATCAAGCCATCAAGCGAGAAGGATTCCTTCCTTGTAAAAACAACTCTGCCCTCAGGTCAGGAGGAGACCTGACAGGCTAGGCGGAGCCTGGCTGGAGCAGGCCTCTCCAGAGCTGATGGAGCACTTTGTGGGATTGCTCTTTCAGAGTTTTCTGGTGAGCAGTGCCTGAAAGTAGCAGGCAGGCCCCTACAGCTCAGAGAGCCACACTACATTCTGATGGTGACAACTGCTCTTATGTTTTGCAACTTCATTTAGGAAAAAAATATTAATTTTTCTATTCCTCTCTAGTGTCCTTTTGGCATGTGAAAACAAAACAACACAAAACAGAAAAAAAGTCCTCTCTTAGGTGATTTAATACAGGCTCTGTTTCAAGCTTAACATAAGGGAATGTAACAGTGCGTCAAATATTTTCTCCATGTGTGCTTCCAGTTTTGAAAAAAAGCGGTCTAATAGACATCAGGGAAGTCTGGACTTAAGCCCTGGCTTGATCACTGCCCGTCTGTGTGACCAGAGTCAGTCACGGGGTTTCCTGAGGCTCGGGGCCGCTATATCTAAAGGGAAGATAAGAACAGTTATCTATTCTTCCTTGGATGGTTGGGATTAAATCAGAAAATGCATTTGAAGTGCCTGGCACACAGTAAGCAATCAATTAATTGCTTCACTATTTTTTTTTCTTTAAGGTTTATTTATTTGAAAGGGGGAGGAGGGGGAAAAGAGAGAGAGAGAGAGAAAGAGAGAAAATCTTCCATATGCTGGTTTACTCCCCAAGTGGCCACCATGGCCAGGGCTAAGGCAGGCCAAAGCCAGGAGCCAGGAGCTTCATCTGGGTCTCCCCCATGGGTAGCAGGGGCCCAAACACTTGGACCATCTTCCCTTGCTTTTCCCAGGCCATCTGCAGGGAGCCGGCTTGGAAGCAGCGCAGCCAAGACATGAACTGGTATCCATATGGGACGCCAATGTCACAGGAGGTAGCTCTACCTGCTATATCAAAACACCGGCCCTGCTTTCACTATTTTTAATTATATTATGTAGGAAAAAAATTTCTGTCCGTTCTTGACAGAAAAGAATCTTTAATGAGTTGGAAATTGAACTGAACTGCATACTGACATAAATAACAGCAGGTTGAAAGAGAACACAGAACTGAATTACTATGTTACAAGTCAACCACTGCTTTATGTGCATCATCTATCTGTTCTGTACTTGGTCTGATGCTGGATTTACTAGGTTTCACTCAGCATTTGAAGAATATTCAGGAAATCTTTAACAATCTGTCATATTTTGAGTGATTTGAAATAATGTACTTATCTACTTTCCAAAATCTTAACCTCTATCAGCATTGTCCAATCCATCACTGACCAGGTCATTTAACAGATTATTTCTAAGACACTCTCATCAGGCCGGTAGTGTGCTCAGCACTGATTGACTAGAAAGTACTTACAACTACTGTAACCTGCCTGTATCTCTATCTGAGGGCAGGCAAACTGAAGGCTACTGGTACAAAAGTAAATGTACAGAGCATCACTGGCCATGGAGACTTCTGAAAAAGACTGATTTATGCCCCAAGGCTGCCCTTTAAAAAGATCACAATTACTGATAATTTCTGAAAGTGAAATATATAGGTCCCACAAGAAAGTGCCTGTGGAAACATAAAGTTTATCCACAAAGAAAGGGGACCCTTCCATTTGTGTTAATATCCTTTGTATCCATGGATAAACACATTTTGGTTTTATTTTCCTTTTCATCTATTTCTCTCCAAATCACCTTCTACTTAGAACAATGCCTTCCAGTTTCAGTGACCATGTGACAAATTCCCATACACATGTTTAAGTAACACCTGACGAAAACCTAAAAATAAATCTTACTTTACTTGATATGCCAATCATAACCGCATCATCAGAGGTAACAGCTTTTATGCAAGAGCGTGGAGCAGAGAAAGCAGGCCTACATTACAATGTACCAACAGAAGCAAAACACGCTCTTGAGCACAGGCAATCCCTGTTGAGAGCTGGGTAGGAGAGAAATGTAGAACTACTAATATACCGAAGACCAGCCTTTCTGGATAGCCTTCCTGAAGAATTCCTTTTTCTTTTCACTCCTCACATGCCCACAACAGCCAGGCTGTGCCAGGGAGAAGCCAAGGGCCAAGAAGTACACCCAGGTCTCCCATGTGGGTGGCAGAGACCCAAATACTTGAGCTACTACCATTTCCTGCTTTCCAGGGTACATATCAGCAGAAAGCTGTATTGGAAGTGGAGGCGGGACTTGATCCCTGCCACTCCAACATGAGATGCAGGTATCCCAAGAAGCAGTTTAACTCTGTGTTATAATGCCCACCCCAAGAATTACCTTTTCTTAGGAAAAAAAAAATTAAATAAAGATGTCAGTCATGCAAATTCAACTTCAGAAAGTAGTGTTATTCTTAAAACTTCTTACTAGATCAATTCATAAACTCTAAACATTAAACTAAACTAATAAATTATATATCCACAAACATGTTTAATAATAAATTAGATTCTCAAATGGAACAGGATGTAAGCTAATATATCCAACTATACTCGGACTATCTACTAGGTTGTTAAGGTTGTTAGCAAGAGCCTTCCTGGTTGCTTATACCCAGTCTGCTATTATCAGAAGTCTTTAGGCAGGGACTAGCACCTGTAGCCATGCAAAATCTCAAAGCTCTTTATCTGTTTTTAAAAATTGTATTTATTTATTTGAAAGGCAGAGGAGAGAGAGAGAGAGAGAGAGAAAATGAATTTTCTATTTGCTGGTTTACTCCCCAAATGGCCACAATAGCCAGAGCTGGGCTGGTCTGAAGCCAGGAGCCAGGAGCTTCTTTGGGTCTCCCATGCAGTGCAGGACCCAAGCACTTGGGCCATCGTCCACTGCTTTCCTAGGCACATTAGCAGGGAGTGGGATCAAAGTGGAGCAGCTAGGACTCCAACTGGTGCTTATATGGGATGCTGGCATGCAGGCAGTGGCTTTACCCACTAAGCCACAGTGCTGATCCCAAGGCTCATTATTTTAATAAATAATCTCATAATCAATCCTACTTGTGGGAGTTAAACAAAGGTTTTCAGAATTGGTCAGTCTTCTTGGCTGTGAGGGTAACTTGAGGAACTACAGAAAATTTGAGCTTTTTTGGTAAGGCCCCAAATCTATATAGAGAGAGCAGAACTGAAAGTATTATGGAGTTTATTTCCTACGATTAACAGGATTGCAAATTTGAACAATTGCTATGGCTCATTTTTATCTTCGTAATATAGTGAAAAAGAAGAAAATTATTAAAGCAGCACGAAGCATTACAGAAAGTCAACCATTTCATTATTACCTAATGTGAATCTTACCTATAATGAAACTATAATTAACAAGACTTTTTTGGTTAATCTGCTTTAATCCCTGATAGGACACCTTGCAGAGAGGTCACCAGGCAGGTCTGAAAAAAACCTGCAGGGCTCACTTGTTTCTCCACGGTGCTACATGATGATGTTCCGAAGCGGCTGCGAGTACTTGACGAGATAAATGCATGTGTGGGGCTTAACACCGAGCAATCGTCTATCTGGCAACCTCGGCCAGTAATCAAACAATTATGGAATGGAAAGTACATCTTGTACAAGCTGACACAGCCATTAAATCAGGAGAGCTGTGGGCAGACGTACTGACACTGCAAGAATTACCAGAAAGCATTAATTTCAGCATTAATAAAATGGCAGTAAATAGATGACAGCTGCCAGATGAACTAAGCAATAAGGTTACTGGCCTTGTTAAGCTCCCGTCTCATTTTCTCAGGCACAAACTGATCGAGGTAGCGTCTGAAGTGAAGGGCGTCGATGGCAACGATCTCAGTGTGGCGCCGCTGCCAGTCGTCCCTGGGATGGGACAGAATGGGGAGAGAGAGAAACAACAAGTAGTCACTCAAATAAAACCTGGAGGGGCCTTGCTGCTGAGGCTGTGACAATGCTAAAGTATTAAAAGCAAACAAACAGATCAACCAGTGTCTGCAGCAACGCAGGAGGGTGGAAACCCATTTTATTTTTAGGTTTCAAGGCTTAGACACAGTGCACTGTCAGGCAATAAGCAGTGAGATGAAAAATGATCAAGAGACAGCACAGTATGACATATTGTAAACAAGTGCACCATTTACAATGAATCTCAGAGGCTAATGGATTTGGGGACAAACAAAAGGAATTTAATTCTTTGTTTTCCTTTCACACTAAGACATGGCTTCTATTTCGACAAGGGCTCATTCCTTCCGTGCTTTCAGAGAGCTGCTCTAAATCATTGGGTTTATAACATCACCACATATTGTCCAGGAAATAATCCTAAGAAGCGTTAGGAAAAATGTGTAATAACTCAGCGCAACATTCTGCCTACTGCGCTCAATTGCAGACCCCGAGAAACGATTTCTGAAAGGACAACGACATCAGAGCAGACGGTGACACACTACCTGTGGAAACAAGAAGGGCCAGCTAACATAATCTTAGAAACACGTAAAACCCCAAATATTTCACCTCTTTATAAACTTGCATACACTGACATGAGGAGTAATAAAAGAAAACTTTCATGTTTGTCTGCAAATAATCAGGGAGAAAGGTCCACACAGAAAACTGCTTTAACCTCACATTTCAAACAAAATAAAGGGAAACAAACTAGAGGTTGGCCTTGAGATATTTCAAAGAATAAGTTCATGGCACAGATAGGGCGACATGGGCAACAGCTGCCCAGCGGCTTTCTTATTAAAAAACAAGATGGAAAAATGTCCACAAACTCTCAGGAGGCACTGCCGCAGCCTTTCCTCTGGGAAACCACACACCGTCGTGGGGAAGCAAGGATGTCAGAGTATGAAAATGTATTTTATGAAGACACGGGAGACAGCAGCAGCGAAGCTCACGGCAGGTTCTGCTGTCCAGTGGTCTGTGGCACCCGGCAGGCTGTCCCGACACAGGTTTCCCTCTCTGTTTAATCTCACAGAGAAGCTCAGGCTAACTGTAAACAAGCTGGTCAAAGGCTTGATGCTCTACTCAGCACCTGTGCTAAACAAGCACCGCTTGGAAGCTGCCCTCCACCGCTCCTGACTGACACGTTAGAGACTTCCTTGCTTCTGCTTTGGAGTTTTGGTTTTTATCTTTTCTCTTCTTCCATCTGGTACAGGAAAATCATAACAGCGGTTTAACTGCCAACGAACTTGTGATGCTGAATTTAAAATGAGGTCCAAGTTGCTGAAATAGGAGTCAGAGGGATGGAGGGACGGGGTGGTTGGAGGGAACATCAGGGTCAAGCCGACGTTTCTTCGATTCTAGCCTTGTGATACAGAAGTCTGAAATACTCACCTTTCACTCCCATCCTCATGGCTCCGGGCCCAGCGATACGTTTCAGCGTAGCCTGTGTATTCACTGTACTGTTCAGAACCTGAAACAAATCATCTGTTATTAATGACTTCACACTCAACAGCAGACATTCTACCCAAGGTCAGAAGAAGGCAAGCACTGCCACTCTCATCACTTCTCAGCAATGTCCTGAGGGTCCCCCACCAGTGCAGTCAGGCAAGAAAAGAGGTGACAGGAATAAAGAGTGTGAAAGAAAGTTCAAACTGGCCATATCTGCAGATGTCGTAATTGTTCACACAGAAAACCCTAAGGAACCACTGAACAAGAGTAGAAATAAAAAAACAAAAATGATTATAACTTAGTACGATAAAAAGTTTATCAGTATATTAGCTACAACCAATAGGAAAATAAAACTTCTCAAGAATCCATGCATCATGTCAAAAAATAGAAAATACCCAGGAGTAAGCGTAACCAAGAACACAGAAGATAGCACTGAGAAAAATGAGAGAAGACTTAAGTCACGGAGACATATGCTCTTGGAATGGTAGAAGACTCAGCATTTGGCCAACTGGTTTTCAACACAAGTGCCATAAGAATCCACAGGTGAAAGGCTATTATTGCTGGAATAAGTAGGTGCTCACAACAAAAAACTAATCTTCACTATGACTCATACTATGAGTAAAAATTACTTTGAAATAGAGCCCAGACATCAAAATAAAACATAAATGTAAGACTTTAGAATGAAACACAAATTGCTTTATCATACTGGGGGTAAGGGAAAATGTTTCAGACTGGATAAAGAAAGCAGTGACAACATTTACAACAATAAATCCCAAAGAGAAACTAGACCAGGCCAAAAGTAAACACTTTCGCTCAGAGAAATATCTTTAGGAAAATGCTTAGGCAAGACTGGAGGAAAAATATTTACAAAACAACTATCTGAAAAAGGACCTATATTCGGAATATTTGAAGAATTCTAAGGAGACAATAAAAATAATCCAATTTAGAAAAACAGGCATAAGACTTGAACATAAATTTCACAAAAGAGGATATACAATTGGCTACCAATCAAAGGCCATCAGAGAAATGCAATTAAAACCAGCATGACATCACTAAACAGCCAAAAGAATCCATGCCTGGATTGTTTGTAACACATTTTCCATGAGCTTTCTGAAGTACCCTAGTATATGAAGGACCTGGTGTGGGCCATTTTCCACAATAAAAAGTCAAAAGATTGAAAATTCACCTCAAAGTTCAGTCTATTATTTTGCATGCTTTTTTTTTTTTTTTTTTTTTTTTTTTTTTTTTGTGGACAGGCAGAGTGGACAGTGAGAGAGAGACAGAGAGAAAGGTCTTCCTTTTCCGTTGGTTCACCCCACAATGGCCGCTGTGGCCGGCGCATCGTGCTGATCCAAAGCCAGGAGCCAGGTGCTTCTCCTGGTCTCCCATGCAAGTGCAGGGCCGAAGGACTTGGGCCATCCTCCACTGACCTCCCGGGCCACAGCAGAGAGCTGGACTGGAAGAGAAGCAACCAGGACAGAATCTGGCTCCCCGACCGGGACTAGAAACCAGGCCGGCGCCACAGGCGGAGGATTAGCCTAGTGAGCCGCAGCGCCGGCCAGCATGCTTGTTCTTAAACATAATCCATACTTTAATTCCTGTAAGTGCATCTAGAATTTCAGGAAGACCCTTGATACATACTATGTATCAAGGAAGTAAGTATAAAATACACGCTGTTCTTGACACTGTAAGTAGAGCTGCTGGCCCCACCCACCCTGTGCTCCCATGGTACTTTGCACATAGATAGTATCAATACAGCTCTTCACTGTAATGTCATGATAAATGTAATCTGAAAATCAACTGTATTTCCACAGAGTAGCAACAAATAATCGGGAGTAAATTTAAAAAAAAAAATCACAGTAGCAAAACAACAAATACTTAGGGATATACCTGACAAAAATGTGGAAGACGTATATCATGAAAACCATAAAATAGTAGTAGGAAAAACAAACTTAACTTTTAAAGCTGTTTTTAAAAATATAATCTGATTCCCTCACTAGATTATAAACTGCTCAAGGGCCACAATTATAAAATACTAACATTTTGTCTGCACTGCGATGCACCAACATGAAAGCAGGTGAGGGGGCAGATGCTTAGCCTGGAAGTTAAGATGCCTGTATCCCACAACACAGTGCCTGAGTTTACTTCTTGACTCTGGCCCCCGACATCGGGTTCCTATCAGCCATGTGGAGACCTGGATTAAGTTCTTGGCTCCTTGCTCTGACCCCAGCTTAGTCCTGGCTACTGCAGGCACTTAGGAAGGGGACCAGCAGAAGGGAGCTCCCCGCCCCCATTTTTTCTCTTTATTTTTGCCTCTCAAATAAAAAGAAAAAAATGAAAAGTAGGTGAGTACTGGCCTAACACACAGAAAAAGCACTGTACTGAACTGGAAGGTACTGTGTGATTGACCTATAAAAGAAACATCTACAAAGGCAGTACAGCACGGTGGAATGAGCACCACAGAGACAGGAGACGTATGAAATCCATGACTCTTTACTAGTCACCTGATCTTGAGTAGTCTAACTTCACTGGACTTCATTTCATCACCTGAAATTCAGTGTCATTAATTATATTCATCCTGCTTCCCTTAGAGAATTGGTTGGAAACCAGGTAAGTTAAAAGTCTTTCAGGGGCCGGCACTGTGGTGTATGCAATAAATATGTGGCGCTGGCATCCCATGTTGGTGTTGGTTTGTGTCCCGGCTGCTCCTTTCTATCCAGCTCTCTGTGGATAGCCCAGGAAAGCAGTGCAAGTACCCGCGTGGGAGACTCTGAGGAAGCTCCTGGCTGCTGGCTTCCAACTGGCCCTGCTCCAGCCATTGTGGCCATTTGGGGAATGAACTAGCTAGCGGATGTCTCTCCCTGTCTAACTCTACCTCTCAAATAAATAAATCAAATCTTTCAAAACCATAAAGTGGTCAGTATTGGTGTGGCTGGACTTCGTAACAGGGTAGACAAAACAGACAGATGACTCTTCATCTGGGGGTTCAAACTGGGTCTACAGGTCTGAAAGGAACCAAGACAGCCAGGAATACTCCTGTTCTTTCCTGTTTTCTGCCCGGCAGTGGATAAGCCTCATTATTCTTGTTCCTTAAAAAAAAACAATCTACTCTGACCTCTTAACTATGAAGACAAACATCTCATCTGTCTTTTGGAAAACACAGCAGCTGAAAAATATAAAATATCAATGATCATGTTTCTACAACTAGGACGGCGTCACTCTTCTTTCCTGAAAAGAGCAAGGTTAGATTTGCTTCCTTAGGGTTTGAGAAATCCAAAAGGCCACCTACGGATGCTTTTGCTTTAAGCAAATTAAATTATGGGTTTTCCTCAGTCACCTTTCAAAATTCTGTTGACTGTCTGCTTGAAAAATGGATGCCTTTAACTTGTTTAAATTCAAATTTATTAATGAACTATGATGAAAATGCAAAGGTAAAGAGTAACAGCAGCAAATGAGACAGAGACTGATTGGCCTTTGTGACAGCTGTCTCTAGAGATGGCCTGTAAAGCTTCACAAAGACCTTCACTTAAGGAAAAAACAAGAAGAAACCAATTAAAATCTTAACAAGAATTCATGACAGCTTTATGAGTTCTTAGATCTAGTAGTAAGAAATAATCTTATTTCTCATTACATTTTCTCATTACAATCAAAGTTTGCAATGGACAAGGAATTAAAAACACTTGGAGATTTAAAAAATTCTATTTACTAATGGCCTGTGTGCCTGGAAAGGTGGACAGGGAAGTCACCCCTCCAGATTTTTCTAGCATCACTTATACAATGGTGATTATGCAATAGATATAACTTTTGTCTTTGAATTCTCATGAAACGTTTGATTTCCAAATACGTTTTTGGAACACTCTGATTCTGCATCTTTCTCTGTGAGCTGGGGGTCAGCACTGGGCTGTTTCTGCAGTGGCAGGCACCTGCAGCACTGTTAACTCTGTAAGAAGATGGTACCAGGATGCTAAGCAATGGTGCCTATGCAGTCATTTCTGTCAGTTCTGCTGACACTTAGAAAAGAGGCAAGGGCTTGTGTTATCTGGGACAATCCGATGTACCACAGGGAAGGTTCTATGTGAGACACACGAATACTCTGCTCTCTAAGTTTTGTGTCTGAGCATCTGTTTTATGTGCTCTCTGCACAAAAACAAAACAACTACCAAAGCCACTCAGCAACCTTTGGTTTGGAAGTTATTTGCTGATGTTGTAGAGAAGACAGGAGTTTGGATTCTTTCCCCCACCCAAACTTCCTGAAAGGTTTTAACTCATGGTGCCCCGGGCAGGATCACAGCAAGCATGGGGCTAACACTGTCTGGATAAAAGTATTTGCCTGGTTGCATGACCTGTTTCATATCCATTTAAAAGTCTGATACCGACCAGATGTCCCACAATGCTGAAAAATTTAATTTATTTCCAATTTCTCAAACTCTTCTACAGATTCAGGCAGCATAGTCCCAGCCATTAGCGCACGAAGCCTGGATACATCATTGAAGGAATGGAACAGATCAAGCAGACAGATTGCAGTACATGGCTAAGAGTCTCCTAAGAAGGGATGGCAGAAATCCAGACATCAAATAGATGATGAAATGGCCATTTCCATTAAGGGAACATCACATCACAGATATTAATTAGGAGGCACTATAATAAAGTTAAGTGGATGTGGGAAAAATGCTGAGTTAAAAGTCACCCCAAATGTCCTTTGCCTGAGGTAATTCCAGATCCGCAGGTGAGTCATGGATGTGCAATTTTCCACTCATTTTACAATGGCCACCGGTAAATCAGACAACAGACATGATACCTGAGTAATCTTTTTTTAGATGGGGGACAAACTATTGTTAAAAAAAATAGCAAATACTCTGTTAGTGGAAATGACATCTTTTACTTAGAGTAACATTAATGGCAGATGACATGAGACTTACTCCTGTCTGAGTACAAGAGAAATGAAGCAAGTGAAACAGATTAGCACTGAGTTGCAATGCCTAGGATTTTACTAAGTTTTTTTTGTTTTGTTTTGTTACTTCAAGGATGTAAACCCATCTTCAAAACTGATGGTCCCGGAAGGCGCCGTGGCTCACTTGGCTAATCCTCCACATGCGATGCTGGCACCCCGGGTTCTAGTCCTGGTTGCTCCTCTCCCAGTCCAGCTCTCTGCTGTGGCCCAGGAGGGCAGCAGAGGATGTCCCAAGTCCTTGGGCCCTGCACCCGCATGGGAGACCGAGAGGAAGCACCTGGCTCCTGGTTTCAGATTGGCGCAGCGCTGGCCGTAGCAGCCATTAGGGGAGTGAACCAACGGAAGGAAGACCTTACTCTCAGTCTCTCACTGTCTATAACTCTACCTGTCGAATAAAAAAAAAAAAAAAAAAAAAAAAAAAAAAACAAAAACAAAACCTGATGGTCCCAATGGAAAGAAGTAGCCATCAAAGATGTACTCTTCTCTAAAGGGAGGAGGGAGAGAATTTCCACTTTGCTTATGGTCTTGTCTGAATACTGACAGTTTGTGAATTCAAAAGGCTTCCACAGTCTAGACAGCTCATGTCAAGAGCCTTGGGTGGTCACTGACGTCATACATAAGAGTATTAATTGTTAAATTAACAACAGGAGTCACTGTGTACTAACTCTCCATGCAGGACCTCTGTCTTCATTGAGTTATATTATGAGAGGTAACTGTGATAACTTGTTCTCAAACAGTCTGTGTGTGTGTATGTGTGTGCAAATTGTTGAAATCTTTACTTAGTATAGAGTTGGTCTTCGGTTAATTGAAAATGAACCTTGGAGCTGGTGCTGTGGCACAGTGGGTTAACACCCTGGCCTGAAGTGCCGACATCCCATATGGGCGCCGGTTCTAGCCCTGGCTGCTCCTCTTCCAACCCAGCTCTCTGCTATGGTCTGGGAAAGCAGTGTAAGACGGCCCAAGTCCTTGGGCCCCTGCACTGCGTGGGAGACCCGAAGAGTCTCCTGCCTCCTGGCTTCGGATCGGCACAGCTCTGGCCGTTGTGTCCATCTGGGAAGTGAACCACTGGATGGAAGACCTCTCTCTCTCTCTCTGCCTCTCCTCTCTCTATGTAACTCTGACTTTCAAATAAATAAATAAATCTTTAAAAAAAAATGAATCTTAATAGAGAATGGTACTGGGAAGGGGAGAGGGAGGAGAAAAGGGGGGGTAGGAGTGTGGGTGGGAGGGCAGGTATGGTGGGAAGAATAGCTATATTCCTTAAGTTGTACATATGCAATTTTATTCCTTAAAAATAAATTAATTAAAAAAAAACCTGATGGGACACTTTGTCCTAAGTCTCCAGGTCAAGCAAGTACAGCTTAAGTGATAAAAATTGAAAGTATTTTAAATTATGGTTTGCTACATGATTTGCTATATCTACTACAGTATGGGTTTAATCACATCCCAGACCTTCAGACCTACATAAAATAGGATGAGACCAATATCCAAATTATTTAGTTGTTGTAATTCCTCACATGTTCACCTCCTCAGGACCTCCCAACTGACTCCTCCCTATGTACCTATGTGATAACTATCAAACACAGACAGGCGGCCGATATGGGAGTTGAGGCCATGTTGAGAAGAAAAGGGGTTTATTTTTCCATTTCAGTACAATTTGGATAACAACTTCAGAATTCTAGGTGAAATGTTTCAAGTCTTTAATTTCAAATACCTAACTAAGGGTCTACCCAAGAAGAAACTCCTTTGTTGAGGTTCCAGTCTCAACTTCCTACATTGTCAGATAATTAACAAGTTTTATTCTTTGCCTGACCTCACCAAAACAGCAGTATCAGAGGGAAAAGAATTAGTACAGGATGTCCAAATGGTGCGGAACAGCTCATTGAAAACATTTTTCCAATGGGTGTTCACAAAGGTAAGGATACCAGCAAAAACACTGGAGTGCAAAAACCTGAAAATTTCTTCCTCCAGGAAACCAAGAAGAACACTGTGAGAAACAAGTTCATGCAGGAATCTAGGGGGCGTGTATTCACAAAAAACAGCTGAATATTGGTAATAAATCGAGCAAGCTTGGTGTTTTAATTTGCCCTAATTCTATCTCACTTCCCCAAGCTCTGTGGTAGCCTAAGAAAAACCACAACTGTCTGGATGGTTCGCGGTGAGGACCAGAGAGGGCTGCTAGCACAGGGGCAGGAGAGGACGAGGCTCTTTCCAAGCCCCCTTCTGAGCAGTCATTTTCTGACCTGTCTCGTACTCCCCTGGGAGACCTCACTTGACAGCTGTCTTTATTTGCCCAGATGTGGAGCATGCCCACTGTGAAAAACCTAATCCCAAGGGTGCTGGGTGAAAACAATTAACAGGCAAATTTTAAAATAGTTTTCTTAAATTAAATATTTATTTGGAAGTCAGTTACAAAGAGGGAAGGAGACACAGAGAGAAAGAGAGAGAGAGAGAGAGAGAGAGAGAGAGAGAGAGAGAGAGAGAGAGAGAGTCTTCCATTCATTGGTTCACTCCCCAGATAGCCACAACAGCCAGGGCTGGGTCAGGCCAAAACTAGGAGCCAGGAGTTTCTGCCAGGTCTCTCACATGGGTGGCAGGGACCCAGGGACTTGGGCCACCTTCTGCTGCTTTCCCAGGCCATTAACAGGGAGCTGGATCAGAAGTAGAATAGCCAGGACATGAACTGACACCCATGGGTGACGCTGGCGACACAGGCGGCGGCTTCGGTGGCTTTACCTGCTTTGCCACAATATGGCCCCAACAAGCAAGTTTCAACTCTGAGGCTACCCAAGGTGGTAGGTAATCGTTGGGGCGAACAATTAGGCTAATTAAAATGCATCAAAGGAAAAGCTGAGGAATGAGATGTCCCTAAGGGGTTTCGAAAAGTTCTAACTATTCCTGGGAATCTAAAAGGCCACCCGAATGCTCAGATGTGCAAATGCAGATGAAAAACATCCGCACCCGCATCCCATCTGCCTGACCTGAAAGCTCTGTGAAGTTGGAAGGGGACCTAAGGTAGTTAAAGGTAAGTCCCAGCAGGCAGAAAGAGCTGTTCAGCAAAGACTGAAGACTCACTGGTTGTAGGCATTAATGGACATTGCTCAACCATTAGCAGACTAGGAACTCACTAAACACACCTCAGTGGCCATATGGGAAAGAATACAGACTTTAAAGAATTGATTTAGGAATGTCATTAAACAAACAACGAATAGCAGCAATCTCCAATAAAGGGAAAGTATTGCTACAGAATGTTATTTAAAATGTCCAGTTTTCAACAAACTGTGATGTGGAAAGAAATGAGAAATTATGTCTCATGCTCAGAAAAAAACAAAACAAACCACTCAATATTAACTGTCCCTGTGAAGCCCAGATGTTGGACTCACTAGACAAAGACTTTGTATCGGGACCGGCACCATGGCTCACTTGGTTAATCCTCCACCTGCGGCAGTGGCATCCCATATGGACACCAGTTTTAGTCCCGGTTGCTCCTCTTCCAGTCCAGCTCTCTGCTGTGGCCCGGGAGGGCAGTGGAGGATGGCCCAAGTGCCTGGGCCCTGCACCCGCACGGGAGACCAGGAGAAGCACCTGGCTCCTGGCTTTGGATCGGCGCAATGCTGGCCGTAGCAGCCATTTAGGGAAGGAAGACCTTTCTCTCTGTCTCTCTCACTGTCTATAACTGTCAAAAAAAAAAAAAAAAAGACAAAAAAAAAAAGACTTTGTATCAGCTATTCTAAATATGTCCAAAGAAATAAAGTATGAGAATGACATCTCTCAAGTAGAGAGCATTAACAGAGAGCTGGAAATGATTTTTTTTTTTAGAAAAAGGAACCAAATAGAAACTCTGAAGTTGAAAATCTCATAACTGAGATACAGAATTCACTGGAGGGATTCAAAAGAGATGGGAATAAAGAATCTGTGTACTTGAAGCTAGGTCAACTGAGATTATCTGATCTGAGGTTCAGAAAGAATAAAGAATGAAAATATAATCAGTTCCAGAGATCAGTAGGACATTATCAAGTGTAACAACATATACATAATTTGGAAGCCCCATAAGGAGAGGAAAGAAAGGGGCAGAAAGAATAACTGAAGAAACTAGTAGTTTCTTAATGACACATATTAGTCTAAAAATTCAAGAAACTTGGGACCAGAGCTGTGGTGCAGAGAGTTAAGCCACCGTCTTCAGTACCACCATCCCACATGGGTGCTGGTTTGAGTCCTGGCTGCTCTGCTTCTGACCCAGCTCCCTGCTAATGTACCTGGGAAAGCAGTGGAAGATGGCTCAAGTGCTTGGGCCACTGCACCCAGGTGGGAGACCAGTATGAAGCTCCTGGCTTCAACCTGGCCCAGCTTTGGCCATTGCAGCCATTTGGGGAGTGAACCAGAGGATGGAAGGTCTCTCTCTCTCTCTCTAATTCTTTCAAATAAATAAATCTTCAAAAGTAAAAATTCAAGAAGTTCAATGAATTGCAAGATAAGATAAAATCAAAGATATCCACATAATCATAATCACACTGCTGGAAGACAAAAAGAGAGAAACTAAGAGAACAAAGCTTAGATTTTTCTCTAAAGGATGCCTAAAAGTGTACCTGAGATAAGCAGGGTGGCTTCCAGATCAGAATTAGGAGTCCTCTGTCATGTACATCTCTGAATGTAACTTAGCTAAGCACACATTTCATGGAACTCCATGATCTCTGAGAATAACAATAAGCCAACTTGTCTACCACAGGTGAGTGCTTAGTCTTTAGTACTCAAGGCAGTTATAGGGTCCAAGCTGAAATAAGAAATCCACTTTGCAGGAAAAAAACCAGAAGCACCAACAATTGATAATGCATTATGGCCTTTACGTGGGAATGCTCTTTTAGGTACTCAAATAAAATGTTCACCTTACATGCAGTGGCTGATTAAGAGTTTCTTAAGATCTATGAAGTGATCAATATTTTGTAGCTCATTCGCAACAAAATAAATGGTGATGTGATATTTCAGTCAAAAGAAATTTAAAAATTTTTTTAGTTTCTTCCACAGACATAAAGTATAAATTTGACTAAGTAATTTAGCCCCATTCTTCCTACCTTATTAACTTAAATCCCTGTGAGTCACTATTATAATAACACTCATTTGAGAATTAGAAATTAGGGCAAACATAAGGTTACTGATTTATTTCTCCCCCAGTAAAGGTCACCACTGCATTGACTGTCCAAATACTGTAACTGTGCTTTTTATATTTACATAATGTCTTTACACTAAGGTATAACAAATTACTTTAAGAATCATTTTAAAAACTTTTGAGAGGTGGAGAGACAGAGATCAATGCAGGGGGTCAGGGAGAGAGAAAGAGAAAGATGAGAGAGAGAGAAACCTGACTCACTCCCTGCAACAGGAAGCTGGGAACTCACTCCAAGTCTCCTGAGTGGGCAGCAGGGATTCAACCACTTGATTCGTCACCTACTGCCTCCATCAGGGTGTACATTAGCAGGAAGCTGGGATCAGAAGCAGAGCCAGAACTTGAACCCAGGCACCCTGAGACACGGGATGTGGGTATCCAGTCAGTGACTTAACCACTAGATCAAATGCCCACACTACTTATGTATTTATTTTTTAAAGATTTATTTATTTGAAAGGTAGAGCTACAGAGAGATAATCTTCCATCCACTGGTTCACTCTCCAAATGGCTGCAATGGCTGGAGCTGGGCTGATAGGAAGCCAGGAGTCAGGAGCCTCCCTCAGGATACAGTGGCCCAAATACATGGGCCATCTCCCACTGCTCTCCCAGGTGCACCAGCAGGGAGCTAGATCTGAGGTGGAGCAGCTGGGTCTGAATTGGCGCCCACTAGGCACAGCGGCTTTACCTGCTATGCCACAATGCAGACCTCACAATTTATTTTTAATGTAAACAGATCAAATACAGTGGAAGAATAAGTGTACAACACATATTTAAAGGTATATCATATTATTGTCATTTGAAGAACATTATTATATCATAAAATTTTAAGCTAGAGGGAAACTGAATAGCTTTTATTCCTGATCCTCAGATGAAGATGCCAAAAGTACACTAAAATGTCTTGCTCAGGGGTAGGAAAGTTAAGACTGCAAAATTCCAAAACGCAAACATAAATTACTGAATAAAAAAATGACGGGACTCGTGCCCAAGGAAGGGAAAAGCTCCATCTAGGTGGCCTCTTATCTGTGTGACAGATATCCAAAATGGGGAAAACTGCCCCTCGACCAGACTTCCCCAAACTAACCTGTGATAATAAGACATTCATTGTGATCCAGCACCTCAGTGAAGAGCCGTGAAACAATCAATTCGGGATTGATTAAAAAGCGGATTTCTTCTTGCACAAGTCCTGCACTGGTTACACCACCTCCAACAAAACGATTTGCAAAATCCACCTATTTGGGAAAATGTGGCATGTTAAGTGATGGTCTCACATACCTGCATATACAACAAAGAAGCACACGCCCTCAGCTCTAAGCTCTTCCTTACTATGAAAATCAATCCCCAGATTCATAATGTTCCCAAGAACAGATGACTCTTCCTTGTATCCTTTCCATCTCATTGCACGCGGCCATCTCTGCATCTTTCTATGGATCCTAAGCCTTCGAAAGAATGCACAAAATGGAGCTCTTAGGCCAACTAGGTATTATTTAGACTCATGAGTATAAACTTTGTGCCCCAAGGGCCACAAATCCAAGTGAGAACTTTATTTTCAGATTTCAAAGTCATTTCCCCACACTGACCAATTTTCCTTCACATTTACATGACTTTAATATAGTTATCCCTTTCTTGCACGATATGGCAACAAAATACTTGTGCTGAACACCTGGAAAGTTTGGTAACTGACTATATATATGTATCTTTTTCTTCTGTGAAAGAATAAAGGGATGGAACTTTTGTTGTAAATTAAAACTCACACTCCAAACTGCAAACCACATGAACATTACAAACTATTTTTAAAAAAAGAAACCTAAGGAAAAAAAGAAATGAATTCCAATAGAACAACTAAATCAGTAACTCCAATTTACTTTGAAATTACATGTAAGTTTTATGTGGAATACTATGATGGAGTCCTCAAGCTCCTACTGAGCTACATAATCCTCAAGAGAAAGCAAGCTCCATCTGCCACCATTATTTCAGTCTGTCTTAAACTTACTAAGCACTACAATATGTCAACACTATGCTAAGCTCTATGGCTCACTATGTAAGAAACGGTATTTATCTTATTCTGAGAGGTTAGATCATACACAAACACACACACACAAATGTGTGTAAATACACAGTCACACATAATACAAGTAAAACAGAATTTACCAAGTACTGTAAGAGAGGCTGTTATATTTCCAAACTATTGTAAAATTAAAGATTTCTTATAACTTGTTTGAGGGGCCAGTACTCTGGCATAGCAAGCAGGGCCGCTGCCTGCAGTGCCGGCATCCCATATGGAAATGGCTGCTCTGCTTCCAATCCAGCTCTCTGCTATGGTCTGGGAAGGCAGCGAAAGATGGCCCAAGTGCTTGGGTCCCTGCACTTGTGTGCAAAGACCCAAAGGAAGCTCCTGGCTCCTGGTTTTGGATCAGCATAGCCAACTGGGGAGTAAACCAGTGGATGGAAGACCTCTCTCTCTCTCTGCCTCTCCTTCTTTCTCTGCCTCTCCTTCTCTCTCTGAGAAACTCTGACTTTCAAATAAGTAAATCTTTAAAAAAAAACAAAAAACTTCCTTGTGTTCTCTAGAGCAACTGATACTTAATGATAATGTGAAGCCTATTTTGAAGAATAAAATAAGCCTTTTGATATGTGAAAATATATGTGAAAAGACAGACGTTAATAGAAGGGAAAGTAGTCTTCTCTTCTCAGACAGGAGAGCTTAGAAAACAGTGAAGCACACCACTGACAAGTTCCCACAGAGAATCATATATTTGGCTCTGTAGTCTGGAGTACTAAAATCAATAGTAAACAACTAGAGTAACTATATTTATATATTATAATTTTGGTGAGACTAGTTTGTAGGTTAGAATTAGTTACCTACTACTGAGTGATTCATAGTTTCAACTATTCAATTTAACAAATATTTACTGAGTAGTGTGCCAGGACTCATGTGATACCAAGATGAACCAGGTTTGTCATTCCTGGCCTCACAGCACTCATAATCTAGATGACAGTCAGACACTTAAGCAGAATAACATGACTATGTAAGAATCGATCAGTATGCATTTGGTATTTCCTAAATAATACAGTTAAATAAAACTGGATGGAGCCGGCATTGTAGCATAGCAGGAAAAGCTGCTGCCTGCAATGCTGGCATCCCATATGGGCCTCAGTTCATGTCGCAGCTACTCCACTTTCAACACAGCTCCTGGCAATGGCCTGGGAAAGCAGCAGAAGATGGCCTAAGTGCTTTGGTCCCTGCACCCATGTGGATCTGGAAAAAGCACCAGGTTCCCGGCCTGGCCCGGCCCCAGCCACTGTGGCCATCTGGGGAGTGAACCAGCAGATGGAAGCTTGCTTGCTCACTCTCTCTCTCTCTGTAACTCCAAGCTTCAAATAAACAAATAGAAATAAACAAATAGAAAAAATAAAAACCGAATCATGGGAGGAAGATGGAGAGCTTTAACAGGACAGGCATTATCCGATCCATGGTTAGCAGATATGCAGCCTGTGGGAACAGCTTCCACAAGACAATGGCAAACACCTAATGCTGCATGAGTGGCGTGGAAAACAGACGCTCAGGGTCACCTGCAGTGTGGTTTGTGGAGGGTGATGGTGGCCTGAGGTCTAGGCAAGTCTAACTCAATTTTGAAGATCCTGGGAAAGACTCATGTAACAACTGGATATAATGAGGTGGACAATTCAGGCTGGTGTTTAAAGAATAAATTGGAGAAGTAGAAAACCAAAAGCAAAGAGGCTGGTTAGGTGACTCCTGAATAGTTTTGGGGCCCACTACTAGGGTCTCGAATAGGACAGTGGCAAAGTCAAAGACGAGAGACTCAGAAAGGAAGTAAAATGGATAGCCCTGAAAATTCAGAATACGGCGGAGTGCCTACAAGTACAACAGCACTGTGAATACAAATGAGAGGCAGAGGCCTGAGACTGGCCTAACTGAATTTCTACTGGAGGAGGGTACGTGACATAAATAACAGATAAGCTCTGTCCAACTTATGTACTCCTTAATAATGACCATGCAATAGACTCAATGCTCATGCCATTGTTCACCCTTTGAATAAAAGGCCAACAACAGTTATACTTGAAAGATGTACATAGAAATAAATACACTAAACACAGTGTCTCTCAAGACAGGAAGTCTTTTAGAAAAATCAAAGTTTCTACTACTTAAAAAAAAGTTCTTGATGAAAGACTCTGTATAACAAGTGAGAAATCTGGTCCTGTACCTGGCAACAAGTATGAGTGATTATTTTTAACCTGTCATTTCCCAAGTCTCTTGACTTTAAAGCTGCTTGTTCAGATTACTCAGCTTCTGAATTAGAACTTGATGAAAAGAGAAATGATAACACTCCTCAAAGAGGTTTTGTTGTTGCATTCAGCATAATGTAATTTACATGCTATACAAGGAGCTCTGTGGCACTGCAATACAATATTCCCCCATCTCCTGGGGGGACGTGGCAGGGGTAGGGAGAGCAATTAATAGTGCCAGAAGCTTTTACAGTATTCTTTTAATCTACTGAGGTCTCACATTTCATCTATAATATATTCTAGCAAGGGGGAGAATCTCGACCTTGACTGTGGTTAAATAATTCTTGGTGGAAGTGCATTGTAGCGAAAGGTCAGCATTCCTGCTGTGCTAACTAGCGGCGGCTTTGTTCAGTTCGTGAGTATTACGACTCCTTCAGCTTATCCAAGACTTTAATGTAGGTAAAAACTTCGTTGAAAAGGAAATGTGGGAGGAAATGTGACATTCATCTGAAACAATTTTTAAGTACATTTAACTTTTTTAAGTTGAAGAAGTATATGATTAAGCACAAATTAAACAGGACAAATATTCATTCAATTATCCTAAGGATTTGGGTTTATAAGCTCAAGTAGTAATTGCAAGAAGCGATTTAAAACAAAACACGGTTTGTCTCTGAAGATTTTAATCACAAATACGTTCAAATGCAACACCATTCTAAAAAGAATTTTATTAATCAGAGAACATATGTATGTAATAACTAGCCACATATAAATCAGTCTAGTGACATTACAATAAGCATTGTTATTCAAACAAATCAGTCCACGTTTAGGCAACTGCTTTGTTTAGCTCCTGACCTAATATAAGCATCAAAGATCTAAGGGGAAAGATTAGCTATTCCCAGTTCACATTTAGATGATGTACAGCTTCTTTCAAAGAAAACTAAATTCACAATGCTCTTATAAGTAGGATAAAAACACAAAACAGTAACATTTTGTCCTTGATTACTGAATTTTAAAAATCGCTACAAATCAAAAGGAATATACGAGCTCAGGGTAGGTGTTAAGAATATTTTAAAGCTAGATACATGTAGTGTTTTGTTAACCCATTTTCCAAAAACATTGGAAACATGAAGTTAGCTAACAGATTACTACCAAAGACTGAGGGTAGACAGAGAGTCACTGCTCTTTAAGAGGGAATGACATCAGCAATCACTGTTAGCTCACGTGCCTACACCTGCCACATATGGCAAAGAGGCCTTTCTGAGAAGCCTAGACTCAACAAGGCTGCTGATGGCAAAAGGACATCTCAAGGTGGTCATCACTTGGACCAGAGCAAGATCTTTTCTAGACAAGAATAACGCTGCGTGGTGACCGCTTGGCAAGACCATACCCTGGGCACCTCCTCCACTGTCAATCTGCAATCAACGTCTGAACTGAGAGGACCGACGCTGTCCAGATCTGGCGATCTCCCGTCAAAGGCTGTTTCACAGAGGCACACGTAGGCAGAGCACCTGCTGCCAGTGACAGCCCTGCCCAGACTGTCAGAGTCAGCTGCTTGCTGTTCTCCATCCTGCCATCAAGTTTCTTTGCATTAAGTCAGTTTAGGAGACAAACAAGCAGCTTCTCGAATTCCCCAGACGCGACTAAATCGCAGAGCTGGCCTACCTGTAGCATGCCGCGACCGTTGCCTTCTATGGTGCCCTCGTGAGTGACGTGCAGTCGTGTCAGGGGTTTCTCGGACCTACGGTATAGATATGATGTATGCATTTTTTAATGATAAGTAATTAATTTTGAATAAAAATGAAAATAAAGATCAGTACACACAACTGAGATCATCCCAAGTCTCTTGCAAAACACATGCCTAATGTTAACATTATTGGTATTCGACCTCTCACACTTTTTCTTGTTCAAATATGTAAATATACACGCTTCAATCACAATGAAGTTTTGAAGCCTGCCTTTTCTGTACACATCATCAAAAGACAACTAAAAAGCTTCTCAAAATGTAAAAAATTAAATCTATGGATTTTTTTTTTAAAGATTTATTTATTTGAAAGTCAGAATTACACAGGGAAAGAAGGAGAGGCAGGAGACAGACAGAGGTCTTCCATCTCCTCATTCACTCCCCAGTTGGCTGCAATGGCTGGAGCTGCACCGATCTGAAGTCAGGAGCCAGGAGCTTCCACTGGGTCTCCCATGTGGGTGCAAGGCCCAAGCACTTGGGCCACCTTCCACTGCTTTCTCAGGCCATAGCAGAGAGCTGGATTGGAAGTGGAGCAGCCAGGACACGAACCAGTGCCCATATGGGATGCCAGCACTATAGGCAGCAGCTTTACCCACTACGCCACAGCGCTGGCCCCAAGATCTATGAATTTTATTATTGTGTCAGAGTTAGTAACATATCAAAAAATATACAGACATTTGGCAATAAATCATGATTCTCAGATGGGCTCTTTGTTTAAAGACTTATTTATCTGAAAGAATTACAGAGAGAGAGGTACATCCCCACCCCCACAGAGACAGAGGGAGAGAAAAGAGAAAGAATTGTCCATCTGCCAGTACACTCTCCAGATGGCTGCAACAGCCAGGGCTGGGCCAGGCTGAAGCCAGGAGCCAGGAGCTTCATTTGGGTCTCCCACATGGGTAGCAGAGGCCCAAACCCTTGGGCCACCATCCACTGCTTTTCCAAGGACGTTCACAGGGAGCTGGATTGGAAGGTGAGGAGCCAGGACAGGAACTTGTGCCATGTGGGATGCCAGTGTTGTAGGTGGCAGCTTTACCCATTATGCCACAATGCTGGCCCAACGGATGGCTCTTATTTCACTAGTTCATTACTGTGTGTGTGTGTATAATCATCTTGATTAAAATATATGCCACAGGGACCGGCACTATGGTGCAGTAGGCTAAGCCTCTGCCTGCAGTGCTGGCATCCCATATGGGCGCTGGTTCATGTCCCAGCTGCTCCACTTCCGATCCAACTCTCTGCTATGGCCTGGGAAAGAAGTGGAATATGGCCCAAGTCCTTGGTGTGCTTCACCCATGGGGGAGACCCGGAAGAAGCTCCTGGCTCCTGGCTTCGGATCTGCCCAGCTCCGGCCGTTGCAGCCATTTGTGGAGTGAACCAGTGGATGGAAGACGACAGACTTGTTTCCTTTTTCTGAATCCTTCTTCTTTAGCCACTTTATATTTAGAGGGAGAACACAGTAGGGATACGATCGAAAAGATTAAGAAATAGGATACAGAATTCTCTGGGCTACTTATTAGTCAGGAATTCAAAACAGAAACTCCATCTTTTGTCAACTAGTCTCCATGAATGAAGCTGGCACACTTTACAGCTTAAGTTTTCAGTAAAATTAAGAAATTATTAGAAACTGACTTTTTGTCTGTTTTACACATCCTGCAACTCCTTGATAGGTCTCCCCTTTTGATGTCAGTAATCCCAGCCCCTGAAGCCAGGCTGAGGGATTTTCTGATCCTCAGGGCTAATGATAAGATGCCAGAAACTGGGAATGCAGAAAAGCCTCTGCCTTCCCGGTGCCATCACAGTCCCACCCTTGGGAGCATCAGTGATGTTCAGTTCTTCACCCACCTTTAAGTGCATGCATGTTTCTGGTTCTGCAGTCTAGGAAGAGGATTTTAAGTATACTCAAAATCACAAAGCAGCTCCAACAAAAGAGATAAACAAAATAAGCCAGAAAAGAGATCAAGTTAAACTCTACAGTTCCAAGTTAAGGGGACAATCCTGGTACTTCCTGAGGCAGTTACTGGCTCCGTGACAGCAGCTTTGCCCGTCTGTGCATTTCGACCTGTCCCTTTCCTCCCCCCTGGCAGTGTCCAGATGGGCGTCCTGTCACATGTGGAGTAGAAATCCTGGGGCTGAATTGAAAATAAACCCCTTAAAAGATCTGTAAAATCTAACAGAAGAATGAAGAAACAATCTTCTGTACGTGCATTGGGCCAGATGGTCAGCAAAGCAGAACCCTTAGTTCTGAGCACTCAAGTGACCAACAAATGTAGGTGCATCAAGAGGTTTAGGATCCAGGATTTGTGTGCAGCGCTAGAAGTGACAGCAGGCGCCGACCTTGTGGAGCAGCAGGCTAAACAACACTGCTGCAATGCCGGCATCACATATGGGCACCAGTTCCAGCTGCTCCACTTGAATCCAGCTCCCTGCATGTGCCCAGGAAGGCAGCGGAACACCACCCAAGTGCTTGGGCCCCGCAGCCATGGGGGAGACCTGATGAAGCTCCTGGGTTGGGACTTCAGCCTGGCCCAGCCCCAACTGTGGCAGCCAGCTAGGGAGTGAAGCAGCGGATGGAAGATTTCTCTCTATCTCCCTCTCTCTTTCTCTGTAACTCTGCCTTTCAAATAAACAAAAATAAATCTTTAAAAAAACCACAAAAAGTGACAACACGTCAAGCAAGCATTTTTAAGATACAGCATGGAGGGCTGAATATGAATATTAAAGAAAATTTGAAACTGAAAGGAAGAATCAGGAATGGGGAAGGGGAGGGATTCTTTAGAAGACAAGATATTTAAGCAAATAAAAGGGTTAGCTAATAACCCAACAATGGAACAGACCAAGATGAACTTTCCATCCCTGAAGCTGCCCTGTCTCCCTCTGTTGCAGGTACTACAGAGTGACTGATATGACTTCCTGGGGTCCCTTTCATCTCTAATATGTCACGATTCCAAAATGCTATCTATGTTCTCTCCCTTTTCTACATAATATCTCTTTAAATTTGTTTAATACAAAACAAATAAAAGAATGACAAAATCTCCTCCCAGACTTTTCCTCTAGAAAGAAAAGCCATAAAACACAAACACTAACCAAAAATGGGAATGAGGAGGCACACCTGAATTTTAGGGTTCATTTAGTATTCGTGTTTTCACACACAAAACAACTTAATTCTACACAGGACTTTGCTCAGAAGAAAAATCTAAGGCAAAATGGTAAAACTCAGAGTTGGAGGTATACTTAAAAGGCATCGCTTTTCTAATGATGGGAGCTATCAATGCATCTTTCATGAGAAGAAACTCCTTAGCAGCAGGGCAACGAGAGGCTGG
This sequence comes from Lepus europaeus, assembly GCF_033115175.1. Taxonomy (NCBI): domain Eukaryota; kingdom Metazoa; phylum Chordata; class Mammalia; order Lagomorpha; family Leporidae; genus Lepus; species Lepus europaeus. The sequence goes on along the minus strand of NC_084843.1, from coordinate 77,308,571 downwards.
AAACCATCTTTCCAAAGGCTGTAAGATAAGAGTCCTTCTAATTCTAAGGGCCCAGGATGGCTTTTTATTATCATTACCTCTCCCAGTCGGGAAAATCTTCAAGACTCTGTCTTGTGAATGTCACCAACCCAGTAGGCTCTATAAAAGCAAAAAAAGAAAAACATACTCAAAATAAGTTTTAATTTTGAAATGATTATGTACACGTATGTGGATGCGTGCGCGCGCTCTCTCTCCCTTTCTCTTTCTCAGTAGAAGGATGAGTCTAACAGTGGCTGTAAAATCAGTCCACAAAGTCCCAGCCTAGTGTTGAAATAGAGGTGTCCCTCAGTAATCCACAGGTGATTAGTCCCAGGACAAGCCCCCCTACCAGGATCAAAACCTGAGATGCTCAAATTTTTCACATAAAATGGTGTACTGTTTGCATATAACATACTGACATCCTTCTGTGTACTTTAAATCAGTTCTCAATAACGTGTAATACTTAATACAATGAAATGCTATGTAGACAGCTGTAGTACTGTATTCCTCAGGGAATTTTTTTCCCCCAAATATTTTTGATGTGAGATTGGCTGAATCCACAGATACAGAACCCATGAATACAGAAGACTGACTGGTTTTAAGTAGTATTAACTTTACATTAGAAAGTTCTTTTATAAAATAATAAGTCCACAGTGAAAAAAAAAAAAACTATACAAAAAATAGCACAATAGTAGGATTTGAGTGCTGGTACTTTCTGGTACAGTTTTTTAAACTGAACACATTTTATTAAAAAAAAGCATTAAAAAGGTGTATAATTGGTATAACTTAAATGCAATAAAAACAAAGTCCTTTTCAAAGAGAAGGTTTAACAGCACACTCAAAGACTGGTAAACAGACATACATCCATATACTTTATGGTCAAGTGAAATGTCTGAAGTTTAAAAGGAAGCACATCTTTCGGAGTCAGCACAGCGAAATCTCTGGCCTAGCTGACAGGCAACTGTTCTACTGATAAGGTGCACCTTAGGTAGGGAGGAATGTGGTTTTCTAAGTTTAGAGATGACAACACATTTTTAAAGAAGTAATAGATTTGAAAGGATTCAAATGAAATCTTAACACAGACAATAATTTTAGAAGATAAAATCTTTTTTTGTTACTTTTTTTTTTTAAATAAAAGCCAGTGGCAAAAGCAACAAATAAATCAGTGGGCCAGAAATAATCTGTCTGATTCAAATCAAACAACAAACTAAAAAGGCCATGCCATTTCTGTTTTCTTCTGTAAAGAAAAAGAAAAGCTCTTAAGCAAAGAAAGAGATGTCAGGAACTATTAGTGCTGGTGTCATGGAGTCCACTGCAGGCTTGGCAACCACTCCACTCCTACAGACAACACCGCATTTCTTTGCTCTCAGTCACAAGCAGTGACAACTCAAAAACCAAGAGGAAGAGTTGTCTAAGGAATGGAATATTCTGTCAATGTGAGTCTGAAAGTAATTTTAGATATCAAAGTCCAAGATAAATGGGCATCATATTCAAAATTCACAAGAAAGAAGTCAAACAACTCAAACATCAGACGTGTAACTCTTTTAATAGAAAACTAACATTCGTCTTTTCGTTTCACAATTTGGCAGAGAAGTCAGAACATTAATCGCCCTTCGACTTTCAAATAAATAAATCTTTAAAAAAAAGATATTGAGAGAAATTCATAATCGCCATGAGCAGGTTAAGAAACTGTCTGCTTCCACATAAGAAAGCAGCCTTCATCTCAGAGCACAGTATTTTGGTTACCAAATAGTTTCCTTCATAAAAGCACAATATATACTTTACTGAGCTGATCAATGTTTAAACATCTGATCTATAAGATACTTTATCTGAAAATACACTATGGTGAAAATGATTTAATTGTGGGTGATTTTTAAACTTTCAGTCTCAGGATCCTCAGAAACACAAGCATAAAATGTGGATGTTTAACCACACTGAAAAGTTGGTTTTGATGGAATTACATTTTATCAATTCTACAAAGTAGGCTTTTTCACATGTTAAATTTCTGAAACGGGACTACATTTTTTTTTTTTTTAAAAGATTTAGAAAGGCAGAGTTAGAAAGAGACAGAAAGACCTTCTATCCACTGGTTCACTCCCCAAATGGCTGCAATGGCTGGAGCTAAGCTGATATGAAGCTAGGAGCCAGGAGCTTCTTCTGGGTCTCCCACACGGGTGGCAGGGGCCCAAGCACTTGGGCTACCTTCTGCTGCTTCCCTAGGTACATTAGCAGGGAGCTGGATTAGAAGTAGAGCAGCCGGGACTCAGATTGGCAACCAAAGGGGATGCCAGCACCATAGGCAGTGGCTTTAGCAGCTATGCCACAGCGCTGGTCCCTGGACCACTTTTTTTTTTTTTTTTTTTTTTTTTAACAGATAATGGCGATGCCTTGCTGGGTCTGCTGCAAGTCCAATATTCCCTGAAAAGATACATCTCTGCTTATGCCTTCCACAGTCTGAGTCACATCCTCTGTGGCAGGCCTTTATGGGCCGCACGGTCTGACTCCAGACTCCACACCTGGGGCTTGTGTCTCAAATTCTCAATGGAGATTTCCTGCCCTCTCTGTTCAGTGTCAAGGTGGAGATTTGCAAGTTTCTTTACTGTCCTGTTTCTGCAAAGCCAGGTTACTTTCTCCTTTATGCTTAGTCTGAGAGTACAGACTTTAGTGTACCAGCCTCGTGTGACAGGTTTCCCGTTAGACTCCTCATCCTTCTGAGAGGTATGCAGTGTGCTGGCACTTCCAGCCACCTGTGATGGCTCAGATGCAACAGATTTAAATAGATTACTGCAAAACCTCTTTATTCCCCTAGTGTTTCCTCCTAAAGTCATTAGCTTAACATCCTGAAAACCTACAGCAATGTTTCCCCGTATTTCTACAAAGAACTAAGTTACCATGCATAGTAAAAAAGCCTAGAAATCAAATATTTAAATATTTTTATGTCTTGAATCTAATTCCAAATACTCATGATGACTTATATACTTCTAGTTGAAAAACCAAACTTCTAGTTTTTGAAATCCTAAAATTTAGAACAGCAAGCTAGCTTTCAGAGAAGATATATATAATTTGACCCCAGGATGAAAAGTAAACTCTGAATTATTTGGTTATAGTAATTCTATTTAGACATAGAGTAGCAAAAAATAGTCAAACTCTAATTTCATTTTAAATCTCATCAGCTTGAATGATCGGTATTCTCCTTAACACTTCATTTGGTATAAGCTGTCAAAAACAATAATCCTCCATCAAAGATGCATATGATTTTTCCCTTTTATACCAAAATCCTGACAAATGATTCTTTCCAAAACTTTGAACAATGTCCAACAACTAAAAATTTTAGGGGAAAAACATGAAGGATAATATAATGCAAAATTAAAAAGAAGGAAATTAGAAAAATGACCTTAAAACTATACAAAGACATGTTTTAAGACAATTCCACAAGCTGAATGAGAACAATGGAAAAGAACCCATTTCTCCTGACTTGACCTTATCAGCCAAAGGAAACTTTTCAAATGTCCATGTTTGCTTTACAACTTTTGGGGAAAAGACTACCTGTTGATAGTGGCTAATAACAATCACTCAGCATATACCTTCCTGCTTATAGCTGATAAATATAAATAGCCAGTGAGGTAACTATTATTATGACTTTACTTCACAGATAAGAAAATGGGAGCTTACAGGTATTAAGAAACTTGATCATGGTCATTCAGCTCCTAGGGTAAGAGTAGCTACACTCCATTCTCAAGAGGTTCTCTCCAACACTGACTCAGGGTGCTACATTACGTCCTGGGAAAGCCCACAAGAGGAGGGCACATGTGTAAGCACTAACTCCAGCACAGTTGTACAAGAACTCTAGAGAGGGCTTGGGGCACAGAAGAGGAGTGCACAGCAAAATAGGGAATTAATCGACCTGAGCAAACACACTTCAGCTAGTTCTGTAAGTGAAGAGCATCCAAAGCGTATTTCCTGGTTAACACACTTTCTTTTGAAAGTATCAGTTTACTGGTTTTACTCATGTAGATGCTTTGATAGATATCACAGATTTCAAAGTATATGGGGCTGATGTCAGAGTATATACCCCCCCCCCCCCCAATACATTCACAACACATCATCGCTATTTCATTCAAAGTAGTTTGGGCAGAAAGGTGTACTTTAAACATGAAATGCTTCTCACATGTCACTTGATTTGAAATATCCTATCAGCATGAAAATTACAGTAAAAATGAAAGGAATTTACTTCTCTCCGTGACTCTTCTAAAGTAGCAGAAGAGCGTTTTAAGTTTCTCTGGTTTCCTTGGTGAACGTCCTTCAAACAACCTGAAAGAGACCAAAAATACAAGTGGGTGGAGGATGATTAAAAAGGCCTTAATAATTCACAAAACACTAAAGCTGGTTGTTACCAAGTAATAAAAAGAAATTCCGTACAGAGAGCTAGAAACTGGATTGGATGCGAGGGCCTCTGGAGAGGACGGAAACCAACTAAAACAGGTTCCCTGGAGCTGCTCAGTCAGGGACACTCTCCACCCACTACTGCTGCTGCTGCTGCTGCTGCTGCTGCTGCCTTTTTTTTTTTTTTTAAAAGATTTTATTTATTTGAAAGTAAGAGTTACAGATAGAGGAGGAGTGAGAGAGAGATAGAGGGAGATCTTTCATCTGCTGGTTCACTCCTGAGATGGCTACAACGGCCAGTGCTGGGCCAGGTTGAAACCAGGAGCCTGGAGCTTCCTCCAGGTCTCCCATGAGCATAGCAGGAGCCAAACATCTGGGCCATCTTCCATTGCTTTCTCAGACCATTAGCAGGGAGCTGGACCAGAAGTGGCCGGGAAACACATGGGATGCTGGTGTCGCAGACAGCGGCTGTTAACTGCTACCCTTACTTCTTCCCCACATTACGTCTTCCCTCCAGGGAGAAGGTAGCATCTTGTGCCCCAAAGTCCATCAGGGTCAGTCCCTTAATGCACAGCTGGCTTCCCAGTGGTAGATACTATTTATAATTCATAATATTACTAAGCAGTTACATAACTAACAAAACCGGTATCAAAAAACTCCACATTTGTATGTTTGTGGTAGAGTGGGGGTGGGGGGAGACAAGCAGGTATGACAAGATAGCAGGGGCCATGCAATCCTTGGAAATTAGGCGAAGCAATCTTGTTATGGACCAAATGTTTGTGACTTCTCAAAATTCCTACACTGAAAGCCCCATGCAACTATACTTGGAACAATAATGGTTAGATGAGGTCTTAGATTAGGGTGGGCCCTAACTGGACAGGATTGGTGTTCTTTCCATTTTTTTAAAAGGTTTATTTATTCACTTGAAAGGCAGTTACACAGACGGAGAGAGAGACAGAGAGATCTTCCATTGATTGGTTCACTCCCCAAATGGCCACGATGACCAGGACTAGGCTAGGTCATAGCCAGGGAGCTGGATGTGGAGCAGTCAGGTCTCCAACTGGCTCCAATATGGGATGCTGGCATTGTAGGCAATGGCTTTGCCCCCAGGCCTCTCCTGATCATCTTATAAGGGCACCACTCCTAAGGCCAGTTTTGGGGTGTAGTGGGTTCAACCACCACCTGCAATACTGGCATCCCATAAGGGTACTGGTTCAAGTCCTGGCTGCTCCACTGTCAATCCAGCTCCCTGCTAATGTGCCTGGGAAAGCAGAAGTGCTTGGGGCCCTGCCACCCATGTGGGAGATCCAGATGAAGCTCCTGACTTCAGATAGGCCCAGCTTCAGCCATAGCGGTTGCTTGGGGAGTGAACCAGCAGATGGAAGACCTTCCTCTCTGTCTCTCCCTCTCTCTATAAACGCTGGCTTTCAAATAAATAAATCTTATACATAAAATACAGAAGAGGACGAGACACTGGAGGGCCCTCTGGGCCATGAGAGGACACACTGAGGAGACTAGGAGAGAGCACTCATCTGGAACCAGACTGGCCAGCACCCTGAAATGTGACTTCCAGCCTCCAAAGCTGTGAGAAAGGAAGTTCTGGATGTTTAGGACACCCAAGCTGACTAATACAGATCCTTTGCGTGGTAACCTCAACAGCCTCGTCCAGGTTTCCAGCAACTGGACTTGTACTACATAATTTGGTTTTCTTTGAAATGATGTGGCATTGTTGCTGGTAACATATAATTCAATTTATCCTAAGGGGAGAACAGCAGGGCTTTGGAAGCCTGTGACCCGAGTAAGTCACTGAAAGAGTGAACACAAAAGCCTGCTTTCGGGCTGCAGAGCTGGCTTTCCAAAGGCATTTACAAGACCCAGGAAGATTCAGTGGCTGCAAATGAAGAGGTTCATCTGCCTCTAGTCATGCACTTGGACTCTGAAAACCAGAAACCCTTCAAGCCAAAGTCCACTTCAGTAAGTGCTGAAATGGGTAACATTTTTCATGATTAGAAGAACAAGCCTTTGAAACTATGTAGGGAAGTTAATTCCATGAGAAAATCCTATTGAGCCACTCTGAAATGAATTAGAAAAAGGAAAGGAAACGCAGATTTCAAATGACCCTGTTTTCAATGATCTGAAATCTGTATTCAGAGCCAACTTCCGAAAACACAATTTATGTGAATATTTATTTTCTAAAAAAACCACTGATGTTGGATATTATTTTAACCTAATCTATTTTAAAAAACTGTTTAAGAATGCATGTACTACAATTTTTATTCAATTAAAGAACATATGTTTCTTTTTTATTTTATTTTTAATCGAAAACTTTAATAAATATAAATTTAGAAAGTACAACTTTTGGATTATAGCAGTTCTCCCCATAACCACCCTCCCACCTGCAAACCATCCCATCTCCTACTCCCTCTCCCATCCCATTCTTCATTAAGATTCATTTTAGCTTCATATACTATAGAAGATATAGATATAGAAGATCAACTCTATACTAAGTAAAGATTTCAACAGTTTGCACCCACACAGACACACAAAGTATAAAGTACTATTTGAAGATTAGTGTTACCATTAATTCTCATAGTACAACACATTAAGGACAGAACCCCTACATAGGGAACAAGTACACAGTGACTCCTGTTGTTGATTTAACAATCGACACTTTTTTTTTTTTTTTTTTTTTTTTTTTTACTTTTTGACAGGCAGAGTGGACAGTGAGAGAGAGAGACAGAGAGAAAGGTCTTCCTTTGCCGTTGGTTCACCCTCCAATGGCCGGCGCGGTAGGCGCGCTGCGGCCGGCGCACCGCGCTGATCCGATGGCAGGAGCCAGGTGCTTCTCCTGGTCTCCCATGGGGTGCAGGGCCCAAGGACTTGGGCCATCCTCCACTGCACTCCCTGGCCACAGCAGAGAGCTGGCCTGGAAGAGGGGCAACCGGGACAGGATCGGTGCCCCGACCGGGACTAGAACCCGGTGTGCCGGCGCCGCAAGGCGGAGGATTAGCCTAGTGAGCCGCGGCGACGGCCGACAATCGACACTCTTATTTATGATGTCAGTAATCACCCGAGGCTCTTGTCATGAGCTGCCAAGGCTATGGAAGCCTCTTGAGTCCACAAACTCTGTCAGTATTTAGACAGGGCCATAATCAAAGTGGAAGTTCTCTCCTCCCTTCAAGCAAGGTACCTCCTTCTTTGATGGCTCTTTCTTTCCACCGGGATCTCACTCACAGAGATCTTTCATTTAAGTCATTTTTGCCACAGTGCCTTGGCTTTCCACACCTGAGATACTATCATAGGCTTTTTAGCCAGATCTGAATGCCTTCAGGGCTGATTCTGAGGCCAGACTGCTATTTAGGGCATTTATCATTCTATGAGTCTGCTATGTATCCTGCTTCCCATGTTGGATCGTTTCCTCCTTTTTAATTCTATCAATTATTATTAGCAGACACTTGTCTTTATGTGATCCCTTTGACACTTATTCCTATATTTATGATCAGTTATGAACTTAAACTGATTACTCTAACTAGTAAGATGGCATTGGTACCTGCCAACTTAATGGGATTTGGAGTCCCATGGCAAGTTTTTAGGTTTACCCTTAGGGGTGAGTCTGAGGGAGTATGTGCCAAACTATACATCTCTTCCCCCTCTTATTCCCACTCTTATTCTTGACAGGGATCAATTTTCAGTTGGATTTAAACACCTAAGAGTAATTCTGTGAGAAAAAAAGAATAATTCTGTGTTAATTAATGAATTCAACCAGTGGTATTAAGATGAAAAACAAAATAATAAAAAGAATAAAATAGTAAGCTAGAACATATGTTTCTAAAAAAATTTTTTTTAAAGATTTATTTCATTTATTTGAAAGGCAGAGTAACAGAAAAAGAAAGGGACAGACAGAGCAGAGAGAGAGAGAGAGAGAGAGAGATCTTCCATCTGCTTGCTCATTTCCCAAAAGGCTGAGGCAGGGCCAGGCCTGAGCCAGGAGCCAGGAGCTTCATTTGGGTTTCCCACGTGGGTGACAGAGATCCAAGCATTTGGGCCATTCTCTACTGCTTTCCCAAGTGCATTAGCAGGGAGCTGGACTGGAAGTGGAGTAGCCAGGACACAAAATGGCACCCATATGGGATGCCAGCATTGCAGGCAGTGACTTTACCTGCTATACCATGACACTAGGCCCTCTAAAATATTCAATATATACTCTTAAAATCAATCTGCCAGCTGAAAGAAAAGCTCCTTGAAGGTACAGGTTTCAGCTTAGTTTCTTCTGCAACACGTCAACCAGAATGGTTTGTTTAAATGCAATGACAGCCAACGTCAAGAAGTTGTTTGGTGCTTTAAACGTTGTTATCAGTAAGTATGATTCACTCAATGAACACCATGGGCTCTGCTGCAAAACCCCTTTCCAGGCATACCACTCAGTCGAGGAAAGCAGTCTGAGTGTATAAACCAGCACCACCTTCTTCTGGAGATAAACTGCCTATTACACAATTCAATCTACGGGACAGAAGCTCCCCTTCAATACAACTGCTGCAGAGGGAGAAGGCTGCAGCTTACAGACTAAGTTCCCAAAGCAAAAAAGAAACAGCAACCCCAGCTTCTTAACATGGTCGGCTGCTTGTACAACTGTATAAAAGTTCACCTATTTCATAGCCTTGATGACAAATGATTAATCTAGGAACCTCGTGGGCCTACAGATTTATTACCCTAGCGATACAGACTTTCCTGGAAGATTCTATGGCTGTTATTATCACTCACTACAAATGAGCACCATGTTTTATTTAGCAGGTCCAAATCTTAAAGGTAGAAATGAAGCAGCCTCTTGGTGTCTGGTTATTCACTGCTCCAAGCCTAATTTCACACCACTGTATAACTAAATATACCCTACCTTCCTTGTACGCAGTGGGGAGTACATACAAAGTTCAGGGAGATGAAGCAAGTTAAAAAACCTGTGACATTTCTCAGACTTGGCTGTTGTGAAATTTTAAATTATATGAATAGCCATCTAAATAAAATGAATTAGCCTGGTGGGGAAGCATGAAAAACACAGAAATACAAAGGCAAACAGCATGAACTAGTTATCAGGAGAGTGTCACATAATCTGAGGGACAGTTTTAGGGCAGGGCGGGGAGACAAAGGCCCTGAGGATGGAGAACAAGAATGGGACGGGAGGGAGTCAGGGAATGTGGGTGGAGAGAGGCTGGACCCCAGGCACAGGAGGAGGTCACCACCCTTAGCTATAGGCAGCCCTTAAAGTTCCTAGGGCTGAGGGCCAGGCACCCTGTGGCCACAAAGCCTCTCTCAGAGTTAAGAAAGAAAGGGGGAAGCAAGTATTCAGCTCAGTGGTTAAGATGCCACCTGGGACTCCCACATGCCATAGTGACTTTCAGGTCTGCTCAGACTCCAGCTGCCTGCTAGTGCAGACCCTGGGAGGCAGCAGTGATGGCTCAAGGAATCCAGTCTCTGCCACCCACATTGGAGACCTGGACTGAGTTCCTGGCTCCTGACTTCAGCCTGGTCTAACCCTGGGCTCCAGTCATTGTGGGCATTTGGTTAGGGACCCATTGAATGGGAACTCTGTCTCACTGCGTTTCAAATATATACAAAAATAAAGATTTTAAAAAGAAAAAAAAAAAAAAAGAAATGAGGTTGAAGACAGAGGGAGGATCTGAGAGACACACAGACTCAGAATGAGACCTCATAATAACCAGGCATCATTCTATTGTTTTAAACTTCCCAGTATTTTTTTTTTTTTAATTTAGATTTTTCCGGTTCTGAGTAGGTATATCTGAAAGTGTATTTTCAGTCAGCAGTGCACAACATAAATTTGTACATAAACTAGGCCACAATCTCTTTATATGCAGGGAAGACATTTTGGTATTTACATGAGTGATAATCACAGATACTAAAGAGAGCAAACAGAAAACACCGTCAGGCAACCTCATTTTGTTCTAAACAAACTGTTTGTATCTTCAAGGGAAAAGTCAATCAAGGGTCAGATACCTATTAACTGATGCTTTTCTTTCCCTAGTTATAAAGAGAAACACAGTTTAATAAAATCTTTCCCGTGAATGGAATATTGATAACATTACTGGAATTGGATTCTAGACACACACACTCTCTCTCTCTCTCCCTCATGCAATTTCAAGTTAAGTATTCATCTCATTAGGATATAGTAAATCAAGCCCAAAGCACTATAACCCCTACTTTAAAACAGAAGCAAGTGATAATGCAGAACCCAGCCAGAAGTCCTGGCTGACTCTTCCGCGAGGCACTCTGCCATATGGCCCCGGCAGCATTTTCAATCCAGGGAAGAGGCAGATGTAAAAGCCTCCTGGGCTGACCACTGCTGAGACCCACAATTTATCTCTGACCATCTAGTTTCCATGCAATCTCAGAAGCATCAATGCTAATCACATTGGAAGCCTTTATATGGATGTTTAGGCCCTGAAAGGCAAGCAGGGGAAAAGGTCAGGGGTATTTAACATAACTAAGCAGGTCTGGAAGAACACAACCATAAATAAAAAAGGAAGACTTATTCAATTTATTGACGTCAGCCTCCCACCACATACTCTTAGCATTTTTCTTATTCAATCAACTAGGTAGCCATACCTCATTTGAGATTAAGTACACTCACATCCACAACTCCCAACTGCCAGATACTATAATCACAAATAAAAGTATGCAAAAAAGGAAACATAACAACAAATGCTACATAATCAGCTTATCAAAGGGCGCATCAGAGTAGGCACTTGATCTCGCAGAAGCCACAATGCAGAAAGGGCGACTTCGAGTTGTTTTCCTTGTCTGGAGCACCCAGAGCAAGCATTCTGCTCAAAAGACAGTGTTTAAGGCCCAGAGCTGCAGCCAAGTCCCGGACTCCCCTCTCATCTCTTTAGTACAGAAGCATCCCTATGAAGAACGTCCAGAGATGGTCAAAGTGAGTGGCCAGTAGACAACAGCCAGCCAGGCCTTGTTCTTGTTGCTTAAAACACAGAAGCATCTTCACAAAGTTCATGGAAAATGTGTCTAATCAAAAAACTGAATTTCAAAATTTTAGCACTAAAATGAACTTATCTTTTCATTCAATTTTCCATGAACTTTCTGAAATACCCTCATCATACCACCTCGTCAGGAGAGGCAACTCAGATATCCTGGCTGCTGAGGACTCTATCACAATGTGGAGTCTGTCATAGGCTTACCCGCTTTAATTCATTTTTAATGCACTGCTATTCAAAAACCAACCAGGAGGCTGGTTAAAATCCAACAGACCAACTTAAACTTTTAACTTGGCGAAATGCTATTTACTGCAAGCTTAAATCCCTCATGGTCTCTCTGGAGTTACAAATATTCAGTTCGCTTAAGTAGATCAAGAATGATTTCTTTTCTTTCTTTTTTTTATTTGACAGGTAGAGTTATAGACAGTGAGAGAGAGAGAGAAAGGTCTTCCTTTTTCCGTTGGTTCACTCCCCAAATGACCGCTACAGCCAGTGCTGCGCCGATCCAAAGCCAGAAGCAAGGTGCTTCCCCTCCTGATCTCCCACGCGGGTGCAGGGCCCAAGCACTTGGGCCATCCTCCACTGCCCTCCCAGGCCACAGCAGAGAGCTGGACTGGAAGAGGAGCAACCGGGACTAGAAGCCGGCACCCATATGGGATGCCGGCACCCATATGGGATGCCGGCGCTGCAGGCGGAGGATTAACCAAGTGAGCCACAGCGCTGGCTCCCTCTTCTTTTGCCTTTATAAAAGATTTATCTATTTGAAAAAAGTCAGAGTTAGAGAGAGGGAGAGACAGAGAGATCTTCAACCCACTAGTTCATTCCACAAAAGGCTGCAACAGCCAGGACTGGGCCAGGAGTCAGGAGCTTTATCTGGGTCTTCCAGTTGGGTGGCAGGGACCCAAACACTTGGGTCATTTTCTGCTACTTTTCCCAGGCTGTTAGCAGGGAGCTGGATAGGAAGCGGAGCAGCTGGAACATAAACTGGTGCTCAATGGGAAGCTGGAGTTGCACACGGCAGCTTTACCCGCTATACTGGTCCCAAGAATTACTTTTTATTTTTTTAATTTTTTTTTTTATTTTTGACAGGCAGAGTGGACAGTGAGAGAGAGAGAGAGACAAGAGAGAAAGGTCTTCCTTTTGCCGTTGGTTCACCCTCCAATGGCCGCCGCGGTAGGCGCGCTGCGGCCGGCGCACCGCGCTGATCCAATGGCAGGAGCCAGGCGCCTATCCTGGTCTCCCATGGGGTGCAGGGCCCAAGGACTTGGGCCATCCTCCACTGCACTCCCTGGCCACAGCAGAGAGCTGGCCTGGAAGAGGGGCAACCGGGACAGGATCGGTGCCCCGACCGGGACTAGAACCCGGTGTGCCGGCGCCGCAAGGCGGAGGATTAGCCTAGTGAGCCGCGGCGCTGGCCCCCAAGAATTACTTTTAAGAACAGTTCTGGGGGCCGGCGCCACGGCTCACTTGGCTAATCCTCTGCCTGCGGCGCCGGCACCCCGGGTTCTAGTCCCGGTTGCTCCTCTTCCAGTCCAGCTCTCTGCTGTGGCCCAGGAGGGCAGTGGATGATGGCCCAAGTGCTCGGGCCCTGCACCCGCATGGGAGACCAGGAGGAAGCATCTGGCTCCTGGCTTCAGATAGGCGCAGCATGCCGGCTGTAGCGGCTATTTGGGGGGTGAACCAACGGTAAAGGAAGACCTTTCTCTCTGTCACTCTCTCTCACTGTCTAACTCTGCCTGTAAAAAACAAACAAACAAACAAAAAAAAAACAGTTCTAATTTCTGATTACCTAGAAGGTAGGAAGTATTAATCCAGTTCATTCAAAGGCAGGCTGTGTAGCAGCACAGGTCAGAACACATTTCTAGAAGCAGACTGCATTTCTAGTTGCTCCCTGTGTAAACTAGGCCAAATAATCTATCCTCTTAAAATCTCCATCTCCTCTTCTGAGAATGGGAATAACAATACCTCATCAGTAGCTAATTTATACAGTTGATGTGAAGATTAAATATACAGTAATTCGAGGCAGGCATTTAGTACAGGGATTAAGAAGCTGTCTGGGACACCTGCATCCTACATCAGTGTCTGTGTTCAAATCACAGCTCCACTTCTGAACCCAGCTCTTGGTAACATACATCCTGGGAGGCAGCAGGTGCTTTGGTCCCTGCACTGTACTTGGGGGACCCAGACTGAGTTCCAGGCTCCTGGCTTTGGCCTAGCTTAGCCTGGCTGTTGTGGGTCCTGAGGGAGTAAAACAGTGGATGGAAGATTTCTGTCCATCCATCTGTGTCTATTTTTGCTTTCAAATAAAAATAAACAAATGAAAAAAAAATTAATTTAGTAGTGACTGGCACATGGCAAGTGATTAATAAATATTGGCAACTGTTATTAAGAGACATTCTCGCATGTCGAAAAAAAAAAATTGCAGGGGCTGGTGTTGTTAAGCTGCCATCTACTATACCTGAACCCCATGGGATGCCTGGTTCAAATCCCAGCAACTCCACTTCTCATCCAGCTTCCTTCTAATGCACCTAGAAGGCAGTAAATGATGACAAGTGCTTGGGTTCCTGTCACCCACAAGGGGTACCCAGATAGTTCTTGGCTCCTGGCTTCAGCCTGGCTCAGACCCAGCTGTTGCTGGTATTTGGGGATTTAACCAGAGAATGGAAGATCTCTGTTTCTTCCCTCCCCTCTCTGTCACTCTGCCTGTCAAATATATAAGTAAATCTATTAAAAAAAAAATCTCTTTTTCATATAATTCTAAGTAAGTGGAGATAGCTGAGTTAAAATAAGGTACAGAATATTTAACCCCCAGAAAAGTTGTTTACAAAAAGTGCTTGAAGGCTTCCTGAAACTTCTTGCCTTTTGCCCACCAGCCATCCCAGATCTGTGGCTCTTTCCTGTTAAGAAAAGAAGACTACTGGCCAGCACAGCGGGCTCCCAGCCATCAGGGCACTTGTGGACTGTATTTCTTCTACATGCTGAATAGAAAGGTTAGTGTCTCTACAGAGGAACAGCCAGGAAGAAGGTACACCTATTAGCTTTCTGGACAAGGCTTAAGCAGGTGATAAATCAAGTACTTGGGTTCCTGCCTCCCAAGGTAGGAGACCCAGACTGAGTGCTGGGCTTCTGGTTTTGACCTGGTCAAGCCCCAGCTGTTGTAAGCATTTGGGGAGTGAACCAGGAGATCAAAGATCTATGTCTGTCTTTGCCTTTCAAATACAATGAAAATAAAATAAATAAAATGATTTTTAGACATCTGGGGGATTTCATCCTCAAAATTAAATCTCAAAAATCATTCAATCTTCTTATTAACTTCATCTTCTGCTCATTTTCTGCTCACTGACCTGTTCTCCTTCTTATGTAGCTATCTTTTGAATATAAAATATATGCTCATTGTATACAATGTAAAAAAATATGGAAAAGAACAAAGTAAATGTGTTAAATGCATTGTGTTTAGCTCATCACCCAAGAGTATTCACATTTTGATTCATTTTCTTGTCAGTTCATTGCCTATGTTCCTACACCTATATGCATGGATATAAGCAGATGTATAGATATAGATACACACATTTTAAGATAACTGAGATTATATACACTTTTTATTTCTTGTTAAAATTTATACTTGTTGATTCTAATCATGCTTAGCCGTCTCTCTTTCTTGTGCTTTTTCCTTGGTTAATTGATGGGGAATGTTATTCACAGAAAGCCTTCAGCATTTCTGAGGAAAAGGCTATATATATTTAGCCAACTTGTGAGGAGTTTAAATGCTGGATTCCTTTTTTGTTGTTGTTTTTAACATTTGTTTGAAAATCAGAATTAGTGGGAAAGACAGAGAAGGAGAGAGTGAAAGCGAGAGAGCTCCTCCATCCACTGGTTTACTCTCCAAATGGATGCAAAAGCCGGGGTTGGGGCAGACTGTATCCAGGAGCCAGGAATTCCATCTGGGTCTTCCACATGGCTGGTAGGGGCCCAGGTACTTGGGCCATCTTACACTGGTTTCTCAGATGCATTAGCAGCTAGATAGGAAGTGGAGTAGCCTGGACTGGAACCAGCATAAATATGGAACGCTGGCATCACAGGCAGTAGCTTAATCCACTATGCCACAATGCTGGCCCTGTTTTTTTTTTTTTTTTTTTTTTTTAATATTGTTTGTTTCTTTTCATCTACTTGAAAGGCACAGCAGAGCCAGAGCCAGAGCCAGAGAGAGAGATCTTCCATCCACAATCCATTCCCTGAATGCCCTAGAACAGCCAGGGTTGGACCAAGTCAAAGTCAGGAGCCTGGAACTCCATCCAGTCTCCCACATGGGTGGCAGGAACCAAAGTACTTGAGCCATCATCTGCTACCTCCCAGGATGTGTTCATCTGCAGAAAGTTGGATCAGAAGCACAGCAGCTGGGACTCAAACTGGCATTCTGATATGGAATGCAGGTGTCGTAAGCAGCAGTTTAACTCACTGCACGACAATGTCTGCCCCAAATACTGAATTCCTTTAAATAAATTAGAAAGAGAGAAAGAGAGAAAGAGAGAGAGAGAGAGATTTATTTGAAAGGCAGAGGGACAGACACACACACTCCTGCCATTCATGGGCTGACTTCCCAAATGGGCATGCTGGCCAAGGCTGAGCCAGGCTGAAGCCAGCAGCCCAGAACTCCATCTGGGTCTTCCACATGAATGGCAGCGGCCCGAATACTTGGGACCATCATCTGCTGCCTTTCTAGGCACATTAGCAGGGAGCTGAATCTGAAGCAGAGTAGCCAGGGTTTGAAAGATGTCACAAGCAACAGCTTAACCCGTTGTGGCTCAACACTGGCCCTTCCAAAACGGAATTTATTTTTTCAGATTTATTTATTTATTTGAAAGTCAGAGTTAGAGAGAGAAAAGAGACGGAGAGAGAAAGCAAGAGATCTTCCATCCACTAGTTCACTCCTTAAATGGCCAAAATAGCTAGAGGTGGGCCAGCCTGAAGTCAGAAGCCAAGAGCTTTATCTGTCTCCTATGTGGGTGCAGGGACCCAAGGACTTGGGCCGTCTTCCACTGCTTTTCCAGGTGCACCACCAGAGAGTGCAGCAGCTAAACTCAAATCAGGGCCCATATGGGATACCAGGACTGCAGGCTGTGGATTTACCTGCTAGGCCTCAATGTCACCCCCACTCCCTGCCAGTACTGAATTCTTAATGTGTAAAACCAAATGTCTGGGGAATTTGCTTTCCAATATTCTAGCTGGGGACGGTGCTGAAACGCAGTGTTCCAAATTAGAGTGCTTGATTGAGTCCCCGCTGCTCTGCTTCCAATTCTGTTCCCTGGGGAAGCAGTGGAAGGTGGCCAAGTACTTGGGCCCCTGACACCCATGTGGGAGACAGGGATGGAGTTGGGCTTCTGGCTTCGGTCTGTCCTAGTCCTGGCCATTGGGGCCATTTGGGGAGTGAACCAGCAAATAGAAGTTCTCTGTCTGTCCCTCACTCTCTCTGTCATTTTGCCTTTCAAGGAACTAAAATGAATCTTTTCAATCTGGCTCTCTGCTATGGCCTGGGAAAGCAGTGGGAGATGGCCCAAGTGTTTGGGCCCCTGCACGCGTGCGGGAGACCGGGAGGAAGCTCCTGGCTCCGGGTGGGCCCAGCTCACTGCTGTTGTATGGCCTACCAGGCCCGGCCTAGTGTGATCTCACACTCCTGCAGCCTCGCATTTCTCCATGGTCCTTCTCACTGTGTGCTGCAGCCACACTGGTGTTCTCTCAGCCCTGGGGTATGTCAGAGGCTTCTCACTGCAGTGCTTCTGCATATGCCATGCCTCCTGCCAAGGACACAATCAGCTCTCCTTTCCTCCTTGGCCAAAACTCCTACTCACTTGTTTTATGTTTTAGAGATTTATCTATTTATTTGAGAGGTGTAGTGAGGGAGAGAGGGAGAGAGAGAAAACCATCTGCTGGTTCACTCCCCAAATGGCCACAATGGCAGAGGTGGGCAGATCTAAAGCCAGGAGGCAGAAGTTTCTTTCATGTCTCCCACGTGGGTGCAGGGGCCCAAGCACTTGGGCCATCTTCTACTGTTTTCCCAGGCCATTAGCAGAGAGCTGGATCAGAAGCACAGCAGCTGAGATTCGAACTGGCACCCATATGAGATACCTGCGCTGCAGGCATTACACCACAGTACTGGCGCCCCTACTCACTTTTTTTTTTTGACAGGCAGAGTTAGATAGTGAGAGAGAGAAACAGAGAGAAAGGTCTTTCTTTACTGTTGGTTTACCACCCAAAGTGGCCGCTACAGCTGGTGTGTTGCGGCTGGCGTGCTGCGCCGATCCGAAGCCAGGAGCCAGGTACTTCCTCCTGGTCTCCCATGCGGGTGTAGAGCCCGAGCACTTGGGCCATCCTCTGCTGCCCTCCCGGGCCACAGCAGAGAGCTATACTGGAAGAGGAGCAAACGGGACAGAATTCAGCACCCCTACCGGGACTAGAACCCGGGGTGCCGGCGCCGCAGGCGGAGGATTAGCCTAGTGAGCTGCAGCGCCAGCCCCTACTCACTCTTTCTTTTCTTTTCTTTTTCTTTTTTGACAGGCAGAGTGGATAGTGAGATAGAGACAGAGAGAAAGGTCTTCCTATTTGCAGTTGGTTCACTCTCCAATGGCCGCTGCGGCCAGTGCATCGTATTGATCTGAAGCCAGGAGCCAGGTGCTTCTCCTGGTCTCCCATGTGGGTGCAGGGCCCAAGCACTTGGGCCATCCTCCACTGCCTTCTCGGGCCACAGCAGAGAGCTGGCCTGGAAGAGGGGCAACCGGGATAGAATCCGGCACCCCAAACGGGACTAGAATCCGGTGTGCCGGCGCCGCAAGACGGAGGATTAATTAGCCTGTTAAGCCACGGCGCCGGCCCCTACTCACTCTTTCGTACTTAGCTCAAACACTATTTCCTCAAGAAAAATTTCCTTTATTAAATTATGTCCTTTTCTAATAGATCATTACAAATTTTTTGGTAAGATTTATTTATTTTATTTGACGGTCAGAATTGGAGAGAGAGAGAAAGGTCTTCCATCTACTGGTTCACTCCTCAGATGTCCACAACAGCCAGAGTTGGGCCAGGCTAAAGCCAGGAGCCAGGCGCTTCATCTGTGTTTCCCCCACATGGATGGCAGGGCCCAAACACTTGGGCCATTTGCTGCTTCTCCTGGGCATTAGCAGGGAGGTGGATCGGAAGTGGAGCAGCCATGACACGAATCTGTGCCCCCTGGGATACTGGCATTGCAGGAGGCAGTTTTACCTGCTATACCACAATGCCAGCCCTGTCATTAAAATTGTATTAGATACTAACCAGCTGAATTCTAGCATTTGTCTCCTCTCCAGAGAGGCATTATACACAATTTAAGAGGTTAAATATAAGGCTTTGGGGGCTAACACTGCATGACATCAGTGAGAACTATAAATCTACTTCTCTAATTCTGCACATATAGAGTAAGGCGCACTAGAAAAAAATGGCATTCTGGCAGAAATGAGCACACTTGCCAGCCAGATCTTGGTCTCTAACTAAAAGAAACCAAGGCAAGACTGGGGAATGAAAATATAAGAGCAGCTGAGAATGTGTTGTAATTCCAGAAAGGAAGAAAAGCCCCTCCAAAATACAGGGGCTTGTCAAAGGCACACAGGAGCCAGGCCAAAGGAGCCCTGCTGGTCAAAGCTAGAACATTCTGAGCAGCAAAATAATTACAGTATTAAATGTTAACTCGCACAGTAAAGATCCATGAGTCCATTCTGATCTTAGAAAAATCAGAGAAGGGAAAGCTCTTCCTTAAAATAGAATTAAATAGAATTCTAATTAATAAATGGAGAAGAGGGAAAAAGAAAAATCAATACTCGTGGCGAGGCAGGCCAAAGTCAGGAGCCCGGGACTCAGTCTGGGTCTCCCACTTGGCTAGCATGGTCCTAAGCGTCTGAGTCATCATCTGCTGCCTCCCAGATGCGCTCTAGCAGGAAGCTGGAGCACAAGTGGAGCTGGGACTCGAACCCAGGCACTCGGGACGCAGGCTTCTTAACCACATGCCAATGGCAGCCTCTACTTAGTGTTTTATCTCCCCTAAGATATGCATTAATCCCAATGAGAAAGACAGTAACATTAAAGTCAGAAGACACATCAGCCAGGAATCAGCCCACTAGCAGGACACCCCAAAGCCCAGGATCATGTCTGCGGTATTTCTGCCAAAAATGCATGACCTATTCCAACCATGAAAACACATCTGGCAAACCCAAATTGAAAACATTCTACAAAAAAACTGATGAGTAATCTTCAAAAGAGTCAAGTCATGTAAGGAAAGAAAAAAAAAGTTTTGATTTTTTAAATAAATAACATTAAAAAAGGCAAATGAAGGGCAGGGGCCTGGCAGAGCAGTTAAGATACTGGCTGGGATGCCTGCATCCCGTAGTGAGGGCCTGGGTTCACGCACTGGCCTTCACTCCCAAATCCAGCTTCCTGCTAACGTGCACTTGGGGAGGCAGCAGGGGATGCCTCAAGGACTTGGATCCCTGCCACCCACACGGGAGACTTGGACTGAGTTCTTGACTCCTGGCTTTGGCCTGTTCTAGCTCTCACAAGTCAATTGGTTACTTTAAAAAAAGAAAAAAGCAAATAAATGGTTTTACCACACCGCTTCACTTTGAAGACAAAAACGGTATGGCAAATAATATGCTTTTTGTTTGTTTGCTATGTGACTCCATCTCGTGTTCTGCACGCCATTCTCACTGACCCACCTGCAGGGGCAGGAGAGCACGGAGGGAGGAAGTGGAGCAGGGGATTACACACAACATACTTGGAAAGAGGAGCACTTATTCTGACAATCTTCTGAACATTTGGCTCCTGACATTCGGCCAGAAAATTCACATTCTACTCAGGGGTTCCAGAAAGATCATTATCCAATGAAGAAAAAAGTAAACAGAGGTCAAAGATAAGGGAGTGGGGAGTGGAACGGAGGGGAAAAATGACATTCATTTGCCAAGGAGATTTCTTGACAAGACTTTTGTTTGTATAGATGACAGAGAGAGTATTCACTTGGGAAAAGGGCTGAAATATACAACTTCAACACTTTCACAATGTGTTAATTTCATCAAATAATCTGAGCATCCCTTTATCTTCCTTTCAAAAACAAAATGTTACACTGATAAATTAATCATGTCTTCAAAAAGTCAAAGTCACTTTTCACGTTTTATCTTAAGTATATTTTTCAAGATTCATAAGACAACCCCACTCCAGCTTTATTTCAGCTTATGAGGAATATTAGGGAATACCAGATGTTCTTGCAAACGAAACCAAGGAGGCCCGTGGAAGCCAGAGCCCTCGGGCAGGAGGACTAGCTGAGAGGATGGACAGGACCTGGGCACCACAGTAGGACAGACCTGAGACAAAGCCTCAGATCTCTAACTTACTGGCTCTCACGTCCCAAGCAAGTTCTTCAACATTTATGAACTCTAACTACCTTGCTTGCAAAACATTAAAAACAACACTTAACTCACAATACTGCAAAGATTAAATGGGAAAATTGTACATAAACTGTTCGGTTCATGGCAAATCACTCAAAAAAAAAAAAAAAAGTTCCTTGCACCCTTCTCTATTTCCACTGTTAAAAAGGTGTTCTCTGAAAACATACCGATTGAAGTTAATGTCTGGGTAGCTAGAATATTCTGATTTCATCTTAGCATTTCGTCGTGGAAATGTGCAGAAGAAAGCATTAGCTAAAAGACTGGCAATCTGCTCCTGTGACATTGTGATGGAATGATTCATCTTCTGCTTCAGGAGTGGTATTGGCTGATAGAGGAAACAAAAAATACAGACGAGAAGAGCAATAATTAGTTTAGCAATTTCGAAGGCAGAGGCACCAAATTGCATTTGCTAAATTAAGGCAGGAATAATTTCAGGCCACTCCTGAATCCTTAAATCAGCAATACTGTTAGAGTCAAGGGCAGTTTATCAGGGATGATTGAAAAAATGTACTGCTTGACAAACTGCAGATTTCCAATCAATGACAGTGAAAAGAGCATAAAACACTACTTTATTAGCGAAAAACAAGATTGCTTTAGCAAGTAAATAAAAACACATTACCCATGAAATGAAAAATTAAAACAAAAGATGAAACGAAATACAACACTGAGTTTAACTATTATTGCTTGTGCAAAATTTCATTCCTCCTTATATTAAAAATCACTGGAAAGAACAATTTTCCTATCTTAGTCCCTAATAAAATGACCTAAAGAAAATAATTCTGTAGATAAGTCTTTTTCCTCTTATCCTGAATCACACACTGACAATTTCTGTATAAGATCCAGATCTAATTTCATTAAAGCAATTAATGGAACATGTGAAAACCATCACACAGGTTTATGAATAACTCATAATAAGACAGGCATTTCCCACCTAATCAAACATCCCAAGCCAAGGAAGATGCAAGACATTTTTCTTTCAAATCTTTTACGTCTAAAATGTCTTCTGGCTGTACTCAACCCAACTTCACTGAACTTACTTTGTCAGTATAATTGGTAAGACACAAGCATCACGTTTGGTGGATTTTATTCTATTCTAAAAGCTAAACTATGTTTTTATTGACATTCTGCTAAAACTAAAGAGCAACCACCGGTCTCCCCCTCAGTGGTTAAGTTTCAAAATGCCCTATATCACGTGGAAGATGCTTTTCCCTTTCCCTCAGATCTAGGGGTCCTGAGTACCCACACGTATCTCCAACCAGGTGCCTAGGCAGGGCTGCTCTGCCAGTGCCAGATAACACCTAAATGGACCCAATGAAGATCCAAAAAGACAATTTCAACTACAGTGCGGCAACAATTAACTATTTTCTAGGTAATAGGAAACATACATCATTGCTAAATGAAGAGTTCACTAGAAAAAAAGGAAAAAAAGGTAAAAAAAACACATGAAAGGCAAAGACTTTCTTTTTCCTATGCTGTGCTAACCCCTCCCTTTCAGTTCTTAGCAATCACCGTTTCTAAGAAACAGGAAATAGCTCACATTGATCTCCATGGCCCATCCTCAGCATTTATTCATAACCCAGCCGTGAGTTCAGAAAAAGTGACAGCGTGCCAATGGCTTAGAGCAAACTATTACTTGATTTTAGTGAGAAATGAGCCTTTAACTACCATTTCCTAAGTTACCCAGAAAAATGATTGTAAAACTAAATGGTGAATATTTTAAGCTTAATGGACTTTAAACACAAACATTTCTTGTCCCCTAAATAAACAAATAGTGTAATTTTAAATACAGTAAATGCTTTCTGCTCTCTTGCTGAGGGGTAATGCCTAAAAAGTAATTTCATGGACAGGGAGGATGTAAATCACAACGCCAAGCATTGAGCTGGAAGAAATGAGGGTGGTTACTAGGAACCAAGACACTAAAAAAGTTCCTGTTCAGAATGTGTTTAATTTCCTTGATACAGATGTAAATTTACCTTTCAGACTTGGCCCGCACTGCGATAAGCCACTAAATACCCATACGCGCCGAAAGGTGTATTTCCACCTCCAGCTGAATCTAACTTACACCGCAGCGGCCGACTTCCCAGTGGAGGACAGAGCACGGGATCAGGTGCCCTCCCCAGCAGCAGAGCAGGAAAGCCGTTCTAAGCCAGGACAAAAAGGCTGGGGAATCATTCAGCCTGATTTCAGTGCCACCAAAGACCTGTAAAGTTAGATGCTTCTCAATAATAAATTATCCCATTAAGTAAGGTACGGAAACGCTCTCTCCTAAGAATGAGGGGAAACCGACGCGACCCATGAGTAATGGCTGTATACTGTCAATTATGAACTACACAGGGATTCAAGAGGATTTAATTAAAGAACCACACAAAAGCCCTGAGAGACTCTGAGCCACAACCAACCAGCAAAGCTGCTCCCAAACTCCTGACCAACAGAAACTGTGAGATAATAAGTATTCATTAAGTGACTACATTCTGGGGCTGGCATTGTGGCACAGTTGCCTGCAACACCAGCATCCTGTTTGAGCTCTGCTTCCAGTCCAGGCTGCACTGCTTCTGATCCAGCTTCCTGCCTGTTTGGCTGGGAAGGCAGCGGAAGATGGCCCAAGTGTCTGGGCCCCTGCCATGCACATGAGAGACCTGGCTCCTGCCTTCGGCAGGGACTACCCCAAGCTGTTTTGGCCATTTGGGGAGCAAACCAGTTTAAAGATCTCTGTAACTCTGGCTTTCAAATAAATATTAAATGAATCTTTAAAACACATTTTCCAAAAAAGTAACCACATTTTGAGGTAATTTGTTAGATACACATATAGAGTAAAGGCATTCCATATAAAATGAAATAATACCAGCTTCTCTTATTTTTTAAAAGCTAAGAAAATAACACGAACTCACTTGGGGGAAGATATTAAGCCATTTTGAAAATAAAATATTCTAAATCCATTAATATGTTTTGAAATAATGATTACATTTTTTGAAGTCAGAGAATGTTAAACAAAAAGAAAAAAGTCTGCGCATACAAACATCAACAGTGTAAACTGAAGCTCAGAAATTGAATGCTGCATTTTTAATGCTCTTTTGTAGCACTCTCTCTAGCCTCTAACCTTTTCCATTATATAGCAAAATTACCGTACTCTGGCCAAAACCTCCCTTTCTCTTTCTTTCTCTTTCTCCCCCTATCATGTTGGCCACCACAGTTTAAAGTAAATTCAACTGTGAGTCTCAGGCAAACTACTGAGGAAGTGTACATCCACTAACCTGGGTGCAAATATTTGGCAGGCAGAGTGCAATTTTTACCATGTCGGGCAAAATGGACTGACACAGATGTTGAGCTTCTGCTTCTTCAAGTACCTGAAAACCAATAAAACATGTTATATGAATAACAACAAACGGACAAATCTTTGTTTAAAGTCCAGTTACATATCTGCCTGTCACAGAATCTCACGCTGAGGTATATCATCAGTATCACCCACATGTGTGAAAGTATGCCAACAGGTGCAGCAATAAGCTTACAACTTCACGTCCAAATGTATAAAGTTCAGCTTAATGCTCTCTAAAGACAAATTAGGAACCCAAATAGCAAATATCTCTCACATCAACATTCACAATTAAATAAAATAGTTGCAAGCAAGAACCACGACATTCTAACCTTGGTACATATCAACTCAACACCCAAGGACTCCCAGAAACCTTCAACAGACTACAATTTAATGAAATCATCTTACAAGCAATACCAACTACTTCAAAGTATACTGTATGTGTCAAATCTAACCTATTAGGCAAGAAACAAGGTTTTAAGATCATAGGATTTTCCAGTTCTACGCTCCCTTGGGAAGTTAAAACCACAACTCTCATCACAATTTGAAGCACAACAAAGACAACATTCGTGGTACATTTCTTGTCTTTAGAATTTCTAATGATACGGCTTTACACATTACTCCAGGCCTTTGAATCCAACTTCTTTCTACGCATGAGAGTACTTCTTTAGGATTCCTAAAAACGATACCACTCTTAATTTAGATATTCTACATAAACCATCAGGACTGCAGTAAATAACTTAGGTACCTGAGTTACACTTTAACAGAAGAGGGCTCAGTTATAACCCAGTCAGTCCAACCTTGCCAGGGTGACAGACCATCAGGACTGCAGTAAATAACTTAGGTACCTGAGTTACACTTTAACAGAAGAGGGCTCAGTTATAACCCAGTCAGTCCAACCTTGCCAGGGTGACAGAGACAAGAACACTGAGGCCAAGATATTACCAGATCATCCTAGACTGAGGAGGTCAATTAGCAACTAAATCAGACCAAGAACTCAAGTGTTCAGTCCCTGCTCCCCACTTCCCTCTGCTGTGACCTATGTTTCGAACTGCTGAGCATACAGACTCTTCACAAATACCTACAGACTGTCACCGCTACGGGAACTCAGCTGAAATAACAGTAAAATTACGCACTCATCTGTGGCTCCACAGCATATGGATATAAACAGAGAAGATGACAAAGATAATTTATATTTGCTTTTGTTTTGGAGGTAAATTCTAACACCAAGAATTTTCTTTATCCCTAAGCTACGAAACCCACCTTCTGCTTACCTTGGGAAAACTGATATTCAGAAAGATATATGCAATCTGGGGAGTCTGGGATTTAATCAAACACAACTGTCTAGAAGACAATTATTAATTCTGGGAAAAACAAGAGAAGAAAAGCACTGATACCCCAGATATATTGTTTATACCCCAGAGGAAGAGAGTATAGACATAAATGAAATATGACAATAATAAGAAAATGGAAAGGCAATAAAAAGGGGTGAGTATGCATAAGTGTGCATAAGCAAGTGGCGTGGGAAGTGAGAACAGCTAAATCCTGAAGTGGGAAGTCAACTTGTGGAAAAAAAAAAAAAAAAAGTACAGAGTTAAATGGCTACCTCTTCAAAATAAACCTCTTTAAACTCTGATAAAAAATAAATTAAAAAATGAATCATTCATATAAAGCATTCTATTTTATAGGTACACATTGAAGATATTTTCATATAACTGAAAATAAATAAAATACATCAATGCACTTGCTTAAGATATTCAAACACTTCTTGCTTATAATGTATAATTTTGCTTTCAAAATTATTTATTTTGAAATAATTACAGGTTCATAGGACACTGTAAAAATCAGAGCAGTACAGTATACCTTTTCACTCAGTTTCTCTCAATGGATGCAGTTTACATAACTACAGAATGCTATGAAGACCAGAAAATTAATCCAGGTACACCATGTACCATTCTCTTCCATTTTATCACACGTTCACTTGCATCACACCCACCAAGATACAGGACTGTTCCACTGCAAGGAAGAGCTCACGCTACTCCTACATGCTTGCACTCACTTCCTTCTTCCCTCTACCCTAAACCCCTAGCGATCACTAACCTGCTACCCTTCTCTATAGTTTTAACTTTTTATATAAAAGTAAGTGCCCCTTTCAAACTGATTTTTCTTTCACACAATGTAATGCCCTTGAGTTTGACTTAAGATACTGCAAGGATCAAGGGATCATTGTTTCCCATTAATGAGCAGTATTCCGTGTTGTGAATATTCTCTGGTTTGTTTAGACATTCACCTACTGAGGGGCATCCGGTTGTTTTCATGTTTGGCTATTACCAATACTACCTTTTACTCTCAATCTGCCTATATCACTGTCTAAAGTGACTTCCTGTAAACATCACAGCAAGTAATTTTCAAAAACCTGTCCTGTAAATCCCTTTTAGTAGGTGAATTTAGACCATTTACATTTCATGAAATCACTGGTATATTAGGGCTTAAGTCTACCATTTCATTTCTTATTTCTTCTCTCTTTCTTCTTACGGGTTATTGGAACACAGTTGAGAACTCTACTTTTATCTAAAGTGTTTTGATCACAACTCAGTAAACACACACACCCACAAGTGTCCATACCTGTGCACATGAGGGTGTTTCAGAGATTTTATGGAAAATGGGATGAAAAGTTTATTCTGGTGCAAAAAAACTTGGAATCCATGCATGCACAGCTTAGTGGCTGCTCTAGGCACTGCATTACTGATGTCAACATTTTCCAGTTTCAGTAAAATGTAGAGACTCTGTTTTCCTTTAAGTACCCTTTCCCTTTCCTATTTACAGTATAAATATCTTTAATATTTACTTCCCATACATGAGAACCACATTAGAGTGCTTCATACTTTTGAATAAACAAAGGTAAAACACAATTCTGAGCATTTAAAAGGAGAAAACAAGCCTTATTATATTTACTATATCTTTCTTCCTTCCTGATGCTCCAAGATTCCTACTTTTATCACTTTCTCTGCTTGATGAAATTCTTCAGGCATTTTTTGTTTTTTGGACAGAGTTAGACAGTGAGAGAGAGGGAGAGACAGAGAGAAAGGTCTTCCTCCGTTGGTTCACCCCCCAAATGGCCGCTATGGCCGGAGATACAGCGATATGAAGCCAGAGCCAGGTGCTTCCTCCTGGTCTCCCACACAGGTGCAGGGCCCAAGCACCTGGGCCATTCTCCACTGCCTTCCCGGGTCACAGCAGAGAGCTGGACTGGAAGAGGAGCAACCAGGACTAGAAGCCGGCGCCCATATGGGATGCCGGCACCACAGGCAGAGGATTAAGCAAGTGAGCCGGGGCGCTGGGCCCCTCAGGCATTTTTTAAAGATGGGTTTTGTTGATGACAAGTTGTACTCCTTTTCTTTGATCTGAGAATAGCTTGGCTTCCCCTTCCTTCCTGAAGAATACTCACTGGATACAGAATTCCGGGTTGTCAGTTCCCTCCTCGGTCCTTCCAGGGATCTGCGCCCCTTGGTTCTGGCGTGTTCCCTGAGGAGAGATCCACTGTCTTTAGGAACCTGCTCTTCCCTACAGACCAAGGTGTCATTTTGCTTGCTGCTCTCAAGGACTTATTTTTTCTTTGCCTTTAGTTTAAGCGAGGATTTCTTTCGGTGTATCCTATCAGAAGGTCACTCCAAATCCGGGAAGTTTTCAGTCATTCCTTCAAGTATGTTTTTGTTCCTGCTGGTTTTCCCCTCTTTCTGGTACTCCAACAGAGGAATATCAAATCTTTTATTATGTCCCACAGATCGCTAAATTCTGTTTTCATTTTTGTAAGCTATTTTCTCTCTGCTGTTCAGATTGAGAAAATATCTTTATCTTTTCCAATTTTATCAGTTCTTCTGTTACCCTCATTCTCCACTGAATCCATTCACTGAATTCTTAAAAAAATTCAGGCATGATTTTTTTTTAGTTCTAAAATTTCCTTGGTTATCTATAGCTTCTATTTCTTTGCTAATACTGTTATTCATTTCTTTCAATCATGCATATAATTGTTCATTGAAGCCTTTTTGTGATGGCTGCTTTAAAATGTTTGTCACATAATTCTGCCTTCCATGCTATCCTAGAGTTGGCGTCTGTGGACTCGCTCTCCTCATATTTCAGCAGAGGTTTTCCAGGTTCTTAGTGATGTGACTTTTTGAGTCTGATGAGGTTTTAGACTGTGTTTGAATCTTCTCTGTGGCTGACTCGGGGCCATCAGGGGAGAGGGTTGAGCGGCTCTGTCACTATCAGTTGGAGGTATAAACCCAGGTAGGGCAGGCAGCCTTTACTGCCCAGAGTGGAGGCGGGGAGAGGAACCCAGGCTCCCCTCCCAGCTCCTCCCAGGTCCCACAATCCCTCGCTGATCAGTCCTCTTCTCTCCACTTTTTACTCTTCTGTCTGCATTGTTCACATTGTCCAGTGACTTTAGGGTCAGGGAGAAGTGCCTATCCAGACATTTTAAGCCAAAAGACTTAACCTCAAGTGCTCAAACGTCTTAACAGACTGACAGCTTGTTCTCCTTTGGGCACCTGTCCTTGTCTTTTAAAACTGCTGCTATCCTCTGCTGACAAGCTTTACCATATCACTTATTTATCTGGTAAAGCATTATTGCACTGTATTTCTTCAGAACTGTCAACACTCCAGACCTATGTGTAATGCTGCTCAGAAAACAAATGAACACATAAAAAAATGTCACTTCGAAACATAAGCAACTCAACTATTATTTGAGATAGAATGCATAATCTAAACAACCAGCAAGACCTAATGCCTGCTCACTTATTAGTACCTTCATTTACAAATTACCTTTTATTTAAGTACTTATTTATCTGTATAATTTATTAATCTGTAGAGTATAATCTGGAATGCACAAAGGGACAATTTTTTAAATGTAAATCATTTCTTTACTTCACAAGAAGCAAGAGCTTTTTGTCAAATACTCTAACAATTGCAGAAAAAAAAGTTATTACTTAACATGATTATACAGAAGATAAATTTATATGATGGTAAAAAGGAAAGCTTTATTAAATTCTCCCACAAGTAAAGGCCTGCCCTCTACTGGGTAGTGTAGATAATTACATGCACAGACACACACTTGTGTGCAGGTGTGTGTCTATGTACGACACGGGCACACGTGTCAACTTTTTATTCTAGTCCCACAAACTGTTCATGTTTATGTTTAACTCAGAACTGATTTAACGAAGCTTGAAATCATAACGTTATTCTGCCCACCTCTTTTAAGATTATAGGTCTGCTCATTGCTTCAGTTTGATGGTGACAAGAACTTCTCTATTTTAGTAGAAAACAAACATTTCTCCATTTTAGTAAAAATCAAATTTGTCAAATCTGAGTTCATTACAGATGATTTACACCTCCACAAACATATGAACAGAAAGGAGATATTTATTTACTTACTTCTTAGACTATAAATCTCAACCAAATCTGTTAACTGTGCTCTAATATTTATTAAAGATCTTTTCACACATGGCTAAGTACATCTGAAACACAGAAATGCTGCCTCCTCAACTTTGAATAAGTGAAATTTGTAGCTGATAAAATCAGAACATCCATTTCATTTCAACAAGGAGAAATTTCTACACTTCTTCAAACAGTTCATAACAGTTATTAACAAGTCAGCAGTCATAAAGCAAAGAATACAAGAAACATCACAAGTCATTTCATTGACCCATTGCACTAAACCTTCAGAAATTGTGAAATTACTAATTTTCATTAGTGAAAAATATTAAACTTCCATAAAAGGTCTAGGATGTCAAATTGTATTAAATAATTTACAAATATAAATAGCATATCATCCTAAAATTCAAATGGAGAACAGGAGCTGGCACTATGACTTAGGAGGATAAGCCTTTGTCTGCAGCACTGGCATCCCAGATAGATGCTGGTTCCTGTCCCAGCTGCTCCTCTTCTGATCCAGCTCTCTGCTGTGGCCTGGGAAAGCAGAAGATGGCCCAAGTGCTTGGGACCCTGCACCCGCAGGAGAGACCCAGAAAAAACTCCTGGCTCCTGATCAGCCTAGCTCTGGCCAATTGCAGCAATTTGGGGAGTGAGCCAGCAGATGGAAGACCTCTCTCTCTGTCTCGTTCCCTGTCTAGAATTCTAGCTTTCAAGTAAATAAATAAAATCTTAAGGGGCTGGTGCTGTGGCGCAGCAGGTTAATGCCCTGGCCTGAAGTGCCAGCATGCCATATGGGCACCGGTTCGAGACCCAGCTGCTCCACTTCTGATCCAGCTCTCTGCTGTGGCCTGGGAAAGCAGTGGAGGATGGTCCAAGTCCTTGGGCCCTTGCACCCACGTGCGAGACCCGGAGGAAGCTCTTGGCTCCTGGCTTCAGATCAGTGCAGCTCTGGTCGTTGTGGTCAATTAGGGAGTGAGCCATCGGATGGAAGACCTCTCTTTCTCTCTCTCTCTCTCTCTCTGCTTCTCCTCTCTCTGTTTAACTCTGACTTTCAAATAAATAAATAATCTTTAAAAAAATTAAAATCTTAAAAAAAAATAGAGAACAGGAAAAAAAATCATAATCCTATGATCCTAATGTTAACACGATCACTATTTATCTATATCTAAGAGCTTCTGCTTACATAGGTGCATTTATTAATGGAAATTATGTTGCTCAATTTATTTTTTGACCTTATGACAACAAAATCATCTTCCACACTGCTATACAGTCCTTATAAGCATCACTAAAAACCAGATTTTTTAATTTAAAGTAATTTATTTTCACTGTAGAAAAATTAACATAATTAAAAGAAAATAAAAATCACCAGTAAGCTCACTGCTAAAATGTCCCACAGGGGCAGGCTTTTGGCCTAATGTTTAAGACATCTGAGTCCTACTGGACTCAGCAGTCAGCTCTGTTCCCAATCCCAGTGTCTTGTCAATGCAGGCCCTGGTAGACAGCAGTGACAGCTCATGTAATTGGGTTCCTGTCGCCCACATGGGAGACCCATATCAAACTCCTAGCTCCCAGCAAGCATTTGGAGAATAAATTAGCAGATGGGCGCTCTAGCTTTCTCTGTCAGTGCCACCCCCCCCGCCCCCCGAATCCACTGCTAACATTCTGGAATATATCCTTCTAAGTGACTATTAAAGTCTGCATTTTGTTTCAGCTTAGCATGGCGGACATTTCCCCACATAAACAAATTTAACCAACCCTGTATCACCAACTATTTATCTATTTATTTAAAAAGTCTTATTCATTTTCATTTTATTTGAGACTAGGGAGAGACTGAGCTCCATCAACTGGTTTACTCCCCAAAAGCCCCCAACAACCAAGGCTGAGTCAGGCCAAAGCTAGGAGCCCAGAAATCAATTCAGGTCTCCCAACACAGGTGGTAGGGAACTAAGTACTTGATCCATCATCTGCTGCCTCCGAAGGTGTACATTAGAAGGAAGCTGTAACATACATGGAGCAGCCAGTATTCAGATATGGGATGCAGGCGTCCCGAGCAGTGACTTAACCATTATGCCAAACGTCTGCTCCTGTCATTTTAAAGGCACATATTTTATTCTCTTTATTTGTTTATTCTAGAGGCAGAGAAACAGAAAGCAGGCTCCCGTCCACTGGTTCATTCCCTTGAACTCTGGCAATAGCCAGTGCTAGCATAATGAAGCCTGCAGCTGAGAACTCAATCCAGGTCTCCCCCATGAGTGGAAGGAATATAATTACTTGAGCTGTATAAAAAAAGTACCCAACTCCATACCTCTCATACTGTGCGTTTTCCTAGCTTGTTATCTTTGCAATTTGATGGGCTAAAATGACACTTCACCATCATTTTATGTTTCCTTGGTTACTAATAATGTTACACTTTTTATCCCTAAGTATATACAAGTCCCTCTCTGAGAAACGCTTCAACTTTCTTATATTTAATATGTGAATGTATTTTTGCCTTGAGTACCAAAAATTCAGATACAGCCAAAGCTTTCATCACAAATCCCCAATTTCAAACTACTTCTGAGACATAAAAAGATGCATGTCTCCTCAAACTTCTAAGGACTTATTTATATATGTACATAAATATTTAGCTTTTTAAAATCTGTATTTTTCAACAACTTGTTTTTGCCTTAAAAGACTTTTCATGAAATACAAGTAGAATGATAAGTGCCACAGAGTATTCTACAACACAGGTAAAAAATGACAACTTTCGTAAACATTTCTCATTAGCTGTAATTATTTTATTCAGCACTGCAAAAGATTTCCAAAGGACAATAGTTACAAGTAAATACACTATAACACTCAAATACTATTTAGTTTCTATAATTAACATTTTAAATATAACTGGCATTTCTCCAATGACAAAAAATGAGCACCTTTAATGAGCTTACTGGCCACTTGCATACCTTCCTGTGAAGTATCTTTAATATATTTTGCTCATTTTTAAAATGTTTTGCTTTTAAATTGTAGTCATTTATGTACCTTAGACATAAATATTTTGTCAGATAAACATTTTGCAAGTATTTTCTCCCTTCTTTCAATCTGCCTATTTATTTTTCTGTGTCCTGTGATGACAAGTATTTATGGAATTTTTTCTATATGCATAATATTATCTATGATCTGAGAAATCTTTTCTTTCTAAAATATATTTTCATTACATTTCATTTGAAAGCAAAGAGAGAAACAGAGAGAGATCTTTCATCTATTGTATCTCTTCCCAAATGCCTGCAACAGCCAGGACTAAGGCCAAAGCCAGGAGCATAGAACTCAATCTGGGTCTCTCACATGGGTGGCAGGGGCCTAAGTACTTGGAACATCACCTGTGTATATTAGCTGGAAACAGAGGAGCTGGAACTCAACCAGGCACTAAAATAAGTGGAGAGGTGAGAGAGGAGGGGTGGAGAGTGGAAAGACAGAGAGAGAAAGATCTCTGAGTGCTGGACCCTTCCTGAAATGCCCACAGCAGCCAGGGCTGGGCCACTGGCAGAATCAGGAGCTGGGAACACGGTCGGTCTCCCAGGTGGACAGCAGGAACTCAAGTACTCGAGGCACCACCTGCTGCTCCCCAGGGTGTGCACTACCAGGAAGCTGGAGTCAGGAGTCCGGAGAGCCAGAGCCGGGACTTGAACCCAGGCACTCTGATATGGAATGCAGACACCCAAGCAGTTTAAGTGCAGTGCTGAACACCCATCCCTCAGGTCTTAATTTCTCTCAGCACAATGTTTTAGTCATTAAGGTAGAGGTCTTACATATTTCTTGTTAGATTTATTTCTGAGTATTTTGTTTCTTAACGGAAGTTTTTAAAATTCCATTTTTCATTTACTGCTAGTATATAAACATAATGATTTTTGTAGACTGACTTTATACCTTGCTAAATACCCTTATTAGTTCCAGTAATGGTTTTCTAGAATCATTAGATTTTTTTCTATGTGAATAAATATGTCCGCTGTAAATAGGAACATTTTACTTCTTCCTGATTTTCACACATTTTATTTCTATTTCTTAACTTACTACATTAGTTAGAATTTCGAGTATAATGTTAAAAACAGCGCAGAAAATGGATGCCCTCATTTTCTCCCAGTCCTTGGGAAGTACATACAATATTTTACTTTTAAGTACAATTTTAGCCTAGGTTTTTTTATAGATACCCTTTAGCAGGTTAACAACCTGCTAGCTTGGTATCAATTCTTTATGGTGAATGGGTACTAAGTTCTGTTAACTGTCTATTCTGTATCTACTGAAATACTCTTACGACTTGTCAAATATGAAACCTTGCATTTCTGGGCTAAGTCTCACTTGGTGATACTGCATTAACCATTTCACATATTGTTGGGTTCAATTTTCTAATGTCTTGTGAAATTTTTGTCATATAGTAGTATCAGAGGTAGGCTGACTTTATACACGACTTGGATACTGTGCCCTATTCTATTTTCTCAGAGCTCCTGTAAAACTAGCATTATATCTTTTTTAAATGTCCAAAACCATTGATCAATAAAAAAAGGGGGCCTACAAAGTCACGTGTTTTTAATTAAGCACATTTTACTGGGTATCGTTTGTTTCCCAGGCAGTTAAATATTCTTCTCTGTCAGTAAGCCACTAGTTGTTTCACTATCTTTGTTACTATCTAGAATACACAGAACACTTGTAGCTCTGAAACACTGACTCTGCCAGTTTGGGCTTCACACATCTGTCACTTGTGTGCTGCTACACTCCAGTGTTACAGAACTCTCTGCTGCTGCTCCCTACTGTAGCATATCCTTAGAACCTCTTACGGCCCTGCAAGCAGGGACTCTGCCTGCCGCTCAAACAGAATGGAGCCCCGCTTCAGAGATGACCTCCTCAGTTATGGTGACCGAGTCACAGCCTCTTTGAACCGCTTTTCTCACCCATCAAATGAACATTCCTGTCTTGATATGGTCAAAGTCAGTACCTTTTCAATAAGTACGAGTTATTATCATGCTGCTGCTACATGATTTTCACCCTCTGCCTTACACTGTACTACCATTAATCCACTAATTATGCTTCGAGTCTTAGCTCACATCTCCCCATGAAGCCCTCCTTGACTGGCCTAATTGTTCCTTCCTCTGCAGCTCTCTAAGCCAAATGAGCAGGCCTTATTAGAGCACCAACGACAGTCATAAATACTTATTTACACCTGCTTCTCCTCTTCTGTCATTTGTGAAACACTGAATGTGCGAGAACCTAAACACCTTGTTTGCCTAGTACCAAGCATAATGTTGTACTCATTATTATGTGCTGAATAAAGACATGGTGAAAATTGAACATTATATTTTCATCTGAAAGTATACCCGCAAGATAGAAAAGGGTATCTAGAGAAACTAAAGCTCACAGGTGGTAAAGCAATTTGCTCACATTCATAAACGTAGTGGCACACATCAGCACTAGATGCCATGTTCACAAGGATAGATATTTTATTTAT
Source organism: Lepus europaeus (assembly GCF_033115175.1). Classification (NCBI taxonomy): domain Eukaryota; kingdom Metazoa; phylum Chordata; class Mammalia; order Lagomorpha; family Leporidae; genus Lepus; species Lepus europaeus. Next base: position 77,273,495 of record NC_084843.1, on the reverse strand, counting down.
TTTTAAGTTTTTATTTACTTACTTATCTGAGAGATACAGAGAGAGTGAGACTGATAGAGAACAAGCAAGCTCCCATCCACTGGTTACTTTTCAAATGCCTGCCATGGCCTTGGGCCAGGGGCAGAAGCTGGTAGCTGAGAACCTAATCCAGGTCACTCACATACATGGTAGAGCTCAATTACTTAAGCCACGGGGCCGCCTCTGTGGCATAGAGGTTAAGTCATGGACTTCAGTGCCAGGATCCCATATGGGTGCTGGCTTGAGATCCAGCTGCTCCACTTCCTATTCAGCTCCCTGCTAATGCACTTAGAGAAGCAGAGGAAGATGGCCCAAGTCTCTTGGGCCCCTGCAGCCACATGGGAGACCAGATGAAGCTCCTGGCTTCGGCCTGGCTCAACCCCGGCTGTTGCGGCCATTTGGGGAGTGAACCAGCGGATGGAAGATCTCTGTCTCTCCTCTCTCCCTCTGTTAACTCTACCTTTAAATAAATAAATAAAATTTAAAAAAAAAATTACTTAAGGGGCCGGCGCCATGGCTCACTTGGTTAATCCTCGGCCTGCAGTGCCGGCATCCCATATGGGCACCAGGTTCTAGTCCCGGTTGCTCCTCTTCCAGTCCAGCTCTCTGCTGTGGCCCGGGAGGGCAGCAGAGAATGGCCCAAGTACTTGGGTGCCTGAACCCACATGGGAGACCAGGAAAGAAGCACCTGGCGCCCGGCTTCGGATCGGCATAGCTCCGGCTGTAGCAGCCATTTGGGGGTTGAACCAATGGAAGGAAGACCTTTCTCTCACTGTCTATCACTATCTGTCAAAAACAAAAAAACAAAAAAAAAAACAAAAAAACAAAAAACTTAAGCCATCACTGCTGTCTCCCAGGGTCCACATTAGCAGGAAGCCTAGAGTCAGGAGAAGGAGGTGGGCATCCAACTTAGGTGAGCATCTCAACCAGCATCTTAGCTGCTAAAAAGAAGGCCTGCACAGGAGGGGTATTTTAGAGAAGAGACTCTGGCCAAGAAACTGGAGACTGAGGCAGACAAAGGTCCAGATCTGCATTTACTCTCTACGTTCTTTAATTTCCTCCTTCATAACAAGGCTAATCCCACTGCAACTGTTTAACTTAGATCACAAAGGCTCAGACAGCAGTGTTCCAGGAAAGCTAAAGCTCCTAACACAAATGCAAAGTTCTAGTAGCTAATGGGGAGTAATTCACAGCCTTTCTGGAGCTGCCTCCTTTATCACCCCCACAGCAATTAACTGCCAAGCCCTACAGATGGATCAGCAGGCCCTGCCACACTCATTACCTCCTCTTAAGCTGCTTTAACTGGGCCCCCCATCCAGTCTCACCAGATCGCAACAATCACCTAACTGCTGCCCCGCTGCTAGCGCACCTTCCGTTTCTGCCCGAGTACGCACTGGTGGGTCCCTGCTCCACTTGAAAGCTTTCAAGGGCTTTTTGCTTCATTTCCAATACAGCACGAACTCCCTGAACTGCACGCCAAGCTATCTCGCCCTAGACACTTTCCTGGTTTCATTTAGCATAAATTTAGTGCCTTCTGTGCATCTCACGTAACAGCCAACTCAACTATTCACTCTTGTGTGGCACCTACTTGCGCTTCCACAGATACACTGTAATGTTTCCGTGGAATACTTTTCCTCCTTAATTCTAACACTTACTTACCCTTTTGATACCTTCCTCAAAGAACAGTTTGCTTCATAGGCTATCCAAATTGCCTCTCGAGCCAGGAGGTAACTCTGCCTCTTGTAATTTATCTGTATTTTCCCCCCCAAGGCTTTCTGCTTTATGTTGTAGTTATTTATGCACATGCTTTCTAGCCCTTACTAGAAGATTTATGGTTGAGTCACCATGCCTAGAACATTGATGTTCATATGTTAACAGTGATAATAAAAACAGTTTTTTAATTAAGCGACATTTTCTATCAGGGTTAACTGATTTTACAAAGCTTATCTTCCTCCTCTCCACTGTCTTCTAGAATCTCTACTGCTTGGCAAAAATCATATTTTTTTAAAGGTTAATTAAACCATATATGGTCTCGGCTTTCTATGCTGTACTTGAAGCTTGCTAGAGCTTCCTCTAAGGTTTCCCAAGTCTGAGAGAGAGGTTCATGCTTTAAAAGTTAAAAGAGGGGCCAGCGTGATGGCATAGCGGGTGATGCTGCCATCTGCAGTGCCGGCATCCCATATGGGCACTGGTTGTAGTCCCGGCTGCTCTGCTCCAATCCAGCTCTCTGCTATGGCCTGGGAAAGCAGGAGAAGATGGTCCAAGTCCTTGAGCCCCTGCACCCACGTGGGAGACCGGGAAGAAGCTCTTGGCTTTGGATTGGTGTGGCTCCGGCCGTAGCGGCCAATTGGGGAGTGAACCAACAGATGGAAGACCTCTCTCTCTGTCTTTCCTTCTCTCTCTGTGTAAGTTTGACTTTCAAAAATCTTAAAAAAAAAAAAAGGTTAAAAGAAATAACATTATCTTTCTGATTCACTTATTCTGCAGGCATGTTTTTAGACTACAAAAATTCAGGGGAAGAAAAGGAAAGTTATAAAAAATTATACCACTGAATTACATAAGAATAAAAAATCAACTAGAGAAAGTGAATGTTTCTAACATTTCTCTGTGCATGATTCAGGCTGACACTTTGAAGAGAAGAATGTGACAGCTTACAAGAAAACAAACTCACTCATTCCCCTTAATTTCTGAAGGCTCATGAACGTCTGACAGGCCAGCCACAGGGTGATCTCTCATGTGTATCACCCATGACAATTATGGCTTCAATAAAAATGTTCTCCAAATTTTAATAATGTCCAACTGGCTTTCAGGAAATAGCTAGCCTGATACTTTCCTATTTAAGAAGGTGTATTTCACATACTAACAGGTGAGTGATCCGTGGATCTAAATAAGCCTGTTTAAAAATTTTGTCTCGTGGCATCAAAAGTTGCACTAAATGCATACGGTGGCAAAGGGGGGAGGAGATGCACAAGGCCAGAGGGTCCCAGGGTCTACAGAGGTGGCTCAGGGAGAGGGCTCACCGACAGTCACCTTGTCCCCTTTATGTTTTGGGGTCTGGTTTGGTGTTCCTCTTCAAATATCTGTTAAGAGTTTCCCCCTGAATTTTGAAAGTGCTAAGGCTCACATGGGAAAAATGCTTATAAAAGTCACAGCTCACATAAGCATCTCAAATGATCTGTTCTAAGGGAAGACACATGAGGCACAGAGTCTTTAAGGTGTCCTATAACCCACACAGGAAATAATCTGCATTTGTTCTTGTATTAACTGGGCAGTCATTTAATATGGAATAAGTCAGGCTTCCACAAACACCGCTGTTTCCTCCCCATCAATGGCTGCTCCAAGGAAGGGAGGGGGAAGATGGGAAAAAAGTCTCCACTGCCATAGGCAACCTCTTCTCAGCAGGTAGAGCACAGGATCAAGGGGAAGGAGGAACGCAGGGTACAGAACCCTCCATGGAGTCTGGCCTGGTCAGAGCTCTCTTTCCAACAACAGAGCTCTGCACTTCCTCACTTCAGAAAACAGGCCACTGGGCTTAAGGTTCACAGGCTTTTATGGATGGGGTGGAAATTTCACCACCATCAACTCCTAATTCCAAATAATTAACAACTAATTTGGGAACACAAACAGTTTAGGAAGTGTATCATCATACAGTTCTTGAGGCAAAACATGCTTCTAATCAAAAACAGTCACACTATTTCCTACACAAATTTCATTAGATTACATATGAAGAATGGAACTGCGTAAGTTTGTGAAATACGAAGGAAACTTTAAACAGAATTTAACCTACAAACACTATGTTTTTCATGCTAATAATAAAATGCAGAGTACTGTTACAGCAGAAAGGATCAAACATAATCATACACCTTCAGTACCCTCTGTCTCCAAAGGAGAATTTACTTCTCAATACCATTCTGGTGAATGATTACTCCTTGGGGAACAATCCTGCACTGGCACAAGATGCTCTGATGGGTCTTTCCCATCTCTCACTTCTATTACTGTATGACTACATGGCCATATCCATCAATCACTTCCACAAACACCACCAAACCACAGTGCTATTACACACAAGCCAACAGATATTTTCAATACCATGTAGGCACACCAGTATCCATCTTTTATAGACAGGCCATCAAGCTCAACATGACAAGGTTTCAGAGAAACAGCTAATGGTAATATATGTTTTCTAGTCCTACAAGCAAAATGGATTTATTCGTCCAAGACACACAGGTGGGCAATAATTTCAACCTTTTACCATAGTTTACACTTTTAAATAATAATAAGGCTTTTTGAGCCATAAGAAGTACTTTGAAAGTACTTATTTTTCTTTTGATTTTCAAGATAGCTCAATGATAGCTTATCATACACTACTAGTAAAAAGAATTTGCCTTACAAATCAAGTAATGTGCACAGCACATATGATAGTACTTAATCCTTCACGTCATCCTCAAATTACCCACTATGAATAATCAATATATGATAATCGAATCTTCACGCTTATTAGTTGAAAACTAATTTCCCAAAAGGTTTGAGAGCGCCCCCTGGTGGCAGATTCTTTGGAGGACTAAAAATACAAATGCACTAGTAGAAACAAATGCTAATATAATGAAATATATTTTTAAAAATTTCTTCTGGAAATAATTTTGGTTACAGAGACTATGTAGGCCTGAAAGCACCTGAGGACTGGTGCAGAATTTAATTATACTAAATAAAACAGATTAAGAGCTCGGGCTCAATTTATTGTCTAGGGCATTCATTCTTTTCTTGCATATAGAGAAGCAAACCGGTCCCTGAAGTGAGGATTGGCTAAGCTCAGGAATCCGAAAGTGAAGAGTTCGATAGGTCCAGCCTCTCCCTTCTGCTTAACTCCTATGTTGCTGCTTAGTCCAAACACACAAGAATATTGATATTGAGCATTCATTTTGTCTGGGACACCAGATTTAGCTGTGAGGAATAAACACTGAGATAAACGATGCAATATCTCTGTCCTCTGGAAACTTAGACTTTCTTAGGGTAAAAGATGCTTCATACCAACTATAAGGGTCATGTGCCTCACCTTCTCTACCACTAGCTAACCCCAGAGTGTCCACTGTCACTTTGCACAAGTAATTCCTAAATCCCTCAGGAAGAGACTGTGGCTCAAGACTCCCACTTCTGTGTACTGGACTAATCTCCAATATCTTCAACAAAGTTCAAGAAGCAGTTACTGAATACAACCCTAGCTAGGGCACACAGGTGCCCTGGTGAAGCCCGGCATCATGGAGGAAGCAAACATTTTGTAGACAGGTCATGTCCATGAAGCAAGGGCACAGGTACCACTGTGAGCACACAGAGGAGTTTTTTTTTAGAAGGCTTTTATTTAATAAATATAAATTTCATAGGTACAGCTTTTGGATTATAGCGGTTCTTAACCATAACCACCCTTCCACCGGCAAACTATCCCATCTCCTACCCCCTCCCCCATGCCATTCTTCATTAAGATTCATTTTTAATTATTTTATATACAGAAGAGCAACTCTATACTAAGTAAAAATTTCAACAGTGCAGCCACACAGACACACAAAGTATAAAGTGCTGTTTGAAGTTTTACCGTTAATTCTCATAGTACAACACATTAAGGACAAAGGTACTACATGGGGAGTAAGTGCACAGTGACTCCTGTTGTTGATTTAACAATTGACACTTTTATGTATTATGTCAGTGATCACCTGAGGCTCTTGACATGAGCTGCCTAGGCTATGGTAGCCTTTTGAGTCCACAAACTCTGTCAGTATTTAGACAGGGCCATAATCAAAGTGGAAGTTCTCTCCTCCCTTCAGAGAAAGGTACCCTCTTCTTTGATGGCCCCCTTTTTCTACTGGGATCTCACAGAGATCTTTCATTAAGGTCATTTTTTGCCACAGTGCTGTGGCTTTCCATACATGAAATGCTCTCATGGGCTTTTCAGCAAGATCCAAATGCCTTAAAGGCTGATTCTGAGGCCAGAGTGCTATGGAGGGCATTTGTCATTCTATGAGTATGCTGTGTGGCCTGCTTCCCATGTTGGATCATTCTCTCCCTCTTATCTATTATTATTAGCAGACACTTGGTCTTATTTATATGATCCCTTTGACACTTATTCCTATCTTTATGATCAGTTATGCACTTAAACTGATCCCTTTAACTAGTAAGATGGCATTGGTACCTGCCAACTTAATGGGATTTGGAGTCCCATGGCAAGTTTTAAGCTTTACCCTCAGGTAAAGCTTCTCTTATTCCCACTCTTATTTTTTAACAGGGATCAATTTTCAACTGGATTTAAACACCTAAGAATAATTCTGTGTTAAATAAAGAGTTCAACCAATGGTGTTAAATAGAAAAAGAAAATACTTAAAAGAATAAAATAATAAGCTGTTCCTCGACAGTCAGTACAAGGGCTGATCAAGTCATTGCTTCTCATAGTGTCAATTTCACTTTCACAGGATTCCTTTTAGGTGCTCAGTTAGTTGTCACAGATCAGGGAGAACATATGATATTTGTCCCTCTGCAACTGGCTTATTTCACTAAGTATGATGTTTTCCAGATTCCCATAGAGGAGTTTTTAATAGAGGCCATGAAAGCAGAAAAGGGTATCCAGGATGAAACCAAGATTGACCTGAAGTTTGAAGGATGAATTAAGAGCGAGTAAACGACGTGAGGTAATATCACAAGCAATTCAGAGTCATTAGACCATCAGGTTTAGAGCAAAAAAAGGGGCATAAAATGATGCTGGAGAGCTCTCTGCTGCGGCCCAGGAGGGCAGTGGAGGATGGCCCAAGTCCTTGGGCTCTGCACCCACATGGGAGACCAGGAGGAAGCACCTGGCTCCCAGCTTTGGATCAGCGCGGTGCACCGGCCGCAGCGGCCATTGGAGGGTGAACCAACGGTAAAGGAAGAACTTTCTCTCTGTCTCTCACTGTCCACTCTGCCTGTCAAAAATAAAAAAATAAAAAAGAAAGACCTCTCTCTCCCTCTCTCTCTCCTTTCTATGTGTAACTCTGACTCTCAAGTAAAAAATAAAAATAAAATATTCAAAAAAAAATGATGCTGGAGAGATGGGCAGAACGAAGGTCACGGAATGCCATAAATATCACCCACTAGAGCTGAGAATAGATGAGGTGGCACAGAAGGTTCTAAGATATATGTTCCAGAGAGTGCACTGCGTGTGAGTGGCATGAAGGATGGGTTTGAAGTAAGTGACCCTTACACAGGGTTCAACTGGATGACTGCTATAATGCACAGGCTGAGTCATAATGATGGTATGGATGAGACAAGTGTACTAGAAACGGAGGAAAGACTCAAATGTTGAGTACCTCACTGTGAGAAGAAGGACTGGTGGATTAGCAGGAAGAAGGGGCTGACACAGGATAAGATGGCTAAGAGGAACAAATTCCAGCTTGAGTGAATGAATGGATACTTGGTGGAACCATGCAGACACAGAGTGTGGAGTAAGAATGGTCACAGGGCTAGTTTTAGGGACTGACGGGAAATCCAGGTGGAAAAATTCAATAAAGAATTAGAGGTGGCAGAGAGAAAGAGCTAAAGACTTAAGGGTCACCAGCATTCAGGGGATTTTAAGTTCTTGGCACTATAGTAAGTGCTGAGGGATATAACAAAACCAAATCACAGCCTCTGCAAGGAAGAGCATAGAGGATGATGACGAAGCCAATCACAGGAGGTCAGGGGATAATGATGTGTCCATGTAAGCTCCCCAGTTTTAACAAATGCAGCACTCTGGTGGGGGGCGGGGGTGAAGGTTGGGCATGTGTCGAGCGGACAATGAAGAGGAAATGTCTTCTAAAAAAAAAAAAAAAATCTAATGAAAAAAGTCTTTTTGTTTTTTTAAAGTCAATTACTGAAGTGACCACCACGGTGAACACTAAAGCTCAAGCAGGTGTTAAGCAGACATCAGGGAAGAGGGATGAGGCCAGAAATGACACAGTGACACGTATTCTAACGTACAATTCTCTTCTGAACTGGCTGTCTGATGCGTGGAATAAGGGGAGCTCTTCCTTTAAGAATAAAGGACACTGAAATCTTTAACATGAAAGAACTGAAAGACTTCATGTTTTGGTCGGTCTTGGCTGCTCTGCCTCCAATCCAGCTTCCGAAGACACCTGGTAAGCAGAGGAAGATGGCCCAAGTACTTGGACCCCTGCCACCTACCTGGGAGACCTGGATGAAGTTCTTGGCTTCAGCCTGGCCCAGTGGCAATGGCCGAAGTACTTGAGTCCCTGCAACCACGTGGGACACCCAAACTGAGTTCCTGATTCCTGGCTCCAGCCTGGCTCAGCTGTAGTGGTTGCAAGCACTTGGGACGTGAACCAGAGAATGGAAGATCTCTGTCTCTGTCTGGTTTCCAAGAAAATTCAAGACTCAAGAAAAAAAAAAAAAAAAAGAAAGAAAAATACTCTAGAAAAAGATGGCCTTAGTGGCCCATGTCCTTAGGCACCTAATGCCTGCCCCTCTAGAGGATGTTTCTAAGCTGCTTTTCTTTCTACTTTTATAATTATAATCTTTGAACTTATGGGGTCTCACTAGCCTTAAATGGTTTCCCTAACCATGTCCCACTGACCTAATGTCTAGGCAGTACATTTAAACCATCTAGTTTCTTTCCTAGGTGTTATGTCAAAGACCAACTGCGACAACTCAACATGACAATCCACAAATAAAACATGACATGCCATTTAGTTAGCTAAACTCTCCAAGCCTTGATTTTTAGTAATTCATTTTTATAAGGGAAATATTAATAGTATCTACCTAATAGGGTGACTTTGAGAATGAGATGAGACAAAGCATCCTGCTTATACTGTACATGGTACACAGTCTCAATAATTAACACCATTGCCGATAACCAAATAAAATGTTCCAGAAAACACAGAGGAGATACCCACAAGGGGAATCTTGCAGAAGTGGTTATCTTAGAGGAAACAGGGCGAAGTCTGATATAGTTTCTGAGAGAACTGAAGCTGCAACGGTTTGAGACTTAAGCAGTAGGCACAGAAGAAGGGAAGGATTATAAAGGGAGATGGAACTCTGCTCTCAGGAAGGAGGGTGTGTATGTGGCTACTTTACCCAGAGGGCAGTGACAGTAAGCACTTTCTTTTTTTCTTTTTCTTTTTTTGACAGGCAGAATGGACAGTGAGAGAGAGACAGAGAGAAAGGTCTTCCTTTACAGTTGGTTCACCCTCCAATGGCCGCTGCGGCTGGCGCACCGCGCTGATCCAAAGCCAGGAGCTTCTCCTGGTCTCCCATGCGGGTGCAGGGCCCAAGCACTTGGGCCATCCTCCACTGCACTCCTGGACCACAGCAGAGAGCTGGACTAGAAGAGGGGCAACAGGGACAGAATCCGGCGCCCCAACCGGGACTAGAACCCGGTGTGCCGGTGCCGCAGGCGAAGGATTAGCCTATTGAGTGGCGGCGCCGGCCGACAGTAAGCACTTTCAACACTCCTCTCCCAGTGAAAATCCTACTTATTTACCTCAGAGCTGGGCTTCCCAAAGCTGAAGCAGATTAGACCAAAGCAAGGATTACCTAAATACACATATATCACTTTGGAGTTCATTTGAAAATAGTCCTTCTCTCTCCATGCTGGAAATGGTTCTTTTGGAGAAAATGTCTTTTTATGGGGCTGGGGCTGTGGCAGAGCAGGTAAAGCCACCGCCTACAGTGCCGACATCCCATGTGGGCGCCAGTTCGAGTACTGGCTGCTCCACTTCCGATCCAGCTCTCTGCTGTGGCTTGGGAAAACAGTACAAGATGGCCTAAGTCCTTGGGCCCCAGCACTCACGTGGCAGACCCGGTAGAAGCTCCTGGCTCCTGCCTTCAGATTGGCTTAGCTCTGCCTGTTGTGGTCATTTGGGGAGTAAACCAGCAGATGGAAGACCTCTCTCTTTCTCTGCCTCTCCTCCTCTCTGTTTAACTCTTTCAAATAAATAAAAAAGTCTTTTTTTTAAAAAAAAGAAAATGTCTTTTTATAGTGCTTTCCATGTAAATAAAGAACATCTGTGGTGACAAGGTACCCACTGTCACTCAGCTGACTAACTCCCAACACTGTAAATAATAATGGTGCAGCCTGCTGAGAGTCTGACAGCCTTAAGCAGTTCATTGCCTGTCAGCAGTGGGGCAGTAACTCAGTGTTAAGTACTTTTTCCTACGAGCACCAGTCCTAACATCAAGAGAAAGACCACTGGCTCGGTTCTTGGCCAACCATGTTTCTTCCTAAAGAAGAGGCAGATGGGCTTGCTTACTCTTCACAATCAAGTTTGTTGCTCATTTGCAAAGATTATACATTCAAACAGTATGTAAATCTGAAAAACAGATCTAACATTCTGTATTTATTTATTATTTTAATCTTCAGATGATATATACTACAATAGTCCTTCCAAGCTAAGACATGAGATGTTACACATAAAGAAGGGTATATGGGGTTTATTCAAAAGGAATGGAATTTATTTTTCATGAGCAGGAACATAAAAACAATAAATGTAAATTAACTTAGCAGGAATTATAAATCAAGGTATCATGTCAAACTGTAAAAATAAAATATACCCCTTCCTAATAAAAAACACGAGCACCCCAAGGCTAGTGATAGAGAGATGAATTATGGGAGAGATTAAATATGGAATTATCGCCACCGTTCTAATGGAGATTTCTGGATAGTGAAAGCAAACATTTCAAAGGACTAGTTTCTATTGCTATTTGCATCAAGTGAGTAAATAAAAGGCTGGCGTTATAGGTCCGTAACGTACTGGCTTTACTTCATTATTAGAATCCAGGATGACGTCTATTGAATGGATGTCCACTTTTGAGAATCAGTAACTTCTAAGCTCCTTGTCCTCCACGTACTGGTAAACCTATCTGATCCAGACAGTGCTTCACAAACACAAAACAAGTAATTTCATCAGTGACACTAACGCATGAGGGCTCAATTACAGCTGATCTTCCAAAATAACTCAGCAAATATATCAAAGCAAAGTGCCTCTTCCAACTGTAAGGAATTCGACCTACGGGAAATGCACTATTTAAGACAAATCATGAATATGAGGCCCTCAACACATACCCCAATCTAAAAGAAAATATTAATCAAACTGGGGGAAATTTCACGTATTTCATACAAATCTACAAGTCACAATTCATCTGCTTTAACAATGAAGTGACTCTGATTAGCTCCCTTTTGGCTCCTACAGTTCTCATGAATTAGATTAAGTTGAGCTGTAAAGTAATGCAGACCTTATTGATTCCAGAGACTGTGAGTCACCAAGGGAAGAAGTCCAAAAAGGTTAAATTTCCACTGAACTCCAAATCAGAGGTTCGAAAGCTAGAGAGATAAAGACATTAGTTGTAGTCTTGTGAAACATTCAAGGCTGCTTTCATTTGATTAGGAATTTGCTACAGGCTCTTTACCACAATTCTAACAAGGACACTTTGAATTTTTTTAAGCTTTGAAGAAAGATCCAGAAAATGGATTATCTATGAAGAGTCCTAAATTAGAGGCTAAGGAATAATGCGTTTTATATACATTAGGAAGCTTACTTCTTTATTATCAAAAATCCAAAAGGTTTTAAGGTCACATTCTTTACTGGTTATTAGATAAAGAGATCTGTTCTACTTTGAAACAGTAGTTACAGAGGCCACTGCTTTAGGTCAGTTTTTCCCAAACTATTTTATTTTATTTTTTAATATTTTAAAATTTATTTGAAAGGCAAAGTTACAGAGAGGCAGAGGCAGAGGCAGAGGCAGAGGCAGAGAGAGAGAGAGAGAGAGAGAGAGACATCTTCTAACCACTGGTTCACTCCCCAAATGGCAGCAACTGCTGGAGCTGGGCCAAACCTGAAGCCAGGAGCCAGGAGCTTCTTCCAAGTCTCCCTTGTGAGTGCAGAGGCCTAAGGACCTGGGCCATCTTCCACTGCTTTCCCAGGCCACAGCAGAAAGCTGGATCGGAAGTGGAACAGCCGGGACTTGAACCAGCGCTCAGATGGGATGCCAGAACTGCAGGTGGTGGCTTTACCTGCTATGCCACAGCACCAGCCCCTTCCCAAACTATTTTAAAGAACACTAACATTCAGCAAAATGTTTACAGAAATTCCAGGGTGGTGACGGATAGAGAGGGAGAAAAAAAAGAGAAATAATTTTGTACTAAAATTTTCAATATATAAAAACTACTAAGTATAATTCATATGGTTTTAATTGTTATGAGAAGAGCTACCTAGAACACTATGCCACACCCTGGCAGGCCATGGAAGCCATAAAACACCCCACCTGTGTTTCTCACTCCAGTGGAGCACCGCACACAGCCACTGTGTTTTCTGCTACTGAATGACACTGAGTTATGCTATGATTAGTCTAGTAACTCCAACTTACTATATTTTAACTTTTCATAACATAAATACCATGCGAATTAAAGCTTAATTTCTTTTGGCCATTCATATGTAATATAACTTTTTCAGTAATCTATTTTAATAGAAGTTTATTTTTTGTGTGTGCTGTTTCAAATGATGTACTGCCAATACTTTTTAATTTCTGAAGTTTTTCATGGTCACATCAGTTCAAAAAATATTATGCTAGTTAAATACAGGTGTAATATAGTACATGCCTCAATTTGGGGGACAATGAATTACGCTGGGCCTATTTATAAAATGTAATGCATAACTCTGAAGAAAAAGATGACCCAGGCATAATAATTTTCTTAACATAATACAAATTCTTCAAAACTCAGTATGACCTCCACTTACCTTTTAAAATTAAGTAGCACATAAACAAGAATGCAAATTCATTACTAATAGATTTATGCACTAGTCATAGAAAAAGAGAGCCTACAAATAAAGTTAAACACAGAAAGCAAGATGAAATACTAAAATCCTCAGGTTTCCTTTCCACATCTAATCTACTTCCTCAAGTGTGCTATACAAAGCTATTTTCGCATTTAAAGCTCTAAATAATTTAATGCTTTACACTTATTGCACAATTTATATTCAAAAAGTCCATAAAACGTGGATGTGCAGTCGAATGAGTAACTGTGGGGCAGTAACTGTGGAGCAACAGCCTGGTTCTGATGAGCATCCAAGTCCAGAAACAGAAGCCAGTGCCGTACAGACCGCAGAAACCAGGCCCACACAGCCCTCCTGCGCCCCTCCTCAGTCCCTGTGGCTTCAGCGTACTCTGTACATTTCACAGCCTAATTCATTAACAATGAACTAAAATAGTGCCACGGGCATTAGGAAATCAAGGTATTTAAAATTCCTCTAAAATGTATTAAATAGAGAACCTTTTCTAACACATGTGCAGGACATTCTGTTAAACTTCCCTGTGAAAAACGCCTGGAGTAAGTATATGGATTCATTTAGAACATAAATTATTGAAGGGCTTGAATTTAATTTTGTGGAACACCACACTGGAGGGCCATAAAACACAGATTATTTGTTCCTAGCACTTTTCACAGCTGGCAGTGAGGAAGACCAATATTAGCACTCAAGAAGCAGAAAACACTAAATGGCCAGTTCAATTCAGTAGCACCCAAAAACATGACTATGAAGTATAAATTCACAGATTGACCTTGTGATCTTTGCAGGGTTTTGACTAAAAAGTCAAAGCAGCAGTATTCTCCACTTCTACTCCAATAGGGGATACACACAGAGCAGGTTTAGAAGGATTCTGGGTCCCTTGCTTTTGTACTAGATACCAGCAATATGGAATTACATCAAGTGACTGTTGCTATTAACTTATCCTATTGTTCTAAGGTAGTTTGGGTTACAAAATCCATTATTCACAGAATTAACCAACAAAGGGCTTTAAGGAAATAAATATCAACAGCCTCAAAAAAAAAGTGAACTGCAAATTAATTTTGACAATGATGTTAAATTTGAACTCTGTTTTTCTTTAGCAAAGCATGCTACTCGAGTTCAATGTGTCATTTTAGGAAAGAATTCTCAAATTCTATTAATAAAGTTTATAAATCTTTTATTAAAAAAACAAACAAACAAACCACTCCTAATCCAGACTGCAGACACAGATAACACAAAGTAAATGTAATTCATTTATAATGTAAAGCCTAGCCAAACAACTGTTTCTCCTGCACTGAAGATCTTATCCTCCTGCATCAATCCTACCCATACCTGTGTGACACTCGCTGCTTCCCAAAAACATCACTGCAAGCCTAAGCAACGAGGTCCCCGATGGCTCCCGACTTGGCAGAGTTACATATTAGTCTTTGGAGCTATGACTGATAGAAAACATGCAACTGTTTTGAATATCAACATCTGTTAAGTACACCGACAATAACAGATATTAACAAGGAAACAGTCACAGGGAAAAACACCTTTGAATCCCTGGATATGCGTTATACAGATTATTTAAAATCTCAAACACTGGAAGGCTAAGCAAATGATTTATCAATTAGATGGCATATTATATAACCATCCAGGCTACAAATTATAAAGCCATAACAAAGGTTATCTAATATAGCATAAAGTATTTAAAATATACTATTACGTCAAGTTGTAACTATAAGAATTATGAACAAAGATTTGAAGAAGAAAATAAGAAATACTTGGTATAGTTTCCAGGACTCCTTCAATCCCTTGCATCTTTATGAAGTAAATAAAAATCAGGCCCAAAACGCAACACCTCCTCTCTCTAAAGAACTGTAAATCCACCATCAGCACCTTGGCGATCACCCAATATTTATGACCTATGCTAAATACACCAAAACTTGCTATATGTTACCCTTTCAGACGTCTTCTGGGCAAGGCCACCAGACAAAGGGGAAACAAGGTCGTGTCTGAGTACTCTGATTAGGAAGAGGGGGGAAAAGGACAACTTTACCTCATGGCACAGTGACAGAGGCATGTTTTACTACCGGTCAGGAATCAAATTCAGTCTTACTTCTTACCTAAATTAACCTCTCTGTCCAATTTAAGCCCAGAAAATTATAAAATCAAATTTCGTGTTATGATAAGTGAAAAAAAGAGATTATATCAGCTTGGTCAAGTTTTCATTGCATCAGAAATTACATCCCTGTAAGAATGAGATATACTCAGATTCAGGGATAGGGATATTTTGAGATACCCCATTTCCTTCATAGGGATAAGGCTTCCATTGTGACCAAAGGTCAAAAAGCTAACCCTGAACTTACTGGTACTACCTGGAGATGCAGAATTACACTAACACGATTGTAGACAGTGCTCTTCACAGCTAGTTTTCTTGGCAGATACTAATGAATCCTAAGACTCACGAATCCTAAGACTCACACTGAAACGTAAAGGTTTCTGAAGAGCCGAAGCAAACTGCAAAAAGAACCAAGTTGGAAGACTCCCATTTCTTGATTCTGAAACTTACTACTACTACAATAATCAAAACCGTGTGGTACTAGCATAACACTAAAAATTCAGGTCAACAGAATACAACTGAGAGACTACAATTAAACTTCATGCTTATAATAAATTGGTTTTTGAAAAGGGTGCCAAAACAATTCAACACACGGTGCTGGGAGAACTGGATATCTACATGCAAAACAATGAAACTGGATCCCTACCTCACTCTAGATATGCAAGCTGACACAAAATGGATATTCAAAGGCAGTCCTATGGTACAGTGGGCTAAGCTGTCACTTGGGATGCCAACATCTCATATCAGGCTTCCAGTTTTAGTCCTGACTCCTCTGCATCCTATCCAGCTTCCTGCTAACACACCTGAGAGACAGAGGATGATGGCCCAAGTACTTGAATTCCTGACACCCATGTGGGAGACCTGGCTAGAGCTCTTCCTGGCTCCTGGTTTCAGCTTGGCCCAGCTCTGGTTGTTGCAGCCATTTGAGGTGTGAACAAGTAGACAGAAGATCTCTCCCTCTTTCTCTATCACCTTGCCTTTTAAATAAATAAATGTTTTTAAAAAGACTTTCAAGGGGCTGGCAAAGTGGCATGGCTGGTAAAAGCCATTGCATGCAACACCAGCATCCCATATGGATGCCGGTTCGAGATCCAAATGTTCCACTTCTGATCCAGCTCTCTGCTTATGGCTTGAGAAAGCAGTGGAAGATGGCCCAAGTGCTTGGGCACTTGAGCCCATGTGGGAGACCCGCAAGAAGCTCCTGGCTCCTGACTTTGGTCTGGCCCAGCCTCGGCCATGGCAGCTATTTGGGGAGCAAATCAGCAGATGGAAGATTTCTGTCTGTCTCTTCCTCTCTCTCTGCCTTTCAAATAAATAAATAAATCTCAAAAAAGAAAAGTTTAAAAATGGATATTCATATGGACTAAAACAGGACCCCTAACTCACCACATATACAAAAATTAATGCAAAATAGGTAACAGACATAAGTATAAGAGCTAAATCCGGGACTGGCACTGTGGCTCACTTGGTTGGTCCTCCACCTGCAGCACCGGCATCCCATATGGGTACCAGGTTCTAGTCCCAGTTACCCTTCTTCCAGTCCAGCTCTCTGCCGTGGCCCGGGAAGGCACTGGAGGATGGCCCGAGTGCTTGGGCCCCTGTGCCCACATGGGAGACCAGGAAGAGGCACCTGGCTCCTGATCGGCACAGCGCCGGCCATGGCGGCCATTTGGGGAGTGGGCCAACGGAGGGAAGACCTTTCTCTCTATCTCTCTCTCTCTGTCTGTAACTCTGTCAAATAAAAAAAAAAAAAAAGCTAAATCTATAAAATTCTTAGAATATAGGAGTAATCTTTATGACCCTGGATTAATTTCCTACATTTGCACCAAACTAGAAGTAACAAAAAATGTAGATAAATTAGACTTTATTGAAATTAAAAACTTTTTTGCTTAAAAGGACATCATTAAGAAAATTTAAAAAACCATACAATAGGAAAAAATATCATATATAGGGGTGTGTGTATGTATATATGTATATATATATATATACATTATCCTTATCAGACATATAAATGTCTGATAAGAAATTGCATCTGTAATATAATTGTTTACAACCCAATAACAAAAAAATGCAAAAGATTTGAATATGTACTTCTCCAAAGACATCCAAATGGCCAATAAACTCATGAAAAGATAATCAATATCAGTCATAATAGAAGAGGAACTAGAACTACAATGAGATATTATTACATACTGACCAAAATAAAAAGGACACACATAAATATTGATGAATATGTGAAGAAACTGGAATCCCGGTACAATGATGGAGGAATTAAAAACTGATATAGCCACTTTGGAAAACAGTTTGGCAGTCCCCTAAGATATTAAAGAGTTACCATATAACTCAGCAATTCTATTTCTAGGTACATACTTAAGAGAAATGAACACAAATGACCACACAAAAAACTATTCACAAATGTTCACCGCAGCATTACTGATAATAGCTAAAAAGTAGAACAATCCAAATGTCCATCAACTGATGAATGGATAAATGAGGTATATGCAAACACTGGAGCATTATTATTCAGCATTAAAAAGGTAAATTCATACATGGTTCTATACATGCGAACTTTGAAAATATTATGCAAATCCAAGAAGCCAGCACATTCAACAGCTGTTTAGGGGGTGGATTTTGTGGTGCAGTGGGTCAAGCTACTACTTGGGATGCCTATATCCCATATGGGAAGTGCCTAGTTTGATTTCCAACTATTTGGTACTTCCAATCCAGGTTCCTGAGAGGCAGATGGTGGTCCAAAGTATTTGGGTTCCTGCCACCCATGTGAGAAATGTGCATGGAGTTCCTGGTTTCAGTCTGGCACAGTCCTGGCTATTTCAAAAATTCTGGGGGAGTGAATCAGCAGATGGAAGATATCTCTTTCCACCTATTTCTCTGTCACTCTGCTTTTCAAATAAGTAAATCCTTTTTTAAAAACTGCTACTTAAAGAATTAATTTCCTTTAACTATTTCTCCTTTACACTCCTAACCACCCAAGCATTGTGTCCTGTACAACACACGTCCAATGACCAAAATAACAGCCATCTGCTCTTCTGCAGACCACGAGGCTGTATGAAAGCACATCTACTCTAATTACTGTAATCTTTCATGGACATGGCATGTCCTCTGGTTTCTTATGATAAGTCTGTCAATCAATTTTGTAAGTTTTTGTGGTACAGCCTTATATACAGGGAAACGGACACATTGAAAAGGTCATAGGCATTGGAGTCTAATACTCCTTTATGTACCCACAAATAATCATTGGTCACCTGTTTGTGCAGGAACTGAACTGAACTCAAATCTAGACTTCTATCTAGATTTTACATACAAAATGTTGAAAAACATTGCTTACTCTCTCTAAATCTAATTATATTTTCATCTCTAAATTTAATATGAGGTTTAAATATAGTAAAATATTCCTTTTGACATACATACAATCTCAATGAATATTATTTCCTTTTTATTGCTTTCCTTTGAGTAACTGAACAATTTTCATTAGGTCTGTGAAAAACGTAGTATTCAGAGGATATACTCGAGAGAAAGATGATCCCAAAACTCTACAGCAAGTTAAATGTACAATTTACATGATGAATCCTGCATTTTATTATTAAAATTATTTTGCAGATTCTGAGAAATAACACCACTTAAATAAGAGCATTCTCGTATCTCACACTGGTATCACAACAGCTGCTAGAAAATTACTTTATCTTGACCACGGAAAACTAAGGAAAAGTTACTGTGGTGACAGAAAAAGGAAAATGTGCATCAGAAGAGAGAATCTCAACAGAAAAGCAGAGGGAGGGGGCGTATCTGTCTCTTATTACAGACAAAACGGGCAGCAGGCAGACAGAAAGGATGTGTGGAGAGGGAAACCAAATCATGACCACATGCAACTCTGAGAAGAACACTGATCAGGTTAGATTTCCCTGCCAGAAAGAAAACATGTCACTTTGGCTGAGCAAATCCACCTCCCAATCACAAGGTATGTGGCACTGTAACTTACATACAGCAAGTGATCCGTAAATATTTATGGAATTGATTTCAACACATCAGATAGCCATATGGGTTTGCAGGGTTACCAAGGTCAGAAGATTATTATCTAGAAGTAACAGTCTGAATTAATAGAAACTAGCATTTTTCTGATTTCTGTCCCAGCTGTCCATTTCAAAAATTACATTGTTAATATTATGACTAAATGAAGCACAAATAATTTGGATGGCTCAAAATAACATTACAAGAGCAGAAGAATCAAGTTGTAAAAAATTTTAAAAAGAGATTGTACATGGGGCTAGTGCTGTGATATAGTAGGTAAGACTGCCCCATGCGACATCCGCATTCCATGTGGGCGCCAGTTGGTGTCCTGGCCATTCCATTTCCAATCCAGCTCCCTCCTAAAGGCCTGTGAAAAGCAGTGGAAGATGGCCCAACTGCTTGGGCCTTTCCACCCATGTGGGAGACTCAGATGAAGCTCCCAGTGGATGTTAGGTCTCTCTCACTGCAACTCTTTCAAATAAATAAATCTCAAAAAAAGAAAAAAGAAAAACAAAACAAAACAAAACAAAACAAAGATGTGCATAAAAGTATCTTTTTTGGTAAGGAAAGTTAACCTACCAAAAGGATATTGGCAGGGCTGGTGTTGTGGCATAGTGGGTTAAAGCCATATCCTGCACCCCATATAGATGCCTGTTTAAGTCCCAGCTGTTCCACTTCTAACCCAGCTCCCTGCTAATGGCCTAGGAAAAGCAACATAAGATGGCCCAGGTGTTTAGGCTCCTGCCACCCATGTGGGAGACCAGGATGAAGCTCCTGGCTCTGGCCTGGCCCAGTGCTGGCCGTGTGGCTATCTGGGGAGTGAACCAGCAGATGAAGATCTCTCTGTCTTGAACTCTGATTTTCAAGATAAATTTTTTTTCAAGATTTATTTTTTATTGGAAAGGCAGAGTACAGAGAGGGAGAGACAGAGCTTCCATCTGCTGGTTCACTCCCCCAAACAGCTGCAACAGGTAGAACTGAACCAGGCCAAAGCCAGGAGTCAGGAGCTTCTTCTTGGTCTCCCATGTGGGTGCTAGGGCCCAAGAACTTGGGCTGTCCTCCACTGCTTTCCCAAGATGCATTAGCAGGGAACTAGATCAGAAGTGGAGCAGCTGGGACTTGAACGGGCACCCATAGAAGATGCCAATGTCAGAGGCGGCAGCTTTACCTGCTACACCACAGACCAGTCCCCAAAATAAATCTTTATACAAAACAATATATTGCCATGTTTGGTACAGTTCGTCTGACAGTTTGGCAGTTTCTTTTAAAAGTAAGGTTAAGATGCTGCTGTGACACTGGCATCCCATGTTGCAGGTTTGAGTCCCAGCTGCTCTACTTCCTTTATTTTTTTTTAAAGATTTTTATTTACTTATTTGAGAGGTGGAGTTACAGTGAAAGGAAGAGACAGACAGAATGATCTTCCATCCACTGGTTCACTCTCCAAATGGCCGGAGCTGAGTCAGTCCAAAGCCAGGAGCCAGGAGCTTCTTCTGGGTCTCCCACACAGGTGCAGCGGCCCAAGGACTTGGGCCATCTTCTACTGCTTTCCCAGGCCATAGCAGAGAGCTGGATCAGAAGTGGAGCAGCCAGGACTTGAACACGTGCCCATATGGGATGCTGGCACTGCAGGTGGAGGATTAACATACTGCACCACATCGTGCTCTACTCCTGATCCAGCTCCCCACTGATGCTCCTAGGAAAGCAGCAGAAAATGGCCCAAAAACTTGGGCACCTGCCACCCACGTGGTTGGAGTTCCAGGCTTCTGGCTTCAGCCTGGCCCAGCCCCAGCCATTGCAGCTAATTGGTGGCTGAACTGGTGGATAGGAGATGTCTCTGTCTGGCTGTCTTTCTCTCTGTAACTTTGCCTTTCAAATAAACAAATCTTAAAAAAAAAAAAAAAGTAAAAATATACTAATCAAACTCAGCAAACCTGCAAAAACCTGGAAGTTCATAGCTCTGTTAAAAGAACCCCAAACTGGAAATAACCCAAATGTTCTTAAATGACACTATCATTAAAACAAATTATGAGCTATTTCAAACATAGAATACTACTCAGCAATAAAAATGGAAAAAAATTGACACATTTGAATGGACCGCAAGGGAATTATGTGAAGTGAGGAAAGACAATTCGAAAAGTTATATACCACAATCCCTTTGAAATTAAAAAAAATTATGAAAATGGAGAACAGATGAGTGGTTGCCAGGAGTGAAGAAGGAACAAGGGTGGCTATTAAAGGGCAGTGCCAATGAGCCCTGTGGTGACAGAGCGTTCTGTGAATTAAATGGTTAAATAAACATGATGCCCACTGTGCTACTGGTCCTATGTAAGTGGTAATGCTTTCATCACTGGAGGAACAGTTCATGGCTATAATTCCCTGCAGAACATGATTTCCCAGTGTACGTACAGAGCCATCAAAGTCTGTGCCCTTTGACCTAGACACCAAATTTCTAGAAATCACATAAAGAAACAGTTTCAAGTATGGGAAACACACAGATGTTACCATAGCATAATCCAGTACAGGTAAGACTGAGTCCAGTCTAAAAGTCTGGATGTAAATCACTGAATACACAAAATCTAGGCATGGAATACAATGCATCCACTGAAAATGGTATTACAACGCAATAGAAAACATCAGAATAAAACAAAATTCAATGTTAACTTCTTTTTATATCTACCTCAAATATGCATAACAGAAAATTAAGATAATAATTATGTTAATATGGCAGAATTTTGGCTATTGTTCTCAAACCTTCTTATATATTATTCTCCTAAAGAAATAAGCACAAATTTACCTTATCCCAGAAATCAACCAAAGCCGTAAAGTCCCATTTCTTAGAATATGCCACATTGTATTTCAGAATAGCATCCTATGGAGAAAGCAGAAACAACACCAACCTCATGATACAGCCCGGTGAAGCTATCTATGAATAGCCCAACTTTCATGAACATTTCCAGTAAATTTCTTAATGCTGGACAAGCTTCCTCCTACCATTAGCTATTCCACATCAGTAGCTAAGGACAAACAGAATGCACATTAACTTATTATTCATTTAAGAAAAATGAGATTAGAAAGGTCAAGTGATAGGGGAAAACATAATTACCTTAAAGCATGCATTCTAAATAGGGGTGACAAACTCCAATGGACAAATATGAAATGTCAGAGGATACAAAACATGCTCAGATATCACAATGGTTTGCCACCCTTGAAAGGACTGTCATGACCAGATACAGAAAATAATCATAGTGTTAAAATATCCTGGGGGTGTGGAGATTAGGGGGAAAAAAAGAGGTTTAAAAAGGATCATAGGATGAAAGTGATCATGAAAAAAATAGTGGAAACACTGTCCTGAAACACAAAATGGTCCTTTTCACACTCTTCTCATCTATTTGTTTATTTTATAATTTTTTAAAAGATCTATTTATTTTTTGAAAGGCAGAGTTACAGAAAGAGAGAGGCAGAGAAAAAAAAGAGAGAGAGAGAGAGAGAGACAGAGAGAGAGGTCTTCCATCTGCTGGTTCACTCCCCAGATGGCTGCAAGGGCCGGAGCTGCGCCAATCCGAAGCCAGGAGCCAGGAGCTTCTTCCAGGTCTCCCAAGAGAGTGCAGGAGCCCAATCATTGGGGCCATCTTCTGCTGGTTTCCCAGGATCATTAGCAGAAAGCTGGATTGGAAGGGGGCAGCCAGGACACGAACCGGTGTCCACATGTGATGCCGGCACTGCAGGCGGAAGCTTAGCCTACTATGCCACAGTGCTGACCCCTCATCTATTTTTATTAGCTACACATAAAAGGTTATCTTCTCTCAGAAATTCACATAAATCACATATCTACATAGAATGAAAAGTCAAGATATTGTGCCATCTACTGGTATAACTTTTTGTAAAGATGTGTATGTTTGAAAGAGTTAGAGGGGGAAAGATAGGGAGAGAAGGAGAGGGGGAGAAGTGAGGAGAGAGGGAGGGAGGAGAAGAGAGGGAAAGAGACAGACAGATAACAGAGATCTTCCATCTGCTGACTCACTCCTCAGATGGCCACAGTGGCCAGGACTGGGCCAGGCCAAAGCCTGGAGCTTCATCCAGGTCTCTCACACAGGTGGCAGGGGCCAAGCACTTGGGCCATATTCCACTCCTTTTCCCAGGCCATTAGCAGGAAATTGGATTGGAAGTGGGGCAGCCGAGACACGAAGCAGTGTGGATATGGGATGTTGGAATTGCTATGCCACAACACCTGCTCCTGTTATGACTTAACGATCTGGTTTCTAGGGTTGGGTAAGTCCCAGACAATCCATCAGCTGTGCAGAAAAACTACTACATGCAACTACATTTTGATTTATCCCATTTTAATACCCATTCATTATGCTTTATAATATACGTATTACATTAATAAAATAAATATGCAGAATTTATTAACTAATTACACTAATACATATCCTTTTTTTTTTTACTGAAAGAATATACAGGTCTGAAAACCACTATGTTAGATTATTACAAGGAATCTTTCAAATTTCTTTATCACTGAGGAAGTTTTAAATAGTTACTATTTTGCCAAAGAGTGTACTAAAAAATTATACTGCATGCCATACCATTACAAGGCATCTGGGTTTGAAAATAAGCCAAAAAATATATTTTACTTATTTGAAATTAGGGTATATCCAAGTATCTTCAGAAAAGTAAAGAAAAAAATCAATCGTAAGAGGCTTAGCAGGTTAAAGCAACTACCTGCAACACCAGCATCCCATATAAGGGGAGTGCTGGTTCCAGTCCCAGGTACTGCACATTCAATATGGCTTCCTCCTAATAATGTGTCTGGGAGGGTGGCGGATGATCCCATATAAGGGGAGTGCTGGTTCCAGTCCCAGGTACTGCACATTCAATATGGCTTCCTCCTAATGTGTCTGGGAGGGTGGCGGATGATGGCCCAAGTGCTCGTGTCCCCTGCCACCCTTATGGGACTACCTGGCGCCTGGATTTGGCCACTGTGGCTGTTTGGGGGGTGAACCAGCAGATGCAAGAGCGCTTTCCCTCTGTCCCTTGCTCTGACTTTGCGTCTTGAATAAATAAATAAATAAATAAATCTTTGAAAGGAAATAAGAACAAAAGTTTAAAAAAAGAGAACTTCTATTTTTACCTCACAACCCATAAATTAAAATTTCCCATTCAGAATATTAAAATTTTGGGGCCAGTGTTGTGGCACAGTGGGTTAAGCCGCTGCCTGTGATGCCAGCATCCCATATGGGTACCAGTGTGAGTCCCTGCTGCTCCACTTTTGATCCAGCTCCCTGATAACGTGTCTGGGAAAGCAGCAGAAGGTGGCCCAAGTCCTCAGTTCCCTGCACCCACATGGGAGACCTGGATGGAGCTCCTGGCTCCAGCCCGGCCCAGCTCTGGCAGTTGCGGCCATTTAGAGATTGAACCAGCAGATGGAAGATTGTTCTCTTTCTCTCTCTGAGACTCTGCCTTTCAAATAAGCAAACAAATCTTTAACGACAGGTATTTCAGAACTTCACAGAAAGTGTTAAATAGCACTATCTATCAACAAGTAAAATGGACAAACACTGTAAACATTATAGCACACATGCTATGTGATTCCACTTATGTAAAATGCACACTCATCTACTGTGAAAAAGAACAGTTCGACAGTTGTCTGGGGCCACAGCTGCCACTGGAATCAGCCGCAGAGGGGCAGGAGTCATCTTTGGGGCAGCAGGGGTGGGTGTCCTGTTAACTTGTCTGTCATGGGGGTTTTACCAGTACACCCAAATGTCGACACTCATCAAATTACATGCTTCAAAAGGATGCACTTTCTTCTGCATATATTCCTCCAAACTGGTAAGGAAAAACATTTCAAGTAGTCTTCGCACTCTACTAAAGTAATGTATTAAAAGTATGAAAGTAGTGAATTAAAATTCACTAATGACATTTTATAATTAGTATTAGCTCCTAATATTTACTTTATATCAGCCTTTAAGTTTCAAAATGAGGTCTCTTATCATTAGAAAAACCGGATGCTTTTCCGTAGTCCTTCCTAATTCATGTTAAGTACAAAGAAGTCCCTTCTGGGCAAATTATCAGGCACATTGTTTATAGAAACATTACTGTGCAAATCAACTTCTGAGGACGCTGTTCCTTTTTTAAACTTTGAATGTCTCTAATCCCTCATGGCCTATAAATAGCAAAGAAGAGCATTATATTGAATCAGAGGGACTTAATGTCTCCCCTTCCTCTCTCGTAGCATTCTTCCAGCGAAGGAAACAATTACCATAAGCAGGCAGAGAAAATCTCTATGGATTACTGTGCTCTGATGAATTTATCCAAAGATAAACAAGAAAGGGAAATTCAGATTACAGCAATTACCCCTTTCTAAAGTAATCACGGTACACTAAGGAACTGCTAGACAGGTGAGCAGACCTGTAACCTAGAACACTATGATCATTGTGTGTTTATGTTTGAAAAAAAATATGAACACTTATTAAAAAATAGCTCTGGATATAAAAGTCCATAAAGAATCTAACACGGTGATTCTTTGAATGGTGTTCCAGGATAGTCTGCTCCTGTGTTTGAGTTTAAAATTTCCAATTTTGCAAACAAAGGCCAAGTGACAATACAAATATTTCTGTGCAACAAAAGGGAAAATTGATTACAAATTGTTTTCACTGTGATAAATCAAATGATGGTTTGCCATGATTAAAATGGAAAACCCGATCAACTGATATAGCTATTTAAGCAATACAGTTATTAGAAACTTATATTTAGCTTTATATTTGTACATATTTAATTAACATTAAAAAGTTTTCCATTTAAAAGGAATCTATTTGAAAAAATCATTATGACATTGAGAAATATTGTCCCTAAGGAATAAAATTTTCAAAATATACTAGGGATGATAACTCAATGTTTTTCATGTAAATAAAGAAAAACCTGGGATGCAAAGAAATATACAGAAAATTTAAGAATAATTTGAAAGCTGGCGCCGTGGCTCAACAGGCTAATCCTCCGCCTAGCGGCACCGGCACACTAGGTTCTAGTCCCGGTCGGGGCGCCGGATTCTGTCCTGGTTGCCCCCCTTCCAGGCCAGCTCTTTGCTATGGCCTGGGAGTGCAGTGGAGGATGGCCCAAGTACTTGGGCCCTGCACCCCATGGGAGACCAGGAGAAGCACCTGGCTCCTGGCTTCGGATCAGCGCGGTGCGATGGCAGCAGCGCGCCGGCTGCGGTGGCCATTGGAGGGTGAACCAACGGCAAAGGAAGACCTTTCTCTCTGTTTCTCTCTCTCACTGTCCACTCTGCCCGTCAAAAATTAAAAACAAAAAACAAACAAAAAAGAATAATTTGAAAGTATAAATGAAAACAATAAAACTATAAACAACAAAATAAATGTCTAACAAAAATAAGACCTATTTTCATGGAAGTACAGGAAATTCTGTCATTATGTATATTTATAAAAACATTGAAAGTTGGAGCTGGCACTGTGACATAGTGGGCTAAGCCTCTGCCTGCGGCACCAGAATCCCATATGGGCACAAGCTTGGACCTGGCTGCTGCTCTTCTGATCCAGCTCTCTGCTTGTAGCCTAAGGCAGTGGAAGACTGTCCAAGTACTTGGGGCCCTGGTACCCACATAGGAGACCCAGAAGAAGCTTCTGACTCCAGATTGGCCCAGCTACGGCCATTACAGCCATTTGGGGAGTGGCCATGTCCACTCCCATTTCCAACACAAGAAAGACCTTTCTGTTTCGCCCTCTCCCTGTCTGTAACTCTGCCTCTAAAATAAATAAATAAAATCTTTAAAAAAAAAATTTAAAAGTTTCCATGCTCCCCTCCTAAATATATATATGTAAATATAATCACTTATATTTATATATACTGATATATATATAATCACTGAAATTTTAGATATTAGAAAGTCTAATGCTTGCCATTAGTTGCACATGAAATATTTTAAAAAATAAATTATTGCCAAATGTTAAGACTAATAAATAAATTAACAGCATTAAAAAATAGAATATGTAATGTGTATTGTAATCATTAGGAAACTCAAGATTCCTTTGGGCAAATATTGCTGAAGTCATAATAATTCTTTCTTGATTTACTTTTAGAGGCATTTCAGAAACATGATAATTTTAAAGCAGAAAATAAAAGAGAAACTTGAACTGAAGGAAATTGGATGGGGAATCCAGAAACAGAGGTCTTATTTCTGGTTGTCCAAATTATTCGGTGTGGCTTCAGGCAAGTCATTTGCAACTCTCCATTTTTACACTCATTTCCTGGAGAGGCACTTGAAACCAGGAAGGTTCTAAGGAGCTTTTCTTAGTGTTAGGAATCCAGCTCTTTGCATACAAGGATCGCTGTTCCCTGAGTTTGTTGCAAGATGAGAGTGGTCCAGGAACTCACCTTTAGGTTCTGAGGTCGTGAGAATCTGTTGAGAAGTGCAGTCTGAATGAGCTCCCATCGACTCCCTGCTGTTCGCTCCCCATTCTTTTAAGAAAAAAAATTCATGAAGCAATTACTCGAATTCTTTTGCATAATAAAACCGTATGTCAAAGAAGTAAGTATTACACCACGTCTCAGATGAAAAGAACCTCAGTTTTGTTCTCACCTCATCTTCCACAGGGTAGAGGTTTTGTTCAGAACAAGGCATTTTAACATGCTTGTTATCCCACAAATCTTTATAATGTGTTGGAAATGGTTTAGGAACTTCTCCTGCTCGCAAGAGATCTACCTGAAATAGAGGGTAAACAGGAAAACTGTAAGTACGAACAAACCAAGCGTATCTTCTGTAAAACAACACTAAGAAGGGAGCCAAAGCAAGGCTACAAAACAGACGCCAGCTCCCAGGCAAGAAATCACAGTTCTCTTCAGCGTTGCCACTTCTCACCTCCTTTCCCATCAGCTTTCAAGTCACCACATTCTACTCTGAACATCTATTCCTGTCCTATATAGGCCCTGCCAGGCCTCTGCCATTCTTTGCGGAATTTGTCAACAGCCTTCTACTCCTCTCCCTAACTCCAACTGCTTCGAAACACATTCTCCACTTCCCCCACCACAAACCCCGTCCCCATGAAAAACTCTAAAGTCTCTGCCTTGAAACTGCATTAACTTTCTAAGTATTCCCAGCCTTCTAATCCTGTAATGCACACACTGATTCCAAATGTCATTGTTTTTCACATACTCTATTACCCAAATACTATTTATTCTAGATAAGCCAGCAGACTTATTCCTTATACATAGCAAATCCACTTTCATGTCTGTATGCTTGTATATACACCATCTCTCTTTCTCTCTCTCCCTCTCAATTTTTTTTTTTAAGATTTTATTTATTTTACTTGAAAGTCAGAGTTACACAGAGAGAGAAGGAGAGGCAGAGAGAGACAGAGAGGTCTTCCATCCACAGGCTTACTCCCCAATTGGCTGCAACGGCAGGAGCTGCGCCGATCTGAAGCTAGGAGCCAAGAGCTTCATCCAAGTCTCCCACATGGGTGCAAGGGCCCAAGGACTTGGGCTATCTTTCACTGCTTTCCCAGGCCAGAGCAGAGAGCTGGATCGGAAGTGGAGCAGCCGGGACTCAAACTGGCGCCCTATGGGGTGCCGGCACTGCAGGCAGCAGCATTACAGCTATGCCACAGCGTCGGCCTCTCTCTCCCTTTTTAAACACCAATCCTACCAACTGCCATATCCCTACAGTCTCTTTGTCTGGTTAATCCTCTGCTCTCACCTTCACTTCTATGAGGTCTTCAGAAACCTTCCTAGGAGACTATTTCCCTTGTTTTATTAGATCATAATTGTACTAGAGCACATTCACGTTTCATACCCTCACTAGGCACTGAATTTCTTGGGAATAACAATATTAGGGGACAGAGCTTGGTGCAGCTGTCAAGCTGCCACTTGGGATACCTGCATCCCACATTGGAGGGCTTGGTTCGAGTCCCAGCTCCTCTGATAAAAAAATTTTAATTAAAAAAATTTTAAAAATTTTAATAACTTAAAAACTAGCTATGTTAACTTAAAAATTAGCTATGTTAACAGAGCTGGGCCAATCTGGAGTCAGAAGCTTCTTCTGGGTCTCCTATGTGGGTACTAGGGCCCCAAGAACCTGGCATATGTGTATTTATAAGTACAAATGTGATGTAAGCATACACATACTACTGTAACAAACCTTACATAAATGTTTGAGGAAGCAGCATATAATTAAAACCATAAAAGTTTGGTTTTGCCTATTCACATGCAAAGAATCATAATGTGGTTTTCTACGTGTGGCCTCTTTCGCCTAATTTTTTCAAAGCTCATCCATGTGGTATATGTATCAGCAACTCACTGCTGTGCATCAAATATGTATTACCACATAAATAAAGATTTCAATCTTACTAGGCTACGGAGGAGGGGTTCACATGTTACAAGAACCTATTCTATACACACTGAATTCATCCAGTGGGCTTAAGGAAGACCTCCTTGAGGAAGTGGCAATTGAAGAAAGTTCTAAAGAATCAAAAGAAGTTAACTGGGCAAAGAGGGAAAACAAGGTTGTTTCTCAAAAAGGAAATGGCTTATGAAAAGGAAGACTGTTAAACATCAGTTTTATAAAAACACCTGCAACTTACAAGAAATACATTTGCAATCCCTCTGTATAGGTGACCATTAAAACCACAGGGTAAATGAGACCATCCACAGAGCGACAGCGAGAGCAGAAAGGACCTCAGAAAAGTCCCTGAGGAGCTCCAACAACACTTAGTGGCCACATATGGAAGAAGAGCCTAAAAGGAACATAAGAATGTGGTGTCATGTCAGCCAAAGGCTGAAAATATTCCAGGAAGGAAGGAAAGGTCTAGAGTCAAATGTGACTGAGTCAGCCATTCTGCTGAAAGCATTTTCACCTCCTTACGCTGGCCTAGGCAACACTGTAAACATGCTCCACATCATCTGGGGAAAACAACAGCACCAGTCGATATGCCTGCGTGCATGTGCTGGTGTGTATGCCCAAGTGTTCACAGACATGCCCATGAAATTTCAGATCACCTTACATCTCTAACACTGAATACTGGCTTCATTTTATTACTTCAAATTCTGTAACTGTTAGTGTCTGGTGTCCCAGGAATACAATGAAGGATTGTTTATTAAATAACTAGTAATTACATACATATGGGGCTGGCACTGTGACATAGTGGGAAAAGCTGCCACCTACAGCGCTGACACACCACATGGGTGCCAGTTCAAGTCCTGGCTGCTCTACTGCTGATCCAGCTCTCTGCTGTGGCCTGGGAAAGCAGTAGAAGATGGCCCAAGTGCTTGGGCCCCTGCACCTGCATGGGAGACCTGGAAGAAGCTTCTGGCTCCTGGCTTCGGATAGGCCCAGCTCCAACCATTGCAGCTAACAGAGGAGTGAACCAGCAGATGGAAAATCTCTCTCTCTGTCTCTCCTTCTCTCTCTGTGTAACTCTGACTTTCCAATAAATAAATAAATCTTTAAAAAATTACATACATATCACATTATTATTTTGAGAGTCTAGGAGAAGAACAAGAGGATTATTAAACTCTGCGAACTGCCTAAGAGAGACTTAGGTTTTTCTGAGTTACATACTTCATGTAACCGCTGCATTTTTCCAGTGATGCTGTTCTTTTTTTTTTTTTTTTTTTTTTTTTTTTTTTTTTTTTTGACAGAGTGGACAGTGAGAGAGAGAGAGACAGAGAGAAAGGTCTTCCTTTACCGTTGGTTCACCCTCCAATGGCCACTGCAGCCGGAGTGCTGCAGCCAGTGCACTGCGCTGATCCGAAGCCTGCAGCCAGGTGCTTCTCCTGGTCTCCCATGGGGTGCAGGGTCCAAGCACTTGGGCCATCCTCCACTGCACTCCCGGGCCACAGCAGAGAGCTGGCCTGGAAGAGGGGCAACCGGAACAGAATCCGGCACCCCGACCGGGACTAGAACCCGGTGTGCCAGCGCCGCAGGCGGAGGATTAGCCTATTGAGCCGTGGCGCCAGCCTGTACTACTTTCATAATAAATAATATTTTATTTTTCTTTTAACTCAAAGGCCTTAGAGTCTCCAAAAAATAGTAATTATACAGATTAAATACTGATAGCATAGGATGCTTCTGAGTTTTCTTTGTGGGGAATGGAAAAGTGAGGAAGGAGAAAAGTTAAAATATAATTTAACTCCCTCAATCTTCTTTCCAAATCTTCACCATTCTTAACAGCTCAGCCAGCCAAAGAAATTTAATTTTACACACATTACCAACTCCTCTACTTCCTTCATCACCTATATTTAAAATTTACCATTTCCCATTAATTTTAATTTAAAAAAAATGCAACCTTCTCTTTTCTTTCCTTTAGCCCCATAATTATCACCCTACGTCAGGGATTGTCAAACTTTTTGTGGGAGAACTCTTTTCTTCCTCTGAGAAATCTGTTAAGAAATCTTTTATATTTCCAATAAAAGCTCTTTTTATAAAGATAGTTTTTATAGTAACTTTTACTTACTCTAACATGAATAAGTGACAATGAGGTAGTTTCGTGTGATGCAAATTTGAAATTAAGAGTTAGAGATAACAGCTAAAGTGTACACCAGTCTATTATTTATGTTTACAGCTCTTACTCAATATGAAAAAAACTCCTGGGGCAGGTATTTGCCTAGTTGTTAAGATGCCCACATTCCATTGTATAAAACTTGGATTTGAGTCTCAGTTCTGTGCTCAATTCCAGCTTCTTGATAACGTGCACGCTGGCACACAGCAGGTCATGACTGAAGTATGTGGGTCCCTGGCACCCACACAGGAGACTTGGACTGAATTCCTGGCTCCTGGCTCAGCCCTCGCTCGGCCCAGTCATTGAAGGCATTTGGGGAGTGAACCAGCATACAGAAGCTCTGACTGTCTCCGTCCCTATGCCACTCAAATGATAAAGAGAAAGAGAAAAAGAAAATGCTGACTCCCACACCTAAGTGCAAATGGTAACATTTTTTAAACTGTTGTTTTGACATTTAAGCAAATTCTTAAATGTTAAGCAGCAGTAGCAAGAGTTATCCTGGCAAAATCTGCTGGTTAAAATATGGTATTAAGCATCTTCAAATGTTGAATGTGCTTGTTATTTCTTTGATTACAGGTTTTTCAGTTAGAAAAATGTAATTTAGAAAATAAACTTGAGTTACACCCCTGGAGCACCTCCATGCCGCACACGTGTTACCAGTATCTCCTTTCTGAGGGCCACATTACCGCTCCCTGCTTGGATGAGCCTATCCTACTTCCCTCCCATGCAGCCATCTGACTGATCGTACAACCATCGCCTGGGTCCTGACACCGGAAGCCATCTGAGATATGGATCCCATTCACTTTTCAAGTCTTCTCTTCCATCATTCTTCACCAAAATTCTAAACTCTAAGCAACATGACTGTTTCCACTTCTAAAACAAACAGGTTTCAATACATAGCCTTGTCTCAGAAAGCTCACATATCTATTTGGAATTCTCTTAACTTCCTAACCCCACCTCAGAAATTTCTACTCATCTTTAAGAGCTCAGCTCAAGCCCACAACCCTGGTCAGTATCATTTCCATCTCTAAACATGCTACAGAATTCGAATTTCAAAATATTTGGTCACATCTAGACCAAGCTATATGATAAATGAGGTGTCTCGATTGTCTAGTCTCTGTGAAATCTAGAGTGACTAAAACGGAGATGAAGATTTGAAACTGTCTAATGAGCAATACACTTGCCAACACTTGGTAATGATTGCACAGTTCAGTAGATTAAGTATACAGAGTTAAGCACGTAAAATGGGTTAGCTTGTTCGGTGTTGTGATACAGCAGGTAAAGCACTTGTCTATGATACCAGCAGCCCACATGGGTGCTGGTTTGAGTCCCAGGTGCTTCATTTCCCATCCAGCTCCATGCTAATGGCCTGAGAAAGTGGCAGAAGACAGCCCAAAGGCTTGGGGCCCTGCATGCACCCATCTGGGAGTCATGGATGAAGCTCCAGGCCCAATTCTAGCCATTGTGACCATCTTGGGAGTGAACCAGCGGATGGAAAACCTCACCCCTTCCTGTAACTCTTTTCAAATAAATAAATAAATCTTTTTTGAAAATAGGTTAACTTTATGTACCTCAAAAAAGTCACTCTTAAAAAAAAAACAGAACCTACAGAAAGTACAAGAGAGATGAGAATGAGAGGTTACTGCTGAACAGATTCACAACATTTTGAATGTACTTAATGCCACTGAATTGCACACTTAAAAATTGATAAAACAGAAAATTTTACATTATGTATATTTAGCATAAAAAAAGGAGGGGGCAGCACTGTGCATAGTGGCTAAAGCCGCTGCCTGCAATGCTGGCATTCCATATGTGTGCCGGTTCGAGTCCTGGCTGCTCCACTTCCGATCCAGTTCTCTGCTATGGCCTGGGAGAGTAGCAGCAGATGGCCCAAGTGCTTGGGCCCCTGTACCTGCATGGGAGGCCCAGCTCTGGCCGTTGTGGCCATTTGGGGAGTGAACCAGCAGACAGAGGACCTCTCTCCTTGCCTCTGCCTTTCTGTAACTCTTCCTTTCAAATAAATACCTAAATCTTTAAAAAGAAAATAAACAAAACAAAAAAAAAAAAGGAGGCGTAGGCATTTAGCATAGTGGTTAAGATGCCCAACATCCATGTAAGACTGGGTTTGGGTGGGTGTTGCGTCACAGCAGTTTAAGTCTCTGCTCAGGACTCCCGCATCCCATAACCCAGGGCAGATTTGAGTCTCAGCTACTGACCTTCTGATGCAGCTTCCAGCTAATGCATTCTCAGAGGCAGCAGACGATGGCTCAAATATTTGGGGCCCTCCCACCTAGACAGAGTTCCAGGCTCATGGTTTCAGCTTGGCTCAGCCCAGGCTGTTGCAGACATTTGGGAATGAATCAATGGATGGGAGATCATTCTCTGAAAACAGATAACCATTTAAAAAACCTGATAAAGAGTGCCTGAGTTTGATTCCTAGCTCTGGCTCTTGATTTCTAGCTTCCTGCTAATGAGACGCTGGGAGGCAACAGCAATGGCTCAAGCAATTAGGTTCCTGATACCCACATGAGAGACCTAGACTGCATTTCTGGTTCCTGACCCTGGCCCTTGCCCAGAACTGGCTACTGTGTGCATTTAGGGTATGAACCAAGAGTTATCTTTCACTGCCTAGCGGAAAAGAGAAAAAAGTAAAAAAGGAAGATGAGATTGGATTCAGACATGTTTGAGATACCAGGGAGGCAGTCAAAATGACATACAGGAGAATCTAAAGCTCAGAAAACATGGCAAAAGAGAATGACTTAAGGGTACTGAACCACAAATACAACCTTGAGTTTTAGCGACTAAAACACACCTAACATGTGTTGGGAGCTCAAAAATACGAGGTTTCTTAAAAATGAAAAATTCAATTTCATCACCAGCCGACAATGATTCACCTTGCTTATTTGTCAGGTACCGTATTCAGGAATAAGCTATCATTTATTTCTCCATTCCGTAGACAGCTCAGTATTTTATATATGCAGTAAAAAGAACCTTCCATGCATTGCTCTAGTGTTCACTTCAATAAATATCACAACGATCCAGGATTTGCAGGCCTCTCTTCATAGGGAAGAGGTGATACCCACCCGCACAGTTACTGTGTGATTGGCAGACGGTCTCAAGGGGGGCAGCCGGATCCCACACCGAGGCATTCTTCTCATTTCCTCTATGGGCGTTCCAAGCCACTTCTTATCTGGAGAAAGGTGAGGTGGAATGTATTTAGGGGTCTTCCTTTCTGTTCTTTGATGTTTGATTTCACATTGTTCTTTTCTAAGGTCGAGACAGTCACAAATTATTCACTGTTGCATTTCCCTGGGATACACAAGCACAAAACTTACCCAGAACATGACTGTTTAAAGTGCACCAATCTTCTCTCACTTCAGTTGTTTCATTTTTACAATCAAACGTTATAAAGCTTATGTTAAAACCCAAGAATAATATTTTCAACAGTCTGTGGAAAGAATTTCCAAATATATATAAAGGACCTTCTGAAAACAGAACTGAGGTATGGTTCACAGAATCTGCGACTTCTAGGGTCCCTTCAGAGTAATTTTCAGTGAAGTAAACTTACTATCACAGAAACTACTGAGTGGGCTTTAAGATTCCATGTGAAAATACCAAATTATGAGCTTTATACAGTAAGACACAAATGGATTTAAATCCCAGTATTACCACCGACAAGCCACATTTCGGCTATAACCGTAGCTCAAGTCTGTTTTCCATTTATAAAGTGAGTACAATACCACTTGCCTGACAGAGCA
Organism: Lepus europaeus; assembly: GCF_033115175.1. NCBI lineage: Eukaryota > Metazoa > Chordata > Mammalia > Lagomorpha > Leporidae > Lepus > Lepus europaeus. The sequence goes on along the minus strand of NC_084843.1, from coordinate 77,238,283 downwards.
TTACAGAAACTCTAATAAACAACTGCCTAGAAAAATGGTTAAAAATGGGGCTGGCACTGTGGTATAGCGGGTAAAGCCACTGCCTGCAGTGCCGGCATCCCATATGGGTACCGGTTCAAGTCCCAGCTGCTCCACTTCTGATCCAGCTCTCTGCTATGGCCTGGGAAGGCAGCAGAAGATGGCCCAAGTTCTTGGGCCCCTGCACCCTCGTGGGAGACCTGGAAGAACCTCCTGGCTCCTGGCTTCGGATCGGCAAAGCTCCGGCTGTTGTGGCCAACTGGGGAGTGAACCAGCAGACGGAAGACCTCTCTGTCTCTCTCTGCCTCTCCTCTCCCTGAGTTACTCTTTCAAATAAATAAATAAATCTTTAAAAAAAAGAGGAATTATTATCAAATAATTTTCGTGTTCTAATGATTCCCATAAATTCCAGAAGGAAGTTCATGAAACTACCAGAAGGAAGTTCATGAAATACTGATTTACAGTATTTTTTCCACTTGTTTTCTGTTCCTGATATTTCTAGAATTTGAACTTTGACAGCTAGGTTTACATTTAGCACACATAGTTAAGAAGGAACAACTATTTCTTTGCTTTACTATAAATCTTAACTTGTTAAACCCTCTTACAAAATCATAAAACATACTACACCATTGGAGAGACAGCCCTGACGGGAAACATTACCTTCTGTCCTCTGTTTTGGGCATTCTCATGAAGTGGTCTGTGATTTTAGAATCCTTCTTCCCATGTTGTTTGGAATTTCTGCATTCCACATTCAGGCTAGAAGTGTTTCCAAGAAGCTTGGCATTCAAATCATTCATTCCTGCATGGCTCTCTCCTCCTTCAAACTGGAAATGCGATCTACCTTCACCTCCCTTAGCAGAACACCGCTTCCTGAACTCGGTGTCGGCTTCTTTAGCTTGGAACCTTGGAAGTTTATTAGCTGTCTGGGAGGAGCGGCCGTCTTCTTGTTCATCAAAGCTGGGACTCGTCTCTTCCTCTGCTTCCGAGTCTTGACAGCTGTTTTTGGAGTTATCTACATCCATGGGTGAGTCAGGTTCACTTTCCTTCTCAAACGGAGGAGAACTTCTCAGGCTCCCCTCTCGCGCGCTCAGTCTGTTGTCATTGCTCAGTCCAGTACCAGCATCCTCAGAGCCGACGTCTGACAATGGGCTCTCTGGCACCACGTCTGCTTCCTCCTGCTGACAACCTGCACAGCCTTCCACGCAATGGCAAGACTTGCCGCACTTCTGGTGGCTTCTGGCTTCTCTGGCCTGCTCGTCTTCTGTAGTCTGCTTTGCATTTGCAAGCTTTACAGGTGTCAAAAATTGTTGATTATCTCTATCTTCGTCGTCGTCTGTGTCACTGGGATCCTCAGTTTGGGGTGACTGCTCCGTGTTAGCATTACTGAACTGCTCTGATAGCAGAGTGACTGTGGGAGGCTCACCGTCCAAATGCTGCTCCGTCTGTTTGCCTTCATGCTGCCACTTACACACAGCTGCAGTCTGCTGCTGGTTCAGATACTGTGTACTTTTCTCAACAGCTGGTTTATCAAGACTTCGCTGAGAGACATTTTCCAATTTTTCCAAGTTATGCTGGTAAAAGTTATCTTTTTGTACAGAACTCATCATGGATTCTATATTTGTATTGTTGTTTTCTTTACTATGCAAACTATAAGAGAAAAGAAAGAACTAAAGGTAACTTGTGATAAAGTCATTTATCTGGCTACACTGCACCATTTCACAGCAATAGTTATACTCCTTGTGGTTCCTTGAGCACACAGCATGCTGTTTCCCGACTCCATCTTTGTACGTGCGCTGTGATGCCCTTCCCCCAGCTGTGTCCCCTGCAAGTGTCTGCTTTTCCTTCAAGTCTTTTTTTTTTTTTTATGGATATTTTAGTACTGAATCTAATAATTCGTGTGTTTTTTTTTGTTTTTTTTTGGACAGGCAGAATGGATAGTGAGAGAGAGAGACAGAGAGAAAGGTCTTCCTTTTTGCCATTGGTTCACCCTCCAATGGCCGCTGCGGCCGGCGCATCTCGCTGATCCGAAGCCAGGAGCCAGGTGCTTCTCCTGGTCTCCCATGCGGGTACAGGGCCCAAGCACTTGGGCCATCCTCCACTGCCTTCTCGGGCCATAGCAGAGAGCTGGCCTGGAAGAGGGGCAACCGGGATAGAACCCGGTGTGCCGGTGCTGCAAGGCGGAGGATTAGCCTGTTAAGCCACAGCGCCGGCCACCTTCAAGTCTTAAACCTAAATCTCACTCACTCCTCACACATCCTCATGGCCCACAGGTAAAGGCCATCATTGGTTTCTTTTCTATGCAACCACCACTGCACCTTGCTCATGCCTTTACTGCTGCACTTCTCACACCAAGCAGCAATTGCATGTTCTTGTGTCTCTCTCTAGTGCTACACTATCGCTAACTTAAAGACAAGCCCAGACAGCTTAGCAGGTTAAGCCTCCGCCTGCAGAACCAGCATCCCATATGGGTTCTGGTTCTGTCCTGGCTGCTCCACTTCCAATCTAGCTCTCTGCTATGGCAGAGAGAATGGCCCAAGTGCTTGGGGCCCTGAAACCACATGGTAGACCTGGAGGAAGCTCCTGGCCTCACATCAGACCAGCTCCAGCTGTTGTGGCCATTTGGGGAATGAACCAGCAGATGGAAGACCTTTCTTTCTGTCTCTCCCTCTCTCTGCCTGTAACTCTACCTCTCAAATAAATAAATAAATAAAATCTTAAAAGAAAAAAAAAAAAAAGACAGGCCTTGCTGCTCTTTCATCTCTATATAAGCAGGTTTCTATACCTCTCTGGTTCAGCTGTCTTGATTCCTTTGGTGTCCATCCAACTGGTAATGGTCTTCTGTTTGAAAACTATAAAAAAGAATAATTAATGTACATGCATTCATTCCTTCAAATTAAAAAAAAAAGCACATACAGGTATATTCTGTGATTAAACAAATATAATTTCTTCCATCCTAAGCAGTTAAGAATTAAGATGCGAACACAAATACTACTACTTATTGGGGCTGGCACTGTGGTATAGAAGGCTAAGCCTCTGCCTGCAGTGCCAGCATCCCATATGGGCACTGGTTTGAATCCTGGTTGCTCCACTTTGGATCCAGCTCCCTGCTAATGCACCTGCGAAAACAGCAGAAGATGGCCCAAGTGCTTGGGTCCCTGCACTCACATGGGAGACCGGGAAGAAGCTCCTGGCTCCTGGTTTCAGATAAGCCCAACTCCAGCCATTGCAGCCATCTGGGGAGTGAACCAGCAAATGAAAGCGACCTCTGTGTGTGTGTGTAACTTTCAAATAAGTAAATAAATAAATCTTTAAAAAAAAAAGTTAGTACTCCGGGCACAGGGCAGAAAGTGGCTGACACACAAAGGAGATGGAATGGCCTAATAGATGAGAGCACAGGCTCTGAAATGAGAGCACCTGGATCCAAATCGCATCTCTCCCACGGGCTTCCCACGTGACTCTGTGAAGGGTCATCTGTCTGTCTCAGATTCCTTATCTGTAAGACACGCACAATAACAGTACCTCTTGGGGTTCATGTGCAGCTTAAGGTAACTTTCTTAGGATCCAAGTAAAGCATTACGGCACTATCTGGTGTATGTTCAGTAAACTCTAGCTCTTAATTATCTTTACTATTAAAAGAGGTCCTGATAGGGAATTAAGGTATTTCTAAGGAAAAGATTACTTTAGGGACAGGAGTAAGTGGAGATAATGGGTTAAGAACTTCTTATAAGAGGCAGTGCTTGAGTTGTACCTTTAATAATACACATGCAGTCACATAAAGGGAAAATCATAAAAGGCACCATGGCAAAGAAGTAACAGAACTTAAAAAGAAAGCAACAGGAGGCCAGTGTTGTAACAGATAAGCTGCCACCCGCGACCCACATATCCCATATGGGCGCTGGTTCGAGACCTGGCTCTTCACTTCTGATCCAGCTCCCTGCTAACGTGCCTGGGAAAATAGCAGAAGAGGGCCCAAGTGCTTGGACCCCTGCACCCACGTAGGAGACTTGAAAGAAGTTCCGGGTTCCTGGCCATTTGAGGAGTGAACCAGCGGATGAAGAGAGCTAGCCCTCTCTAACTCCGCCTTTCAAATATGTAAATTAAAAAAAAAAAAAAAGCAACAGAAAACATGGCTGAAAAGTCAGCCATGAGAATATCTTAGTGATCCTTGAATGATCCACAAAAAGAGGTACAAAGGTGTTGAGCAGGCATTTAGCCCAGATAACATCAGAGTGCCCAGGTTCAGTTCCCAGCTCCAGCCCCGACTCCAGCATCTTGCCAGTGCAGACTCTGGGGGCAGCAGTGATGGCTCAAGTACTTGGCTTCTGTCAGCCACATGGGAGGTCTGGACTGTGTTCCTGGCTCCCAGCTGCAGCCCCAATGCAGCCACAGTAGTTGCAGGCAACTGGAGAATGACCCAGTAGATGGGAGTGCTCTATGTATCTCTGCCTCTCTAATTAAAAAACAAAACAAAACATGGCAAGTTAACACTCAGGGTGGAATTCCAGAACTCAAGTCTAGAAGGCTCACAGTCGGCATGACTAAATGCATAGAAGACAAACCTGAGGAGCAAAAAGAGCCTACTGGCAGAAATCAGCGAGGAAGCTACCGTTGCAATGAGCTCCATGATCTCCAAATGATCCAGCAGTAAGTGGATCCCAGAGCCAGCCTCCACACCCACTGAGTCAGAATCTATACTTGAGTATAAAGTAAGTGTGCTGCCCACATTTAATATCCTGGATTCCAATGTGAGAATGTATATGCCTTCAGCCACGCACTCACGTCCCCTCAAACAACGTATATGAGCAAAACAGGTACAGGCTCAAATTATTACAATAAACAGTTTATTTATTACTGAGATAATAGCATAATTAAAATACATTCCAGATTTGAGATTTTTATATTCAAATATTCAAATGCAATATGACAGCTCAACTACTAAAAAACTTTGATTAGTATTTTTTTAAAGATTTTATTTATTTATTTGAGAGGTACAGTTACAGAAAGGTCTTCCACCCACTGGCTTACTCTCCAACTGGCCGCAATGGCTGGAGCTGTGCCGATCCGAAGCCAGGAGCCAGGTGGTTCCTCCCGGTCTCCCACGTGGGTACAGGGGCCCAAAGACTTGGGCCATCTTCTACTGCTTTCCCAGGCTACAGCAGAGAGCTAGATTGGAAGAGGGGCAGCACTGGGATGCCAGTGCCACAAGCAGAGGATTAACCTACTGCGCCATGGTGCCGGCCCCCTGATTAGTATTTTTAAAATAGTTTCACCACAAGGAAGTAATTATATATATAGTTGATATTTTTGGTTAAACACCATTATTTAATGATTTTATTATTTCTGCAGCAAAGCATGCTTCAAAGAAAATAACAGCTTGGTCAGGAGGGAGTAAGAGGATGAGCCAAGGGCACAGCTGTGTTAAAGCCCTTGCCTGAAGTGCCGACATCCCATATGGGTGCCGGTTCGAGACTCTGCTGTTCCCCTTCTGATCCAGCTCTCTGCCATGGCCTGTGAAAGCAGTGGAAGATGGCCCAAGTCCTTGGACCCTGCACCCGAGTGGGAGACCCAGAAGCTCCTGGCTCCTGGCTTCGGATCGGCATAGCTCCGGCTGTTGCAGCCATCTGGGGAGTGAACCATCAGATGGAAGCCCTCTCTCTCTCTCTCTCTCTCTCTCTCTCTGCCTCTCCTCTCTCTATGTAACTCTGACTTTCAAATAAATAAATAAATCCTTAAAAAAAAGACAATGAACCATTTGATTCTGAGATTTTTTTTTTTATTTCCTACTGAAACACCCCAAAATCAGTAACTTTTTGAGCGTCACATTGGTGTTCAAAAAGTTTCAGAAGTGAAAGCATTTCAGATTCCAGATCTTCGGATTAAGGGTGTTCAATCAGTGAAGTCTGTGCAAATATTCCGAAGTTTGCCAACTCCAAAATGTGAAAAACATCTGGTCCCAGGCATTTCAGATAATGGATATTCAATCGACAGCAAACACAGCAAGGCCAGTTCAGAAAATTCTCCACTGGCCAACGAGCAGTTAAAACACTCTTTCCCATACTGGTAACATTCTGTGTCAGGATCAGGGGCTGGTCTCCTCCAGTGTACACGAAACACAATGCTATCCTGTAAGCCTAAGGGACCTACGGGCCGCCTCACACCACTTCACGAAAAGCCACGGGAAGAGCTGCAGTGACGCGTTCTCTCCTGCTGCCCGACACCAAGGATGTGTTTCTGGCACCAGGCTTCGGGTGATGATTCCTGAAGCCTGAGAGAGGAGGAACCAAAACCCCCTGCTTATTAAGCATTTCTCGGCCCTCTGGAGGGCCTGCCTACTTCTCTGTCCCATACCACCACTCTGGCTTCCCGAGGCTTCTTTCCCAATACATCCACCTGCCTGCTTCGGCACTTTCATCCCCCATACTCCTGACGCAAGCATAAAATGATGCCCCCCCACATTTCCTGGGAATTTCTTTAACTAGAAGTAATCACGGCAAACAAAGGGTAGTAAGAAATGAAAAAGATACAAGATCTAGAGGTAAACAATGCCGACAGAGATCTGTGCTCAGGCACCTACCTTGGCCAAATCATTGAACTTCTTTGAGTCTATATTCTCATCAAGAAAATGGAATTAGGCCGGCGCCGTGGCTTAACAGGCTAATCCTCCGCCTTGTGGCGCCGGCACACCAGGTTCTAGTCCCGGTTGGGGCGCCGGATTCTATCCCGGTTGCCCCTCTTCCAGGCCAGCTCTCTGCTATGGCCCGGGAAGGCAGTGGAGGATGGCCCAAGTGCTTGGGCCCTGCACCCGCATGGGAGACCAGGAGAAGCACCTGGCTCCTGGCTTCAGATCTGCGAGATGCGCTGGCCGCAGCGGCCATTGGAGGGTGAACCAACGGCAAAAAGGTAGACCTTTCTCTCTGTCTCTCTCTCTCTCACTATCCACTCTGCCTGTCAAAAAAAAAAAAGAAAGAAAAAAGAAAAGAAAATGAAATTAATAACAGGTCCTTCCAAGGGTTTTGTGGATGAAATTATTATCCAGGCTCACAAAGCAGATACTCAACAAACATACTGTCTCCCGACCCTTCTACTCATCTTTCCCGTTGTTTCACTGGGCTTTATGGCGACTTCGAGCCATCACACTTACTCTCCTTAGTAGCCAGTGTGTTTCAGCGAGGTCGTACCATTAGCAGGTGCAGACACAGAATTCAGTGACATTCTGCATAGTAAAGGAATACCTGACCTCCACAAAAAGCCTCCTACAGCAACACAACTGGAATAGCCACTTCACGTAGGAACATGAGTTGCACACAGAGTTCTGCCGGCAGGCAGATGTCCACAGGAAGACAGGCAATACAAAATTTAAAAATACTGAGTAGGGGCGGGCATTTGACCTAGTGGCTAAGATGCCCGCATCCCATATTCCCAGCTCTGCTGATTTTAGCTTTCAGCTAACTGCAGAAGTAGCAGGTGTGGCTCAAGTGGATAGGTCCCCGCCACCCACACGAAGACCTGTATAGAGGCTCCTGGCTTCTATAAGGATTTGGGGAGCAAACCAGCAGATGGGAATCTTCTGTCTTCCTGCCTCTCAAAGAAAAAGATCCATAATAAATATCCATTTCTCCACCTCTCCTCCCAGTGCCTCTCAAATAATTTTTAAAAAAATATTAAATATCCATTTCACTACCTCTCCTACTTCTCTCAGGATAACTATATACTGTGCATAAAATTTTAAATATCAAGTTCCTTAAAAAAAAAAACTCCAAAATTTGAAACAACAATTTTTTAACACAAATTTCGACTTCAAACACTGGGTTAACTGGTGTCCTATACCAGACACACAGCGGACATTTCCAATGCGAAGGGCAGCCAAATACAAACTTGGCTCTTCTGCAGAAAACACAATATCCAACCAGTGAATACTGTCAGCCCCACCTGCAACCACTCCTCCTCTACATGCAAATAAAGTCGAAAAGACCACAACATATCAAATCACACAAGATAGGTACAGAACCTAAAATTCACCCCCAGTTCTCCTTCCCCCAACCTTCTTTCAAATCCACACTCTAAATTTTAAATCCATCTCTTAAACACAACACCCACTGAACACTGTGTTTCCTGCAACTGGTATCTAGGTCTACAATCTTGACTTTCTCTACTCCAGTGTTTTACAAACTACAAATGACCTTTTTTTTTTTTTTTAAGATTTTATTTTTATTTGAGAGTCAGAGTTACAGACAGAAAGAGAGAAATACAGAAAGAAAGGTCTTCCATCTGCTAGTTCACTCCCCAGATGGCCACAACAGCTGGAGTTGGGCCAATGTGAAGCCAGGAGCGACTTCTGGGTGTCCCATGTAGGTACAGGGGCCCAAGCACTTACTTGGGCCATCTTCCACTGCTTTCCCAGGCCATCGCAGAGAGCTGGCTCGGAAGTGGAGCAGCTGGGACCCAAACTGGCATCCATATGGGATGCCAGTGCCAGAGATGGAGGCTTCGCACAGGGCCTGCCCCCTATTTTTTTTTTTTTAATGAAATAATACAACATAAGAATGTGTCTGACATGGTAAATAAAAGTATTACTTCATGAAACATGCTTCAGTTATAAATATGGCGTGTTTCCCAGGTTGTACTCGTATATACCATACAACTGCAAAATTTCTCTGCACCAAAATAAATTTATCTTTTTAATTCCATGTTCCCACAAACTCTCTGAAGTACACTGCACTGCTTACTCCGTGCACCAAATAAACTTACACGGGGTGTTATACTCAGAGAAGTCCAAAAGTCACTGCTTAAATAATCTTTCCTAAAAGAATTCCCCTCCTTAAAAGCTTTTCAGCAGTTTCCCACTAACACAGAATGAAGCTCAAACTCCTTAAAACAGCCTCCGGTTTGCCCAGGAGAAGCACATCGGACACTCCCACGGCCTGTACATTTCAGTCCTACCAGTTTCTGCATGTGCTGTTTCCTCTCACTGACTTTTCAAGCTTATATGATCTAAATTATGCCCACAGAACCCATTGTCATAGTTTATGATATGAAAGCCCCAATCTCTTTGTCTAGCACAGACATACTTAAAATTCTTTGGTACAAACCCAGGTATTGCACTGTGTCCTGAATCCACATACTTCTCGGCTTTCCTACTGTCTGCATCCAACGCTAAGCCACTACTATCTCCCACCTAAACTAACTCCTTACCTAGTCTTGGGTCTCTAGTGTGAGCCCTTTCTTTTTTTAAAAAAATTTATTTATTTGAAAGAGTTACAAAAAGAGATAGAGAGAACTTCCATCTGCTGGTTCACTCCCAATATGCCAGCTACAGCCAAGAGCTTCTTCTGGGTTCCCATGTGGGTGCAGGGGCCCAAGCACTTGGGCCATCTTCTACTGCCTTTCCAAGCCATAGCAGGGAGCTGGATCAGAAGTGCAGCAGTTGGGACTCCAACCGGTGCCCATACGGGATGCCAGCACTGCGGGCTGTGGCTAAACCCACTAGGCCACAGCGCTGGCTTCATTCTTCTTCCTTTCAATCCATTCTTTACTTTCTACACATTAGCCACAGGCACTTTTAAGCAAACAAAACATAACCTAATCAAGTCTCTCTACTGAGAACTCCTAACAGGCTGGGCATTCCTGGTCGAAAAAAAAATTCAAACTCCAAAATGCTTCAAAATCCGAAACCTTTTGTACACCAACGTGAGGCCACGGGTGGGAAACTCCTTCCCTGATCTCAAGTGGTGCCTGCACTTCAAAACGCTGGTGCAGTAAAAAAATGCTCTATAAAGTTGATCTTCGGGCTGTGCATAAGGGGTATGTGAAACTGACGTGAATTTCCTACTGAGCTGCCCTTGCATGTGTGCGAACATGCCACAAAACAATAAAGCACTTCTGGTTCCAAGCGTTCTGGGTGAGGGATTCTCCATTGGAGTTGTGTCTCGTGGCCCTGCAAAGGTCAAAGTCCTTGTCTACACACCCCAGTGCCATCTCCTCCTACCCCTGGGCAGCCCCACTCTGTCACTACTCTCTGTCGCTCTAGGCCCTGTAGCCTCTCCCCGCAATACTTCTTGGCCTTCTCTTCCCCAGGCTAACCTCAACGCATTGCTCAGTCCCCAGGACAAGCATCTCCCCTACCGGAGGACCAGTTTTAATCCCCTAAACAAGTTTAAGCAGAACGACCAGTCCCGCACCCCGGCAGAACATCCGTTCTTAGAGCGACGTGTGCCATTCTCCTTCATTCATTCTCTCTCTCGAGGAATTTTAGGTTAGGAAGGCAAGAGGCCAAGCCCCTCTGGTTCAAACACTGGATGCCGGGATAAGGGCACTGCCAACTAAACAGCTCCGTGGGGCCGCGAACCTGCCCCGGTGACGTGGTAACAGCCCGCTCTGTCCACCCAGACGCACACAAAGGGATTCACAAACGACTACGGACAATTTCCCAATCCAAGCGAGGAAAGCAAACAGGTGGCCTCTCCCGCCATTTCCAGCCGGGGGCTGTCCCACTACCAAGCGCACGGCGGCGAACCGGCCCCTCCGCGGCCGCACGAGGGGCCGCAGCGCGGGTGCACCCCCGCCCCGGGCCCACGAACTGAGACCAGGACGAGAGGGTCGGGCCGAGACGAAGAACACAAGACTTTCACTCCCCCCCGCCACGTACCAAGCGAGGTGGCGCCGCCTCTGTGCGGTCCCGCCCGCCCCGGGACGCAGCCGGGCGAGGGCGGTGGGAGCCTGAACCGCACCGGGGCGTCCTTGGGGTCGAGGACGCGCCTCTGCCTGTCGGGGAAGCTCCGGGCGTCCGAGGCGGCCGGCGGAGAACTTGCGGCGGTGCCCCAGCGGGGTCGCTTGCTGCAGGGCTCACAGCCGGGGCCCGCGCTCATGCTGGGACCCGGAGCGCGCAGTCCCCGGGCCGGCCCGGGCAGAGAGCCTCATTCACTAACCCTGAGCCGGACAGACTGCGCCTCGTTCTCGGCGCCTCCCCGCACCATTCCCTCTCTGCCGCTGCCTGCTTCCGGAGCTGCGGAGCCGCCAGTCAGGCCCTAGGCATCGCCTGCCTTCCCTCTTCCTCAGACACCCCACCTGGATGCGCCGCTTTGATTCCGGCTCCGTTCACTTTCCCACCACCGGAAAGCTGCCGTCAAGCGACCCCGACTTCCGGGACGCACACTGCCGCAAAACGGAAGTGTGGCGCTTAGCGGGAGCCGGCGCCCGGAAGGTCAGCGTGTGAAGGAGGCAGTGGCATCGTGGGGCTCCCTGCTGTGACTGAGGAGCCACTGCCGAGCCGGGGGCTGCCGGCCGGAGCCAGCGGCGGGAAGCACACGAGAGGTTGGCAGCGACAACATGGAGGGCGGCGGAGGAAGCGGCAACAAAACCACAGGGGGCTTGGCTGGCTTTTTCGGAGCCGGCGGAGCAGGTTACTCGCACGCAGACCTGGCCGGCGTCCCGCGTGAGTATCGGGTCCTGAGTCCACGCCGCGCGCCCTGCTGTTTTTTTTTTTTTAATTAATTTATTTTTGGGTGGTCTGCCCAGGCTTCACTGTTAGCAGTTGGCTTGGTGCACCTGCAGGCCGCCCTTTTCAAAATGGCCCGAGCTTTTAGGACCGCGCGCTCTGCATCACGGAGCTGGGCTCTGAGAGGGACACGTGTTTTTTTTTTTTGTCTATATCCGGGCCTCGCGTTCCTTTAGTGCCATCCATCACGGTCCCGAGGGTTGGCCCCGGGTACAGAGGAGCACCGGGCTCTGGGAGTCACCGTGTCAGGCTGGGAAGCCCCGAAGTTCGCTTTTACTCACTTAAATTCTGAATCGTAAAGCGATTACACGTAAAAAATTCAGAAATAAGAGAGGAGCTGGGGAGTCAGCTCGGAGGCTGTCTTGGAGGAGCCGGGAAGTGGGCTGAACCTGACTGGTGCTTTGTAAACGTGGGGTGGGTGGGGGAGCCGGGAGAGAATTAGGGGACGGGGGATAATGTGACATCTAAGATGCGGAGGCGCGAACGCCCTGCGCGTGGCTGGCCTCGACCCGATCCTTGGGACCTCGGCTCGTACTATTTCTGTAAGTCCGTCACCACCGATGCCGAGAATACAGCTCCTTCCTAAACCCCGGGCCCTGGCAGAGCGTCCTGAGGTTGACTGGAGGTGAATTAGGCGCCTGAGGATGCACTCCTTTGGAAGAAGTGGGACATGGGACAGGGCGGCGCCGACTTTGCTGGGCGCAGGGCTTGGCGGCGGCTTCAACAGAAAGAGGACTGCCCTCTCTGCCGACGCTTGCATGAGTTAAAATCCTGCAGGTCGTGCTCATCCGGGCAAGGGAATAGGTGTAGAACAGGATTGTGGGACGGTACCGCTCGAGAAAGCAGCAGCCTAAGAGCTTGCAAAAGAGGTAACATTCTGGGGTCTTTAAAGATAATGAAGTTTCTAAAAGGAGAGAAGGGAGGAAGGGGGAAAAAGCAGAAAACACCTTCCAGAAGCAGTAACTTGGAGCAGCCCCTGTCTGGTCTGTTGAGGAGCTGTTTTCTTTGTTTTTTCATTTCATTTTATTTTGTTTTCTTTTTCTTTCTTGGACTAAACAGGAAAGAGGAAGAGGGGTGGGAGAGTGGGTAGGAAGGTGGGTACAGTGGGAAGAATTACTGTGTTCCAGATGTTGTATTGTGAGATACATACAAATAAAAAAAGAAAAAAGCAACAGGAGATCACTCCCCTGACAGTAATAGTGGGGCCTAGAAGGGAAGTGCCCAAAACACAGCGTCTTGGAGTGTGCGAGCAGCTGTTTGGCCAGCGGGGTAGAAAGTGATGAGGACCAGGTAGCCCTGTTTGGATTGATGACAGGGGAGCCCCAAGGCTGCTTTCCCTTTGAGGAAGTTCCTCTAGTAGCCATGCAGAGAGTGAATTGAAGGAGTGAGGGGGAAGGGACAGGAAGGTTGTTTCTGAGAGATTCGATGGTTGGACTAGGATGTTAAATAACAAAATTCAAATTAGATACTGAAAACGGAAATAATAGGACTTTCAGATTAATGATGAGAGTAGTGGGTAATGAACAGCCATCCGAGACAGAGAGGATCCAAAGCTTCAATTTAAAATTTGGTAAAGTTGACTTTTCTTGATAGATTTTTTTTTTTTTTTTTTTTTTTTTTTGCTTGCCTGTTGTCAAAGTTGGTGGAATTCAAGTCTGCATCAAGTTTGCATTTGCTTTGGAACTAACTCATTCCTGTAGTCGTGGCCCGAGAATTCTATGCCTTGCCACACTAAGTCATTAAGCCCCGAGTGAGTGACTTGAAGTATTTATACACATATCGCACAGAAACCAAACCCAGCCACTTTTTCACGTGGAATTGAGTGCTCTTTAGTCAAGCTTTCTTGTTAGTAAGTTGAGAAAAATAATGTCTTTGTAATTGGTCTGTGCCATGTTTCCCTGCTAATTTGTTGATTTGATCTGTCTTATTGCCAGTATCTTACTGGTTTGAGATCTTAAGCCACCAGGCCAAGACTTCCTATGGGATTAGGGGCCCAAGGACCCAAACTGATAGAACAAAATCAAATGGAAACATTTTCCAGTTTCAGTGAGCTTGTAAATCAAAATAGCAAAATATATTATAATCAGGAGCTGAATTAACTCAAAATAATGTTAGAGAATTTTGTTGCAATGTGACATTTTGTTTTCTCTCTAGTAACTGGAATGAATCCTCTGTCTCCTTATTTAAATGTGGATCCACGGTATCTTGTGCAGGTAAGGTTAACATTTTACTAGATTGGTACCTTATCTTACCATGTAAAAAAAGCCAAATACTTCAACTATCATTTATACAAAATCTCTAGTCTCCAGGCACCGTTTTTTTTTTTTTTTTTCTCATAAGCCCTATGACCTTGGTTTGCATTTCTCCCTGAAACCAGTTAACTCCCTTCAAAAGTTCACTTTTCAAAACCAACAAGAAAATAATTACAAGCACACAATTAAAAGTATGGGAGTAGATAGTTGGGAGATTTGTGTGTAAAGCTCAGTTTGCAGTTCCAGGGTGCTGTGCTAGACATCAGAGCTATGATGCTTAGCGTGGTGGTTGGAGGCCTCGGGAAAGCAGCATTGAGTAACATCTGAAAACCAGTCAACACACTGTGTCCTCAGGAAAGAATACCGGACATAAAGCTCATGGTTTTCTCAACAGCTGCAGAAAGTACGATAATGATAGCCAGCCGCCTTCATGATTGAAGACATACTCAAACTAGAACTAGAAGGGATTTCTTCAGCTTACTAAATGGCATCTACAGAATATCCAAAGCTATGCACAGAATAGAGAGATCGAATACAGTCCTCCTGGGTTTACAAGTATGTCTACTCTCCTCACTTCTATTTAACAGTGTCTAGCCAGCGCAGTTAGCAAGAGAATGAAATGGCATCCAGACTAAAAAGGAAGAAATGAAACTGCAAATTACATGAATTTGTCTGTAGACAATCACAGAAAACCACATACACAAAAGTGTTAGAACCAGTAAATGAACTCATAAATCAGATAAATTTCTATGCAGTAGCAATGAAAACTGCAAAAATTCAGTTATAAAAACAATTCCATTACCAAAAGCATCAAAAAGATTAAAATGCTTAGAAATAAACTTAACAGAAGTACAAAAATTATCCTCTGTAGTTTAAAACCCACAAAACATTGAAAAAAAAAAAACCAAAAATTAAATAAATGGAAAGCCATCCTTGTTCTTAGAAAATTTAATATAGTTAAAAATACTGTCCAAATTGTTCTAAAAATTCAGTATAGTGACAAAAAACCCAGTTGGCTTTTGCAGAAATTAATAAACTGTCCCTAAAATTTATATGGAAAGTTAGGGGACACAGAGTAGCCCAACAATCTTCAACAACAAACAATTTGGAGGACTTAAACTTCGCAGTTCCAAGATTTACTACAAAGCTACGGTGATCAAAAAGTTGTGGTGCTGGCATAAGTATATATCTATAGATCAATTAAATTCAACCCAGAAAAATAAACTAGCATTCTTTACAGTCACTAGTTTTCAACAAGGGTACCAAGACAATTAAGTAGGAAAAAAAATACTCTTTTCAACAATTGATGCTGGGGTGACTTGAATTCATATTCCAAAGAATGATGAGATGGACAGCAGTTGATGCCAATTGGATGTCTGAATCCCATGTCAGAGTATCTGGGTTCAAGTCCTGCCACTGCTTCCAATTCCAGTTTCTTAGATTTCCGGAAGCATGACTGGTGGAAAGAAATATTGATCAGTTTGATCTAAATTTCTGTGCTTTATATAATACCATCAAGGAAGGGAAAAGACAGCTTACACACTGGGAGAAAATACTTGTAAATCACTTACCTGGGCTGGTGCCGTGGCTCAACAGGCTAATCCTCCGCCTAGCGGTGCCGGCACACCGGGTTCTGTCCCGGTTGCCCCTCTTCCAGGCCAGCTCTCTGCTATGGCCCGGGAAGGCAGTGGAGGATGGCCCAAGTGCTTGGGCCCTGCACCCCATGGGAGACCAGGATAAGTACCTGGCTCCTGGCTTCAGATCAGCACGGTGCGCCGGCCGCAGTGCGGCAGCCATTGGAGGATGAACCAACAGAAAAGGAAGACCTTTCTCTCTGTTTCTCTCTCACTGTCCACTCTGCCTGTCAAAAAAAAAAAAAAAAAATCACTTACCTGATAAAGGATTTAAATCTAAAATAATATTTGAAAACCCAGTTATAAAATGGGGATGGATCTCAGTATGGTTCTCCATGAGAGTCAGTTTCCAATAGTCGCATGAAGGCTCTCTGATGGCATTAATTTGAGAAACACAGATCACAAAATCACAATGAGAAACCACTTCCTATCCACTAGAATGACTGCAGTCAGACAACAAACAAGTATTTGTGAGGCTGTGGAGAACTGGGCCTTCTTTATATACAGCGAGTGGGAATGTAAAGTGATATGACTGCTTTGGAAATAGTCTGACAGCTTCTCAAAATATTAAAAATAGAGTTACCTTGTGACCTGGCACTTCCCTCTTAGGTAAGAGTGTATGCCTAAAAGGATTGAAAGCATGTTCAGGGACAAGTGGCACATGAATATTCATAGTAGCATTATTCATAATAGCCAAGAAGTGGAAACAAACCAGATGTCTACCAACTAATGAGTGGGTAAGCTAAATGTGTTAATACTGAAACAATGGAATATTTTGCAGTAAAAAAGAATGAATTACTGATCCATGGTTCGGCATGGATGAACCTTGAAAACTTGGTTAAATGAAAGAGGCCAGTCACAAACAAGCACATATTGCTTGATTCTATTTATATGAAATGTAGGCAGATACATTGACAAAAAGTAGAGCAGGCACTATGGAGGTTTGGTTGTAGGGATGACTGGAAAATTATGGGGATGGAGTTCTTTAGGTGATGCTCTAAAACTGATTGTACTTCGTTGCACAATTCTGAAGATTCTGAAAACCATTGAATTGTTTACTTTAAATAGGTGGATTACATGGTATATAAGCTGCATATAGTAATGGGGTTTTTGTGATGGCTTCTGTGTTTCTTGTTAGGGTTAAGTGTTCAGGTGGAAGCAAGTTGATGGTTAGGACCTTGCCAGTTAAAACTTGTGTTGTTTTTAAGGGAGTTGTTATCTTCTAACCCAGGGTGCATTGATTTTTTACTCTAAAAGAACCCCTGTATCAGTTGTTTGCCCCTAATTTTAAAATAAATTACATTGTTTTGATTAAATGTTGGATCTGATGTTGAAGACTGTGCTAGACTCCAGATACAGGTACAGTGCCATTGTGGCTGCACATTGCTAGCGTGGGTCTTGTTAAGCTCAGACATGAAGACTTTGTATCTAAAAAAATTGTGATTTCTTCATCACAAACAGTTATACTGCTATCTTCTATTAGAATTAGAGAAGGATTTCAGAATTGAAAAACCTGTTTTCTAAACCTCATTGTCTCATTATTATAAATAACCAAGGAAAACATAAATTTAAAGACAATACCTTAATAATTCATACTGTAGAGCCTTTTTCTTAATCTTGAATAGTTCACATCAGCTCATAATATGGTGGTTTATTTGTGCCACAGCTTCTGTCTGGGCACTCTTTGTGATTTCTCTTGCTGGTGCTTTTTATTGTCACTGCTCCATCCTCACTGAAATGTTTTTGTAAAAAAAGCTGAAGCAGTAAATTTTTCTCCTGTTAGTCCAGATGATTATCGGGTATAGAAACAATGTAAATATTTCCAACATTGACCGGGTCCACTGCATGTGATCTCAGCCTTCTGTTTCCTCGTGTCCACTGCCGCGCATTCTTGAACTTGTTGCTCTTCTGTATTAGCAAACGCTGGCACTTAGGGTATTTAGTGACATGGGTTCCCTAGAGTGTCAGCAGTCCAAGTTTAATGAGAACTTTCCCACATGTCTTCCCTAGATTCAGTACTGTGAGGTCAGCCTTGTTTGTGTGGGATTTGCTTCAGCTCTTGTGACTTCTCATTGTGGTCGACACTACCTTTTTTTTTTTTTTTTTGACAGGCAGAGTTAGACAGTGAGAGAGAGAGAGAGACAGAGAGAAAGGTCTTCCTTCCATTGGTTCACCCTCCCCAAATGGCTGTCACAGCTGGCGCGCTGCGCTGATCTGAAGCCAGGAGCCAGGTGCTTCCTCCTGGTCTCCCATGCGGGTGCAGGGCCCAGGCACTTGGGCCATCCTCCACTGCCTTCCCGGACCATAGCAGAGAGCTGGACTGGAAGAGGAGCAGCTGGGACAGAATCCGGTGCCCCAACTGGGACTAGCCAGGGGTGCTGGCGCCACAGGCAGAGGATTAGCCAAGTGAGCCGCAGGGCCGGCAACACTAGCTTAACACTAGCACTTACTCTTGCTGGATGACAGTCATTACAGCCATTTTAAAAAAAAATTTTCTGTGTTTACTCCGTGGTGTGTTTCTGGGTTGAAGGATAATTATTTACCTTATGTGATTAAATATAACATTTCTAAAAATCTCAAACAAGAACATTTGGTACGACAGTGAAGAAGGACACTGCTGGCAGTAACCGCATCCCGTGTCGGAGTGCCTGGGTTTGCGTGTCAGCTCTGCTTCTGGGTCCAGCTTCCTGCTGGTGTGCACTCTGAAATGCAGCGTTTAATGGTTCAGTACTTGGATCCTTGCCACCTTGTGGGAGACCCGGATTGAGTTCTGGGCTCCCAACTGGCCTGGTTCAGCACCAGTTGTGAGGATTTGGAAAACGAACCAGCAGATAGGAGCTCCCCCCCCCCATGTGTGTGTGTGTGTCTGTCTGCTTTAAAAGTCAAAAATCCCCCCAAATTGATAATATGATGTACAGTGTATCATAACAAGGAACCTACCCAGCTTACTTATTGACACCCAACAGATCATTTTTGTGTGATAAAACTAGATATGCTTGTTTATTTATTTTTAAATATTTTATTTTTATTTATTTGAGAGGAAGATTTACAGACAGTGAGGGGGAGAAAGGTCTTCCATCCGCTGGTTCACCCCCCAAATGGCTGCAACAGCTGGAGCAAGCCGATCTGAAGCCAGGAACCAGGAGTGTCTTCTGGGTCTTCCACACGGGTGCAGGGGCCCAAGTGCTCAGGCCATCTTCTGTTTCCCCAGGCCATAGAGAGCTGGATTGAAGTACAGCAACTGAAACTAGAACTGGTGCCTGTATGGGATGCGGGCACTGTAGGTGGAGGATTAACCTACTGCGCCACAGCGCCGGCCCCAGTATGCTTATTTATTGTGTGGGTTTGGTGAGGATGTGTGCACGTGCTTAAAATCAGAAATCAGCATCAGGAATGCGTTTACCAAAGGTCAGTGTTTCTTGTTAGTGGTCTCTACTATGTTAATTGTGGCACTTTTGTTGGCCATTTTTGCATAAAAAGCTTGGCAAAGAGTTGAATGTGATCTTCAAGGTCAGTCATTTTGTTGTGCTCAGCAGGGTTTTAGATGACCTTCCAGGGACTTCTGCCAAGTTTTTGTGTGCATTTACTGGAAAGAGGGCCTGCTGTTTTCCAGGATAACCAAACTCTGACATGTCTTCAGACTCTGAAGAATTGTTAAGGGAGTAGTTGAGTTTTAATGGTCTTAGCTCATTTTTATGATCATGTGGTCGTAAACACAGCAAGATTGTGCTCACTGTGAAAAGTGAAAGTTACTGTCTCCTTCCAGATGGGTAGTCAGCCAGCTGCTTCTCCTGGTTTTCAGTCTACCATCTTCTAGAACTGTCCTTTTTAAACTGCTTAACGCTGTTGCTTTAAATGTTTCGCTTAGTAAGGCAGATGACAGCCACATTTACATTAGGAAGGAAACACAATGATTTATTCTTTTCTTTTCAAAAAGTTTGAGAGGAGTTCTTCCATCCACTGATTTACTTGCTAAAAGCCAACAGCTGGGGCTAAACCATGCCAGCATCAGGAGCCCAGAACTCAGTCTAGGTCTCTCACGTGAGCGGCAAAAACCCTGGCAGCGTGGAGCCATGGCCCGCTGCCTCTCAGGGTGCACATTAGCAGGCGCGAGGTCGAGACTCAGACCCAGGCGTTCTGATGTGGAGTGAAGGATTCCCGAGTGGTGTCTGCACCGTTGGGCCCCTCAGCCTGCAAACAATTCTACAGGAGACTCTCGTGAGAACTGAGCGTGTGTTGTGCTATTTCATTTCACTTTAAGTATTGCTCTAATTGCAGAAAGGTTTTTGTTTGACTACATATAGTTGAGTTTGAACTAATTTAAAGTTTTTGCTTTTTGCAAAAAACTGCTTTGCAAAGTTTATAACGCAGGTCTTGAGGGGGCACTCAGCTTGGTTCCTGTTATTACTTTTGCAGGATACAGATGAGTTTATTTTACCAACGGGAGCTAATAAAACCCGGGGCAGATTCGAACTGGCCTTCTTTACCATTGGAGGCTGTTGCATGACAGGTGAGTGTAATAATTTTTCTTTCTTTCTTAATTAATTAATTAATTTGAGAGGCAGAGTTACAGAGAAACAGAGAGAAAGGTCTTCCATCTGCTGGTTCACTCCCTAGATGGTCGCAGTGGCTGGAGCTGGGCTGATCCAGAGCCAGGAGCTTCTTCCAGGTCTCCCACGTGGGTGCAGGGGCCCAAGGACTTGGGCCATCTTCCACTGCTTTTCCAAGCCAAGGAAGAGAGCTGGGTCAGAAGAGCAGCAGCCGGGACTCCAACCAATGCCCATGTGGGATGCTGGTGCTGCAGGCAGAGGCTTAGCTCACTATGGCACAATGCTGGCCCCAATAATTTTTTTCTTAAGTGTCCTCTGTTCAAGTAGTTGATGGAATTTTAAAAAGCAATTAGAATACTAGATTCAGGGTTTTTTTTTGAAAAATTATCTTTTTCTTATTAAAATCTTAAAAAGAGTCAGAAGTGCTGTTTTTAAATATAATGCTGCATCATTTGGCTGAATTATTTATGATTTACTAGGGGCTGCATTTGGGGCAGTGAATGGTCTTCGGCTAGGATTGAAGGAAACCCAGAACATGGCCTGGTCCAAACCAAGAAACGTACAGTAAGTCTTGTACCCATCTGATGTGGTGGTGCCAGGATAGCAGTATCTGCTTTGTTGGTTTGATGGGTATAACCTTGCAAATATATGAGCTTTACAAATGTTTGCAGTGTTTGTTAGGTTTTTTTTTTTTTATTCCCCCCATTTGTAAATCCTAACTGAAATAAAAAGCAAAAAGAAGATCAGATACATGAGTGCAAGTTGGTGTCTCCCAGGCAGCCGCTGCTCCCCTAGCCTGACTTCCCTTGGCCCACAGGACACGCTCGTCAAGTTGCTGATTGCTGATGAGAAATGCGTGGGCCAGGGCCGTAGGAGGGGACATGAGCAGCACGTGAGCGTGACGCTAGGTCTGCCGTCCTTGAGCTCGCTGACTTCACTCCCGGCCTGAGGTGGAGCGCCTCAGAAACTAATGCCATTCCTGGACCCCAGGGGCAGTTGCACAAGGAGAGGGCAGTCTTGGGTGGGGAACTGCACAGTTCATGGGCAAGGGAAAATGCCATTAGAAGGGTTGGCCTAAGAAGTAGAGAGGCCCGAGTCCCGGATGGTAGTGTATCATGCAGTTTTGCATGTTTTTGTACTGCATGTAAGTGGAATTGCATAGCAGGTGTTCTTCGATGGCTCATGGTTCAGTTGCTGGGATTCTGAACTCTTAACTTCGTTACATACTGTTCAGCCAGCAGATGGCAGCAGGTGTACTAGAATTAAACTTGGGAAACCAACAGGCCTGTCAAGTTCTTCATATTCCTGTCACTGTGTGGATTGCTGTACTTAACAATATCAACGCAGAATCTTCAATTTTAGCTTTTTGTATTACGGGGCATTTTAAATATATTCAAGATTAGGCATATATATAGATTCAAAAATATATTCAAAAGTTGGTATAATGAACACATGAATCATAGCCAGTCCTCAACAGCTATCAGCCATTACCAGTTGGGTCCCATTGCCTTCTCACTCCTAATATTTGAAACAAATCTTTAAACATTTAAATATGGATTCGGCAGTAGAAGGTATCCCGGAAAAAATAACCTTCACTTTTTTAAACAATAGTAGTTACATAATTAATTAATCCATTCTCCTTACGTGGGGAGATAGCATTTAATAATGGAAAAAAGGTGGGATTTAGAGCCACGCACACGCAGGCAGCTGCAGAATCCTAGTTTCATTACTTACTGCTTTGTGATCTAGGCTAAGCTTTCTGTACTTTCTGCCTTTAAGAATTGAAAGATGAGAAGTAGGTAAGGACTTCATAAGTACAAGTAAGTTACCAAGTCATACCCCAAGGAGTTTTGCCAGTACAGTGCCACTAGCAGTACAATAATGAAATTGGCTTTAAAACTTATTACAAAGGGGAAAACAGTGTGGTGAACTTACAATATTTATTAGTGAGTAAGTAACATAGTTAATAATCTTTTAGAAGTAGTTCCACATTTATTAGGGTAGAACATTAATTAAATGAGTAGTTTTACTTCCGTAATTTCCAGCAGTAGTCAGCTGTCCGGACAGATCCGTTCCTGTGACGGTGTTACACTGCTGGGAGAGCAATGTCTTGCCTTCTTCATCCAGTTGCCTCCCTCGCCGTTCTGGTGGCGGGTGGCACTGGTGCGGGGCAGAACTGTGCTTCCTTGAGAGTGTGCTAAGCATTTGGTTTTTTGGCTGCTTAGTTCTAGTTTGGGAGCAGACACAGAATGCTTCTCTATGTATTCTACTGAGACAGCTCTTTGCTTTTCTTTAATTCTACTTTGTCATTCCTTAATACTAATTAGTATTCTAAGTATATACTCCTCTCCCAAAAAGAGAGGGTAGTTTGTCATAATTACAGTGATATTTTTTACAGAAGTCAGTTTCTATATGCTTCTTTATGAAATCTGTTCCAGGCGGTTCCATGAAGCTTTGCATATTTGGTATGTGTTTTATATATTTAATGAAAGAGTTTTCCTCAGTGATTGCTCACACTGTTGAATGTTTTACCCTAACTTCATTGGAATATAGCCATCATAAAGGTGACATCTGAGAAGGTATTAAAAAACAACTTAAATTTAGAAAACTTTGAGACTTAAGTTACTGGCATTTGGAATAGCTCCTGTTACAGTTTTGGAAGATTAGTAAGAAATAATGATTCTCAATGCAGATTCTTTCTCCTTGTTCTCCCCTGGTAGGATTTTGAATATGGTGACTAGGCAAGGTGCACTTTGGGCTAATACTCTAGGATCTCTGGGTAAGTAGAGCTCTCCTTTGATAATAAATTGTTAATGTAAAGAAAGAATGTGCAAGTATCATGAACAGTTTGATCAACCAGAATTCTGGTCTTAGCATATGAAACGACTGTTTAGATCTACTGTGGTGAACAGTGTAGATCCAACTTAGGGAAAGACCATGAACTATAACACAAAAACTCAGATGCTGAGACCTTTCTAGATATCATTTTGAATGTTTTAAATCTTTAAAAATCCTGTATACTTTCCTGTCCAAGCGGGATACCGCATAAAATCATGTGTTCACACTAAATGTAATCCAGGTATTTAGGTACAAGGCAAAGGGCTTTGTGTGTGAGGAAGGGTGCAAAGTCCTGTCATGGGGCCTGAGAGATTAACCCAGCCTTCCTACTATGTTTTCTTAATAGCCTGTTCAGTCTGTTCCCTGAGTAGATTCTGAGGCCCTAATGGGTTCTTTGTAGATAATAGAAACATTTGCAGTTGTAGGCAAGGGGTAGTGTGTAGTGATGCCTAGTCAGAACTAGATGCCTGTCACACCATATTGCGTGTGAGTGATTGGCTCTCCTGATTATAATGACTTACAATAGACCTACTTGGGGCACTTACGCCCTGACAGTCAAGGTTTTCATAATGTATTAATGTGGTTGAAAGTCCAAATACCTTTTAATTGTGGTAGATTAAGTAAGGCAGAGTGTAGATAATTTAAAGATAGGAAAAGCCTCTGTTGTGACTGTGTAAGACCCCTGCCGGTCGTGGGGTATGGAAACTGTATGTTTCACACCCTGAAATCAGATTGGAGTATTAGATCTTCAGTGGCTACTTCATATGCACCTGCATTCCTCTGACCCCCTTCACATATCACCCCACTCTGTGGTTTTAATTACTTGTACACCTAGAGTAGCCAGGGAATTTTTCCATCTTGGCACTGCGGAGTCCCTCATTCCAGGAACTTGTCCCATCCTCTGCATAGTGGTATGGCTCATTGCACCCCTGTTCCCTTGTAATGTGACCGGGCCCAGTGTTCTGTTCGTGTTCAGTTTCAGGTAAGTTTGAGTGTGAAGATGATCGTCTGTAGCAGTATAAAAATACCACCACAGAGGCTGAGCTTGAGGAAGTGTTGGAAGGGTCTCGTGTAGCTAGAGTTTTGGGAAAGGGTAAGAAGGCTTAATATGTTCATGTCTGGGAAGAACCTGCGAAGGCATGGAGGGAGGGTGATTCGGGGACTGATCTTTAAAGCTAAATGGTGCTTGTGTTATGGTTTTTATACACATGGGAATCAAACCCCACATTTTTTAAAATTGTGTTTTTTCTTACAATAGAAAGGGAGTGTGTGAAATCCGAAGTAGAGCTGTTATGGGTGACATACGAGTGAAAATTTAAAATATCCTTGGGATTCCCCAGTGGTGCTTCCAGAAATAGCTTCTAGTTTTGAATCTTTCCAGGCATCCCTGCTACTCAGAGTCATGCTCCAGCGCACGTGTGCTTGAGCGTGTGACGGTGAATACAGCTCGCCCTGTGTTTGCTGAAGTGACTCCATAGTCTGACACTGTGTGGGAAGTCCCTTTCTGGATCAGTGCAGCTGGTGTCAGTGCTCTTGATGGCCATTTTATTTGTTGTTAGAAGCCGTGTTTCTACTTTTGGATAGATGTACTTAAGTGTAGTGGCCATACAGACCTTTTAATTACATTTGCATCACTACGCTCTTCCATTTATTTTCCCTTTAGCTTTGCTCTATAGTGCATTTGGTGTCGTCATTGAGAAAACTCGCGGGGCAGAAGATGACCTGAACACAGTAGCAGCCGGAACCATGACGGGCGTGTTGTATAAATGCACAGGTACTATTGATTGAGAGCTATCTTACTCCGCTTGAAGTGTGCTTTTATCTATGCTGTAAGTTCAAAAGCGTGAAATGTATTGACATTGTTATGCAACCAGTTCCCAGAACGTTCTCATCTTACAAAACAGATACTCTGTATCCGTGAAACAGCAACTCCCCATTAACCGCCTGCCCCCAGCTCCTGGCCATCTTGTACTTTCTGTGTGATTAGTACTGTGCCACTAAAGAGCTGTGTGAGCAAGTAGCAGTAACTTCTCTGAATTTCAGTGCAATAAATAATAATAATAAAGACTGAAAAATCAAGAATAGTAATAGTTACTTAGACACATGAAGATAAAGATCAAAAGAATTAGGCACAGGTATGTGGCCGAGTGGTTAAGACACCTACATCCAGCATCAGAGTATCTGAGTCCTATTCCTGGCTCTGCTCCTGACTCCAGCTTCCTGTAATGCAGACTCTCAGGCAGTCGTGAGGGCTTCCTGCCACCCACACAGACCTGGGCTGAGCACAGAGCCTGTTCCCTTTCTCATGGTACCCAGTTGCCCCCAGGGAAATTTCGAGAAAAGGGAACGGTGGGAACGGTAAGCTAGGCTTTGAGAATAGGCTGCATTTCAAATTACGGGAGGGGAAAGTCCAGAAAAAGAGTTTAGGCTTCAGGCGTGGAAAGCCAGGGTGAGAAATTCAGATTTGGACCAGAAGGCTGCGTGTGTCTCATCATCAGAGGTTTTTGGACAGGGAGTGTTAGAATCATATATGAGGAAGATTAACGTAGAAATAGTAGGTGGATAAAATGAACTAGTGGCAGAAATCTGAAGGAGGTTTATTTTGGTTTCCCAGCTTTGCATAGTCATGGGGTGGTCTCCAGTGAGCTGAGCACTTCTCCTCTGGCCCACATAGTCGGATTAAATTCCCCCCTTCTTGGCACCATCCAATGTATGACCTTGAGATTTGATCATCTGAATAAGTTTGGGAGCCACATCCTATTCAAACCGTAGCATAGCCTAAAGTCAGATGGTCAAACAAAAATAGTACTGGGGCTGGCACTGTGGCGCAGTGGATAAAGCCACCGCCTGCAGGGCCGGCATCCTGTATGGGCGCTAGTTCGAGTCCTGGCTACTCCACTTCAGATCTAGCTCTCTGCTATGGGCTATGGCCTGGGAAAGCAGTAGAAGATGGTTCAAGTCCTTGGGCCCCTGCACCCACTTGGGAGACCCAGAGGAAGCTCCTGGATCCTGGCTCCTGATCGGCACAGCTCCGGCTGTTGCAGCCATCTGGGGAGTGAACCAGCAGATGGAAGACCTCTCTCTCTCTCTCTCTCTCTCTCTCTGCACCTCTGCCTCTGCTTCTGCCTCTCTGTAACTCTGCCTGCAAATAAGTAAATCTTTAAAAGAAAAAATAGAAAAATCATACTAGAGAAGTAAGGGACTTTTGTGATGAGGGCTTCGGCTTGGGTGACGGTGGCAAGCTTCACAGCTGGTGAAGGGGGGCTGCTGAGGGAGAGGTGGAGGTGGACGTGCATTGGGTCCCCAGAAGCCTGTTTCCTGCTCCATTATTTTCCTGTGTTGCTGTGGAGAAGCCGTGTGCATGGCTCTGAAGGCACAGCTCGCTGGCTGGGCTTCCTCGCCGCTCCTTGTCCACCCCTTCATGCAGTCCCGTCCAGGCAGGGCTGAGCTCAGTAGCGAGGTCAGTTTAATTCCCCACGGTACTGTGCCCTTGAGGACTGTTTTCTGTCGCCAGTAGCTGGTCATTCGGGCTTGCCTGTCTGTGGGCGAGAGGAGTCTTTATCCCACACTCCTGTGAGGGTTTTACTGTCGTTCGGGCTGGCCCTGCCAAGGCAGCTGCAGGTGGGTATCAGTCCAGTAAGTCTGGAGCAGGCTCACGTTTAAGTTGGTATTCTGTGTGGCCCACGGATGGTATGGTAAACATCCCGTGGCCCTTGGCAGAGCAGAGGCTCCCCACCCCATTTCAGAGGGCCACACCCGCAGCTGACGTTCCCTGGTGTGGAGTCTTCTAAGCAGAAGGTCAGAGTTCTGCTGCACGTTGTGATAAGCCCTTTGAGGCCCAGACGTGACTGGAAATGCGAAGTCTGGAAAGCCCGATGCCCCGCGTGGCCTGCCGGGCTGTGTGTGATTGTCTCGGCCATCACTGGCTCCAGATCCTATCACTCTTCCTTGTGCCTTTAACGCCTGCTCTTGGGCCTTTGTTCTTGGGTTATCTGCTGAGAATGCTCCGTCCAGACATGCAGCTCAGCTGCGTCACCCTCTGAAGCCTCTCGGGAACTGCTTTGCACCTGTGCCTTGGTTCGCTCTGGCGTAAGATTCCTTGCTGAGAGGACTTACATATTTAGAATGTTAGGAATGATGCCAAATCGTCTTTCCAAGTACTTGCTTACAGTGGCTAGTGTTAAGCATCAGCTACCTTTGCTTCTTCTTTTTTTTTTTTTTTTAGTAAAGATTTATTTATTTATTTAAAAGTCAGAGTTAGAGAAGGAGAGGCAGAGAGTCTTTCATCCACTGGTTCACTCACCAGATGGCTGCAATAGCCGGAGCTGCGCTGATCTGAAGCCAGGAGCCAGGAGCTTCTTCTGGGTCTCCCACGCAGGTGCAGGGACCCAAGGACCTTGGCCATCTTCCACTGCTTTCCCAGTCCAAAGCAGAGAGCTGGACTGGAAGTGGAGCAGCTGGGTCTCAAACTGGCGCCCATATGGGATGCTGGCACCACAGGTGGCTTTACCTGTTACGCCACAGCACCATCCTCACCTTTGCATTTTTTATACCTGTTGGTGAAAGATATCACCTTAATATTTGTTTCACTCTGCTTTTCCCTGGTTGCATGTGAGATTGAAGAGTTGTTTAGTAGTCATTTTCTTTCTTCCTTGAAGTGCTTTGTCATATCCATTCTCTGTTTTTTCTTGGGTTGTCAGTTTTCAGCTAACTGGGTTTTTTTTATATGTTGGGGCATTCTTTCCCTTTACCTATTGTATATGTCACATGGATTCTTAGTTACTGGAAAAGTGTTGATGCCAGTGGTAGGAAAAACAAAGTTATCATGAGATTCCTTTGGGGATGTGAAAATTTGCTTTGGAAGATGCAACATGTTGATAGCAGCATCATTCACATTAGCCAGAAGCTGGCGTCAGCTCCGGTGTCCATTGATGGATGAGTGGATACGCAAAACACAGTGTTCACGTCAGACTAGGATATTTCCTGGCCTTAGGAAGGAAGTTCTGATACCTGCTCCTGCACAGGTGGACCTTGGGGACCTCGCGTGGCGTGGAATGAGCCAGTCTCAAAAGGACAAGTATGGCGTGATTCTGCATTTATGCAGTACTTAGAATAGCCAGAGTCATGCAGTGCAGAGTAGTATGGTGTGGGCCAAGAGCTGTTATGGACACACAGTGACTCAGTTTTGCAGGATGGACAGGCTTGTCTGGAGGTGAATGTTGGTCACAGTAGCAGTGCAGATGTACCTACTGCCTCTGAACCGAACGTGTGAAAATGGTTAGTCGGGCAAGTTTTGTGTTACATGCATCATACCACAATTTGAAGAAGCATTTAAACAACGTGGAACAGTTCAAGGGTCCCTTCAAGAACGGCATTTGTAGGTAGATAAGTCTGTCCCGAATCGGGGCACCAGCTCCTACTGGCAGCTGCCTGCCCAGTCACACTGTCTGAAGGCTAAGAATGTGTTTGATGTTTTTTAATAGGTAAAGTTAAGATGCTTACCTAAGTACCTGCAAATAGTCTTTGACCCTTAAAGCCTAACGCACTTGGTCTCTGTCCCTTTTAACAAAGACTTGCTGATCTCTGCTCTGATGTAATTGTCGTTTGAATAAGGTAGCTGAGCTCTGCGTCCCCAGTCAAGGTACTGGAACTGTCCAGGCCTTGTTTCCCGTGCTTGGAGGAGCTGAGTCTGCGCTCTGCAGGGTTGTGGAAGGATGCAGCAGATAGGAGCGAAAGCCGCTCATGCAGCCAGGCTTGTTTGCTTTGGAGAGTGACTGTTGGGCCTGTGTGCTTGCTCTGTGTTCAGAGCACTAGATTTGCTGAATAATTTCCTGTGCTGCGCCTAGCTGGGCAAAAGTTGTTTGATTATAGAAAGCCTAAGACTAGGCCCTTAAACTTTGTAACCAGCGGACAAGTTGGGAAACCCTGGAATTAGTGGAACAAGATAAAATGTGGCTGGTTGGTGATGAAAGGCTGGCCTTGAGTCAGGAGTAGCAATTCGAGTGAAGACCACCTGTGTTCTGTGTCTTCAGGCAGTAACTTTTCTCTGAGCTTGAAAGAAGGAATTTCAGTGATTTAAACTAAGTTAAAAGTTATTTGGTCTGAAAATAGAAGGCTTCCTGAGACATTGTATTAATTTATAAAGGACATAGAATATGCCACTGATGTCACAAAGATTAGCCTTTTAGAGCCCATTGTTGCTATGCTTAAAAGAAAATTAAAAGAAATTCCCAGAGAAGCTTATTTCATAGCCAAGAAGTATGAGAGTACTACAGAAGTGTGGGAAATGGAATTAAAGGTAGGTTTATTTAGGAGCAAAAAAAAAATTTTTTTTTGTTTTTTGAGATCCATGCATAGGAGGGATCTTCAAGGAGTTCATAGGAAATGCAAGTTGTGAAAAATCTGTGTGTGGTTTTCAAAAATGTTTTTGCACCAGAATGAATCTCTTTGGTAATCCCACTCTTGGAAGGGCCGTTTCGGTGAGAGCAGTCTTCCTCAAGGGCCAGGTAGAAGCCACGTGCTAAGCAGCGGCTTGTGGGTCTTCAGACCAGCAGGCCGGCCGACTGCCGCCCCGAGGACTGGAGCCTGCTGGGCTGGGCGCAAGTGCCAGGCTGGGCTGTGGCAGCGTCTGTGAACTGAATGGGCTTTCAGCCATCTTCCTCACACACCGGCAGGCCCCTGGCCTTTGTTTCCTGCTGATTCAGGTGGAGTTGAGAGGATTACGTATCTGTTAACTGCCTCATTCAAGTTTAGGTCTCATAATGGAGCCGAAGTAACGTTGTTGCAGGTAATCCTTAGCATTTTTCCTCCTGTTCCTTGGAGCTATTTTCCATTTTAGGAATTTGGTTTATAGTCGCGTTTAAATTAATAAATGGTGTATATTTCCATTTTAGGAATTTGGTTTATTATTCAGCTTTTTATTGCCTTGTCAGAGACACAGTGTAGCCTTTAAGGAGCTGCCTCCCACTTGCTTTGATTAGTGGTTTTTCTGTTTTCACCGTCTGCCGCACAGTGGACAGCTGGTAGAGACGATGTCTGCAGCTTGTTTGGGTCTGCTTGCGAGAGATAAGTGTGGCACTCGCGGTGGACGCGTCAGGGGAACCTAGGCAGCTCAGCTATCGGCAGTCTTCAGACTGGAGAGATTGCTGGAGGGAGTGGCCCGCGCGCTATCAGCGGAAGCCATGTGCTAGGACACTCGTTGCAGAAGTGGTCAGTTTTGAGGTGTTCACTCAGCGGCATCGCCCGGTTTCACAGAACTGACCAGCATGGAGCGCAGAGGCCTCTGCTGAGGGAACCACCGTGCCACGGGCCCACTCGAGCTGTGTGTTCCTGACACGCCTCAGGACACACACCTTGCCGGTGCAGTGTAGGCCGGGGAAGCGTGTGATCCTGCTTGGTGGTGGAACTGCACCAGAATAGCACTTTTTTAGAAGCTCCTTTGGACATCCCCATTCCTGTGGAGTTTCTTAATTTGGTTTCTCTACCATGTGAAGTGTTGGGGCATTTTCTATTCTGAGAAATTTGTAGCTTCCTCTTATTAGACTTGAAGACTATTCGAAAGCAAAAGTATTTTTGTTCATTTTAAGTGAAATGCCCATTGCTCATCTTTTTCCACATAAAAAATTGCTGAGAGCAGTTCAAATTCTTGAACTTTTCAGCTAGTACGGGTTGTGTACCTCCGACACACCAGTGCAGGAATAGGGAGTACAGGGTGGGGAGCACCTAACCCGAGGCCTGAGTGCAGCCATCAGTTATCACTGCTGTTTCTGGAGCCTTCAGAGTCTGCATCTGGAGGGCCTGTCTGGAGTCAGGGCTGTTACAGGGCATCACCTTGTCTACAGCCTTAAATTCATCCACGGCGCTAGTGAGGTTGGCTACATGACTAACAGCAGTGGCTGATTTGTTTGCAACTTTGATAACTTCAGTAGGGGTGAGGTTTGTCCAGAAGTGCTCTAGGGACAATCTGGATTTAGAGAAATAAGCAGTTAATGCTGGTGACCTTAAGCATAAGTTAGGCAGCTAAAAGTTACGAGACTAGGTATTACACGTGGTTGTGAAAATTTAACTCCTAGGCCTAAGTGTTGATTTCTTGTATCTCTTGTAAGCTTTTTATCCCCCTGCGTCTTGCCACCTGGTGGAAGGGCACTGCTTCACCTTCTTTCCTCCTTCTTGCCCAGGTGGTCTCCGAGGGGCAGCACGAGGCGGCCTGGCAGGACTCACTCTCACCGGCCTCTACGCGCTCTACAACAACTGGGAGCACATGAAAGGCTCCCTGCTGCAGCAGTCGCTCTGAGGGCGCCGCCGCCGCCGCCCAGGTCAGCTTAGCAGGAGCTGCTCTGCCTACAGTTTGCTACGGAAATTGGAGACTGATTGGCTCTGACGAAGATTATGGATGGTTGACCAGGACTGGCACTCCTTGCCCTTAGTGAGCTGCAGCCAAAACCCTCGGTGGGCTCACTGAGTAGTGTGGGTCTCTTCTCTGGAGATGTTGCACCAGTTTTCTCTCCGCTCCTGAACGAGAAAGCCACTTATTCCCAGAATTCAGGTCCTTGCTGTAATACCCTGTGTATCACCAAGTGTGTTCACTTCATGATCCAAACGCTAATGATGCCCTGTATTCCAAATAAAGGGTGAAAACAGAGCCAAAGGTCTAACTCCACGTACAGGGGGTGTCTGCACTAGAATGTAAGTTACTCTTGGCCTTTTCTGCCCCAGCCAGGCCAAAACGAGATTTTCCTGTTGGTGTTGATATGAAAGGCTACTGGTGGTATTAAGAGGTAGGGTAAGTTTACAGCAGTTTGGCACAAACTGATACTACACCGCACCGTGTTTCGTGTTAACCATTGAAGTAGTGGACTAGAATACTGTGTCTAGCAATCATGTGTAAGCCTTTATCCTTTATGTTACTGGGGATAATTATAAGACTCCTTTCAAGGAAGCCTTGGAAATAAGGACAAGTTTTTTAAATTTAATATTCGTAAGACATCTTAGTAAATAAATTATTTATTTATGTGTTCAAGTGGTTTCTCAGCCATATTCCTAACTAGATTATCCCACATGTAAACAACAAATAGTTTTACAAATACACACAACAGGGACAAAAAGTGGTGATTATGCTTTTAATGAAGGGAGGTAAAAACAGATCAACACAAAAGAGATGTTTTATAAATTCATTAGCACAGTGATAGATATAAATTACATTTGGGTATGTATAGTGTGTTAGATTTTGAAAAAGGACACAATTTCCTGCAACCTAAGACATTGGAAAGTTGTTTTTATCCACCACCTGTATTGCAATACTTTTACATGGTACCTGGGGGATTAATATGAGGGCTTTTTCAGCTGTGTGTAATCTGAAGCACTCCAGTGAAGCTACACAGCAGTGACACTGTGGGACCAGGAAATCTTATGAGTGTCCCACAGAGAAACTTTAAAGCATGGATGTGACTTTAAGGATGTTAACAAAATACCAAATAGTTTTCATAAAGCGTCAATAAACACCCCAAGGCACAAGTGTTGAAGTGGCCTGTTCACGTCGGTGTCACCGCATTGTACTGTGGAGAACAGGAGTGCTGCGCTTGTGGGCAGGGGCTGTTGACTTTGTCCCTAGTTAGAAGCACCAGGTATCACGCTCAGCTTCCACTGACACAGGATGCACCAGTAATCCGCAGGGTAGTGAATGGTTCAAGTTTCACAATGTGCCTTGCCTTTTTGCTCTTGGGCCTGTGGGTCTGCAGAATATTTTTGGAGAGGCAAAGACTACCCTGAAAATGACCCTGAACAATGCAGAGCCGTTTTAAAAGCATTTTAATAACGGAGAAAGAAACAAAGAAAAATTTGCTCAATTTCAAGTGAAGAAACAACATAGGGCTTATAACATAGGTTAAAATATTTGGTAGTTAACGTCAAAAACTGCCCAAGATGGGCCGGCTCCGTGGCTTAACAGGCTAATCCTCCGCCTTGCGGTGCTGGCACACCGGGTTCTAGTCCTGGTTGGGGTGTCGGATTCTATCCCGGTTGCCCCTCTTCCAGGCCAGCTCTCTGCTATGGCCCGGGAAGGCAGTGGAGGATGGCCCGGCCCGCATGGAAGACCAGGAGAAGCTCCTGGCTTTGGATCAGTGAGATGGCGCTGGCCGCAGCAGCCATTGGAGGGTGAACCAATGGGAAAAAGGAAGACCTTTCTCTCTCTCACTATCCACTCTGTCAAAAAAAAAAAAAAAACAAAAAAAAAACAAAAAAAAAAACTGCCAAGATGAACACATAGTTTGGGAGATAAAAACCCACTATATTGGCAAGGCTCATTATTTGAGGCCATTGATAGAAGAAAACCCACAGGGCAGGGAAGGTAGCTAGCTTTAGAACAGATCAACACAGTTGATTCCAGAAAGGTCTCATTTTCCAGTGACAGGGTTTTAATGTACTTCTCGCGACAACCCAAGCTAAGCAGCCAAGGAAGCTTGTGCGGGCCTATCCACCAGCGCTGCCGCTCCAGTGTGGGGGCGAGTCAATCCTTCTGTAAGAAGGAGCGGCATCCTCTCAGCATCGACCAACAGCCTTCTTTTACGCGGGAACGTGGAATCTGATGACTTGTTTGTCTTCGCTAGTTCAAAATCAGGCAGGAAAGGAACTAAGCTGACAGTTCAGACCGAGAAATGATTTGGCAAGCTGCAGTCACTCAGCGCATGGGGTGTGACCACCTGCAGGGAAGCTGCTTGTGGAGCCGGCCATTCCTTCACATCTGCAGAGAGACCCACAGGGACAAGTCACTTGTCTGGAGAACAAAAGCAAATCCCTCACCTTCAAACTGACTCATTTCTCAGTATCAGGATGGATTCCATAGATCTGAGAATTCTAGACTTACACCCTGAAAGGTCACTTTCAAATACGCGCTTTCTTAAGCAAGTCCAACTGAGACATCCGAGCCCCCTCCCCGCATCCGCAGTGGACAAAGTACAGATTCACGAGTAAGACACGTTTCTGTCCTAAGAGCTGCGACACTGCAGGACACTGGTGGCCCGTGCCTACCTGCAGAGGAGTTCGATACAGCCACTTTTCCTTGTCAACTTTAAGCTGCATACAGGCAAAGAGATCACAGACTGCTGGGAGGCCGTAACGGTCTGGGCTGAAGGGTCGCTCCTCCCGTAGGGGTGAAGTAAGTAAGACTTCCTGCAAGAAAATGAGACAGGTATGCTGCCGTGGGACCGCTGGGAGCCCCGAGACCAACGCCTCCCCAACACTCTGTCTGCAAAGACCAGAACCAAGACCAAAGATGACAGAAGTCTTTTTCCTTAAATAGTAAAGCGAGTTGCAGTTTTCTGGCACAAACCATTCGTTCTGAATAATCCCACATTTCCCATTCAGTTGCCAACTAGCCACCAAACTGAATGTCTTAGCCAAATTTAGCACTTAACACATTTAAGGATCTGGCCTCTTTCCAGAACTCGACTTCCCTTTGCTGACATCTGTGCTCACCTGAGCCTTCTTCCGCAGGAGCCACTTATCTTCCCCAGAGGCTAGCTGGCTGAGGTCACCCGTCTTCTTTCTGGGCAGGACCCAGTCAGCAGCGTTAAAGGGACAGCAAGATGTGGCCGCCTGGTTTGTGAGCTTTTGCTGGCCAGGCCCGTCTGCAGTACCAGGCTCTCTGCGGGAGGGCCTCATGAGCCACTCTGACAGGGGACTGTTCTTTATGACTTGGAAGGAACCGGTGACTCTGGACGGAGCCGCGGCCTTTGGTGCCGTAGCCTGTGCCGCCTCCTTTCCGGAGGGGCAGAGCCACATGCTCAGGGAACCTTTACAGGCCCCAGGGGCAGGGGCGGCCTTGAGCTCCACAGGCACCCCATTCTTATCCTTTCCTTCCTTCTTCAGAAGCCACTGACACAGCGCCTCCTTCTCACAATTCTCCTCACACACGCACTCTGCGAAGCTTGCGCAGGGCTCGTTGGCTCTGCACACCTCTTCCACTTTATACGGGTCCTGACGCTTCTGGACGAGCCAGTCCTCCGTGATCATGCTGGGGGTGGACAAAGGCTTCTTGGCCTCCAGGTGGTCGTTCAGGCACTTGAGGCTGCCCAGGTTTTCAATCTCCACGCCTTTGGGCTGGTTGCCTCCACAGTTGGAACAGGAGTCGGGCTTGGCAAGCCAATCATTCACACTGTAGGGCTGCTGGAAGACCTGGACCAAGCGCTTCGCCTTCTCGCTGGCTTCCCAGCTGCCACTCTCAGGCTTCTGCAGCGTGGGCGATGCCTGGGGAGTCAGCAGCCAGTCAGACAGGTCCATGTCCTCCGGACCAAGCAGCTCCCCATCTTCCACCTTTCCGACTTCCGCGGAGACGGTGCTGCCAGCAGGAGGGCTGTGGCGCTTTTGGAAACTTGGCTTCTCGGGAATTTCCTGCCGACTCTTGAGGAGCCAGTTTTCTAAGCCCTTCACGTCGCCCCAGACGTTACTGAAGGAATGGCAGGCTCTGGCGGGCGTCTACACGGAAGCACACAGCATTAGTGCGTCAGGACAACGCGGACGGCTTTGGGGACTCTGCGTTCACTGCCTCGCCTAACGTTTCTAATTTAAATATAAAGCCAAGGGGCAATGGATTTCTGTGTAGGTATTAAAAAACATGTGCTACATAAACTATTTTCTGCAGTCTGTAAAAAACAAGAATGGAAGAGGCAAACGATGACAAAGTAGTCGTGGCCCGTGTGACAGAAAAGCGGCCGGTAGCCACGAGACCATGAATAAAGATGACAAAAAAGGGCAAGCACTACGATCTAGGGAATCATCACAAAAACCTCACAAACGTGAACACGCACAACCACCTTAGAAGCAAAGGCACCCAGCAAAAAAAGCAAAATCACTATGCCACGTCAAACTCAGGAAAAAACTTGCAAGTTATCAGTGAGGTTTCTGCTGGTGGAAATGCAAATGTTCTCAACTTCCTGGAAAGCCAGACTGGCAGTCTTCAAAGGCACACAGAACAGTAATCTAGGAACGCAGTTTCTCAGCGTTCATTCCTAAGGAACTAATCAAGAGTGTACACAACTGGCTTTAACCTTTGTTATAGCTAGAAAAACTAGGATTTAAGTTATAGCCAATCAATATTATATACTACTACAGACTTTATGTGAGAAATTAAATGACAGAGGAATATATTTTGTGCTATACTGGTGAAAAAAATATTTTTTTTGGACAGGCAGAGTTAGACAGTGAGAGAGAGAGAGAGAAAGGTCTTCCTTCTGTTGGTTCACCCCCCCCCCCCAAATGGCCGCTACGGCCGGCGCTGTGCCGATCCGAAGCCAGGAGCCAGGTGCTTCCTCCTGGTCTCCCGTGCGGGTGCAGGGCCCAAACACTTGGGCTATCCTCCACCGCCTTCCTGGGCCACAGCAGAGAGCTGGACTGGAAGAGGAGCAACTGGGACAGAACCGGCACCCCAACCGGGACTAGAACCTGGGGTGCTGGTGCCGCAGGTGGAGGATTAGCCTAGTGAGCTGCGGCACTGGCCAAAAAAATCTTAACAAGACTTATAGATGTGGTTTTTTTAGAACTATATTTAGGCCGGCGCCATGGCTTAACAGGCGCCTTGTGACGCTGGCACACCGGGTTCTAGTCCCGGTTGGGGCGCCGGATTCTATCTCTGCTATGGCCCGGGAAGGCAGTGGAGGATGGCCCAAGTGCTTGGGCCCTGTACCCGCAAGGGAGACCAGGAGAATCACCTGGCTCCTGGCTTCGGATCAGTGAGATGCGCCGGCTGCAGTGCCATTGGAGGGTGAACCAACGGCAAAAAGGAAGACCTTTCTCTGTTGCTCTCTCTCACTATCCACTCTGCCTGTCAAAAAAAAAAAAAAAAAGAACTATATTTAAAAGCATACCAATGCATAGGAAAATGAAGTTCATAAACAAAAATGCTTTTGTCTTCATATTGGGATTGTGGGTTTGTGGTTCTTTTAAATATAAAGTCCTTTATTTCCTAACTTTCTAACTGTAAGAAAGCAATCTCAATATCGTAATTAAAGTTATTAATAAGTGTATTGCCAGACTAAAAAAGTAGCTACCCCCACCGGCTACTCCATGCACCAGACAGGATGAAGGCAGCGACAAACCTGACTGTTCTCCACGCTCTGCTTTTGGCTAAGCCAGTCCTGGAGGTTGGTGCTGGGTATGTAAGGAACTTGACAGCCACCAGCAGGTTTGCTTCCAAGGAGCCAGTCACTGAGAGGGACAGCTGCGGTGCGGGATGCAGCCTTCTGTCAATCAGACAATATTTTGACGTCAATGCAGTAGAAAGTTCCCCTGGAGAACAGCAGCCTCAAGCTCTCTAATCTGGGCTGGCCACTGACCGGAGAGGCACATGCCTCGGCCATGGCTCCATTTCTACTCCTATGAACTGAGGAGCACAGCGGAACTCCAGGATTCTTTAGTCACACTGCCTTTAGAGGTAGATCGCAAAGAGTGAACCCCCAGCAGTAGGAAAGCTAATGGTAATTTCCCATGAATCGGTTAACAACAACTGCTTTCTCTGTTATTCAACACCTATTGGACAGATTAATTTCTACTTGACATTCAATCTCAAGGGAAGTAGTCAACTGCACAAACTGGTGGCTTTTTGCAAATAAACAGCAGAAAACAAAATCCAGGGATGATTTACTCAAAACCGAAAGGGACTGTAAGCCAAGCAATGATTCAGTTATCAAAAAGAAAATGATTTTTACCTGCTCTGGCATTGGGATGTGGCCTCTGTTCTCCTGGAGGAAACCAGTGTTTGATGAACTAGCATGAGCCGTCAGGTGCTCAGGTATTTGCTATAAAAGTTAAGGCAATTTAGTCACCCTGTTTATGCTTCCACACCAAGAAGAGAAAAGGAAAATCACAGTATAATTTCTCAAAGTGAAAGTACTGAGCAAAGAATTGCCACTGCACTACTACTGTTCATACTATATCCAATAGCCTACAACACAGCTGTAACATCCGAGTTCTATTCACTACATAACTATCGTCAGGTCAGAAATCTTCACCAGAATTGGGATGTTACTACTCTTAACGTGACCTGAATGAGAGACCATGTTTGATTTTTCACTAAAGGCCAGTCAAGCCATAGATTTCCTAAGAAATATGCCAAAAGCATTAACAGAGATACAGAATCAGCTACAAAGATGACCAGTGATTCAATCACCAGACTCTGAGAACTACCAGCCTAAGAGTCTATTAACTTTATCGGAGTACGAACTTTCTGAGAAGAGAAAGTCACTACTCCAATTTTATTTTTTTTAAAATGACTATCTGTGGAAGGCCACGGGCTACAGGCCCCCTGCAGCATGTGCGGTCAGCACTACTCACCATGGTCTTGAGCGATCCAAAAGAAGTGATGTTCTGGCGCAGGGCGCTTGTGTCTGCTTCAAAAAGCAGGACAGTCGAATCTTCAGGCTTAAGGGTCAAACTGCCCAGTCTGGGGGGAAATAAATAAACAAAAAATCTAAGGAATGCCTGTTCCAACATCAAAACAGAAGTTAAATTCTAATTTTAAATGACTGCATGTTTCTAAGAAACTCAAACACTGAATACTAAATTAGGTATCACCAAGTGTCATAATAAAGTAGGTTGATCTTATAACAAGAATAGAGAATGTGGTGCAAACACAGTAACTCACAAAACTGACTTTACTGTATCAAAATCAAGGACATAGAAAACAAGCCACAGCGTCCTCACCTCTCCAGACACACGGAGACTTGATTGGCTAGATCTTTGCTTTGGGTGCACTCCAGCTGATGAATGAGACAATTGAACTGGCCCAGTAACTAGAAGAAAAATGAAGTCACATAGCCACAATGAAACTCAAAGCACCAGGTATAGCCCAGTTCACAAACAGCACTTGAAATTGAACATGTAGGTAACGTGCACTGACAGTGCATTGTGAGGAAGACATTCTCTGGAAACCAGACACCATGCTCAAACCAACCGCAGCCATGCAGTCCCCTTACCCAATACAGCTGCTGGGCCTGCTGCTGAAGCGTCTCCTCTTTAAGCTGATAGATGAGGTCTACCTGTTCATACAGCCACACCTCGCGGCTTCGAAGACATTCCAGGTGACGGCTGATGCAACTGTGGATCTGAGCCTTGACCTGGGATAAACACACACGTGTCAGCTTCACTGGGGTCATAAAGCCAAAGGATGCTATTTTTCCACAGAACTATGAGGGTCTTACACTTTCTGCGATCACAAATCCTTTGGATTAATCAATGATAGCTATAGTGCATCTCCCCAGGAAAAAGGCATATACTCAATTTTGACTGTAATTTTTAAGATCTGTTGTCCCAAAGGCAACCCACAGACCCACCAAAGCCTTATAGACCCTACTTTTAAAGAATCCCAGGCCAAAACATGGAACTGAACCATAAGATCCTCCCCCGGTATCCCTGCCCCCTCAGAGGATCAGGTTAATTTTGGGTGTCCTACAGCAAGCAAGATAAAATACAAAGATGGGCCCTCCAGGAGACACTGAACCTCGTCAACTTTCCATATAGTTTTAAACCCTTTCGTCAGGATGCTAGCTAAATAGCCGGCCCTCATCTCCTCCCATCCCACAAAATGAACAGTCCTCGTACAGTAAGCCAACTTAGTAAAAAGAGCTGCCAACACACGTCAATGGCTAACGTCCACAGTGTGGAAAGTTTAAGGACAATTAAAAATTTATGTTTCTGAAAGCATAAACATTGATTCCAATGGGAGCTAAATATAGATGTCCAAGGGGAAAAATCAAAACAGCTGTAAATGATCCATGAGAGTAAGAAACTCTGTATTTTGAAAGTTTTATCTTAGAGACACACACACACACAGCTCCCACCCATCTGCTGCCTCACTCCTCAAATACCCACAATGGGTGGGGCTTGGCCAGGGCCAAAGTTGGGAGCTGGGAACCCAATCCAGGTTTCCCAAGTGGGTGGTAGGAATCCAATCACTTGAACCATCAGTGCTGCCTCCCAGGCTAGAGTCAGAACATGAAAGCAAGCATTGAACCCTGGCACTTTAATATGGAACACGGGCCTCTTAACCAGCACCCTAACCATGGGGCTAAACATCCACCCCAAAAACTGTATTTTAAAAAATATTTTGGGACCAGTGTTGTAGCACAGTGGGTTAATGCCCTGGCCTGAAGCACTGGCATCCCATATGGGCGCTGGTTCTAGTCCCAGCTGCTCCTCTTTCTAATCCAGCTCTCTGCTATGGCCTGGGAAAGCAGTGGAAGATGGCCCAAGTCCTTGGACTCCTGCAACCACGTAGGAGACCTGGAGGAAGCTCCTGGCTCCTGGCTTCAGATCGGCACAGCTCCAGCCATTGCAACCAACTGGGGAGTGAACTAGCAGATGGAAGACCTCTCTCTCTAACTCTTTCAAATAAATAAATCTTTAAAAAAGTAAATAAATAAATAAAAAACATCTTGTCATGTGTAATAAAGTTGTGTTTCAAGATCAAGTTATACTTGTTCTATACACCTACTGAAGAATACCACTGGAACTAACGGATTTCATTCTGACCTGCCCCAACAAGGGAAGTCATTTAGGGGAGCCATGCCACCAACAAGTTAGATGATGGCGGCATGCTGAAGGCCATCCTGTATCCATTCCTGTATCCATCAAGAGGATGCAAACCAACAGCACACAGCTCACTGACTTCATTCATTTTGTGTTGATGACCATGCCTGGCACAGGGACCACACGATGAGCAATCACAAACGCATGCTGGGGGCAGGCACTTTAGC
The DNA here is from genome assembly GCF_033115175.1 of Lepus europaeus. Lineage (NCBI taxonomy): Eukaryota > Metazoa > Chordata > Mammalia > Lagomorpha > Leporidae > Lepus > Lepus europaeus. The sequence continues at coordinate 77,197,753 of NC_084843.1, read as the reverse complement.
CTAGTGGTTACTACATCAGCGACCTGAGTTCAATATCTGGCTCTAACTCCTGACGCTAGACTTCTTGCTAATGCAGACCATGGGATGGCTCAAATAATTGGGTTCCTGCTACTTTCGTGAGAGACCTAGACTGAGTTCCCACATTCCAGTTTTGGCCTGGCCCAGACCCAGCCATTGGAAGCATTTGGCGAGTGAATCACCAGATGCAAGCTCTCTGTGTCTGCTCTCTATCTCTCAAATAAATAAATCATTCTTAAAAAGTACATATTGAACAGAGTGCTCGAGAGTAAGGCTTTCAACTCCTCTAGGAGCTGCCTTATTTTCCCTTGGGATCAAAGGCACCAAGGTACCAGGTAGCTGACTAGGATTAAGCAGACCACACAAGGTATGGGGTACAACTTCTTGGCTGGCACGCAGCAGCCAAGTCCTTGACAATGCTCTAACCAGCCTTGTGCTACCAGCCCAGACAAAGGAGGAGAAAAGCACATGTCACACCTCGCGCAAGTTCTCTTTAATTTGCTGTTCAGCTCGGAGAACGCCACCAATGGCAAGTTCCAGGTCCCTCCGTGCATCACTACACCTCAAAAGGGGTTCTCTATTACTGGAGCAGCCACTCTGGTCCTGTGGGGTATTCATTCTGCTCACTGTTCCTTTAAAAGAAAGAAAAAAGCCAAATATCATAATTACAACCAAAACCCACCTTTCAGTCACCCCGTAAGTGATCATCCCAACCAGCGCCCATTACTAACTGCTTTCATTACTTCCAACACAAGGCCAGGCACACGGCATACTCCAAAACTACAGCTCTTGTCCTCTACCCCTCCCCTGCTGCCATAAAATTCTACAAATCAGCGACACTCTACGAGTAAACAGGTGTTTCTAAATCCTACACACTGTGTGACTGACAGGGCACGGGGTCTAAAGACGCAGGCAGACCATGAGAGCCAAAGTTTCCAAAATCACAAAGTCCTGTGAGGCCTGTGTTCCCCTCTGAAGATGTAGAGATGGAGGAGCCAGAAAACACTGGGAAAATAAGCTGCAAAGCAGATACAGGTTTCCAACACTGCTGAGAACAGCCGCGGCCTGTTTACTGGGAAGAGCAGATTTCTGGTTTTCTCTTTTAGGGTTTTCCTTTTCATTTAGAAGCACCTAGCAATGACTTTCAGAGCTAGAAAGCACTCAAGCGCATAAATGACAAAGTCGCTTCAGATGATTCTGATATAAAGGAGGCCCTGAGACAAACTGGCTTGGGGAAGTGCAGAGTTCTCTCACACACTCAAGTACATGGGAGATGAGAAACAGAAACAGAGCAGCATGGAGTGCCGCCCATCTTGAAACTGGTGCACAAAAGTGTCCGTAAAGCAATGAAGGAAAGCAGGACCAAAGCTGCGGGAAGCCCAAGTTCACGGTTATTCCAGCTAGATCTAGAACCCAGGCCAGCAGAGTCCACTGTGGCCCAGCTGGGGTCTCCACGCCCTGTAACACCAAAGTTACTTCCTTCTGGACACCACGTCTCTGGACAGTAGGAATCTGTGGTAGGAATGGCATGCTATCTTTGTGGACAAAGGGATACTTTTTACATAGCAGTCAACGTGTGTAGTGGCATGTCCAGTTTTCCCTAATTACTTGCATGAAAACACAGAAGTCAGACATTGTGTGTGGAGGGAACATGGCACTGTGACACAAACAGATCACAAAACAGTTTCTATAGGAGCTGTTAAATCATATAAAAGGCAAACTTTCTGCATTAGAATGGGAGGAGACTAGGCAGCAGAACAAAATGTTTTTAAAGGATGAAATCCTTAATTGAAAGGCAGCTCCATGAGAGTTAGCAGTGAGCTAGGTCTGAGGGCAAAATAATGCACATGCCATCTGAGTGCTCTTACTGAAGTGTGGCATTTGCCACAGGCCCAATCTGTTCTGTTTATTACATTAAATGTTTTTGTTTTGTTTTTTGACAGGCAGAGTGGACAGTGAGAGAGACAGAGAGAAAGGTCTTCCTTTTCCATTGGTTCACCCCGCAATGGCCACTGCGGCTGGCACACCACGCTGATCCGAAGCCAGGAGCCAGGTGCTTCTCCTGGTCTCCTGTGTGGGTGCAGGGCCCAAGCACTTGGGCCATCCTCCACTGCACTCCCAGGCCACAGCACTGAGCTGGACTGGAAGAGAAGCAACCAGGACACAATCCGGCGCCCCGATCAGGACTAGAACCCACGGTGCCGGCGCCGCAGGCAGAGGATTAGCCTATTGAGCCGCGGCACCGGCCATACATTAAGTTTTAAACTTAGTTCTGAGCAGCACTCTGGAGAAGAGGGGACTAGAGAAGGGAAGGAGGCCTCCGAACCCAGAGAAACTTCACCAGCACCAGTCTGTGCGCCGAGATAAGAGACATTTCTGGGAGGACATGATTACTGTTCTCAAACTCACTGAGCTGTCAAATACAAGGGTTAGATTTGCTCAGAAAGGGACTAACAGAAGACATTGTAGGCACTGTATGGAAGAACTTCCTAGTAACCCTGAAGACAATGACCGCAGAACAGCCAGCGGCTGAGGGCCCCTAGGGACAAAGTGGACTCTGCGCCTGGCCACACCTTCAAGATGAGGAGCAGGTGCCCAGGTCAAAGCTGGGACAAGGACACAGCAGTGACCAGTCCCAGCATCAGAACCAAACAGGAAGCAGCAACTCAACAGGCTTTCTTTCCACCGCCTCAGCGAAACATTCAAAACCAGGAACTGGGGAGCTCCCAGAGACACCAAGACAATGAAGACTCAGGACTTTGTAACTTCCCCTCCTGAGTTCTGTGCCCTCAGCTTGTTTGCTCAGAAGGTCTATGGAGGACGGGGTTCCCTAGTCGGCTCTGCTGGAAGCCCTGTGGAAATGTTTTCCAACCCCGGGCCGCCCACACCAGCTGGGTGACTCGGCAGCTTCCTTTTTCACACTGTCAGTGCCTGTTTTAAGCAGAAGGTGTTGCATGGGTGTGCACTGGGCACACTGCAGGGAGTCTAAACACCACCTGCACGACACAGGTGAGAGGCAGCCTCTGAGGTGCAGCAGGAGGGTCACCTCCTTAGAGCAAGCTGCTTCCCCCTGCACTCGCATCAGCCATGCAAGCTATGTCTAGCATGGGTCAAACATGTGAGCCAACCTTCTCCATCTACGACAGATTTCCCTTTCTCAGGTCTTCAGCATCTATGTGGAATGCCACAGAGGCTGACAGTGCAACATTAACCAACAAAATCCAAGTGCTGCTTCACAATGTCAAGAAACCCAACACATGGGGCCGGTGCTGTGGTGTAGTGGGAAAGCTGCCGCCGGCAGTGCCAGCATCCCATATGGGCGCCGGTTCTAGTCCCGGCTGCTCCACTTCTGATCCAGCTCTCTGCTATGGCCTGGGAAAGCAGTGGAAGGTGGCCCAGGTCCTTCCCTGCACGTACACGGGAGACCCAGAAGAGGCTCCTGGCTTTGTAACGGCGCAGTTCTGGCCACTGTGTCCAACTGGGGAGTGAACCAGCAGATGGAAGACCTGTGTGTGTAACTCTGACCTTCAAGGAAATAAATAAATCTTAAAAAAAAAAGATCCCCAGAGCTGTAGTATGGGAGCCAACAGGTGTACAGTGCCTATGCATTTCCAGGTCCCCAAAGCAGCCCTCTCCAATCACGGGAACTCCACACTGGGAAGGGTAGAACACGGCACACACACTGGATTTCTCCCTTATCAGCTATGGACAGAATGTAGGAGGAGATGCTGTGTGTACAGAGGCTGGCCCTCCTGTCCTGTGATGAGGAGGAAGCCTTCAGAGCTGGAGGCAAGAACCCCATCACACAGAAAAACTCCCGGGACAATGAGCTGCAGCTGAGTCCCTCTATCAAGGAACCGGTTCACGTGACTGTTTGCGGCAGGCTCACAGCCAGCATGGCAGGCCTGGTCGTCAAGAGACCACTCTGGAGTCTGATAAGCCTGAGTTCTGTCTACGTCTGCAAGCTCGAGACTCCCTGAGCCAGTCAATTAACCTCTCTGGACCTCAACTTCTTCTGAACAATGGAGACAAGAGTAGTGCCAAAGGACCAAATTAGAACCATTTGAAGACCTTAATTAGATTCAGGCACCACTTCATCACATAAAGTGGAAGCTCTCTGATGGGCTGAGCAGAAGAGGTTGGTTTTATGGGCTGGGAAAGGCTGAGGACAGCAAAACGAAAAGAAAGGACTGATCATTTCCAAGTTACTTTCCTTGTAGAAAAGGCGAGAGAGATACGCCAGCAAGAAAACAATGGTTAGTTAACACCAGATTATTTCAGGTTACCTCTCTGGTCTAAGGATCAAAGCAGAGGGAACTTCACTACTGAACCAAAGAAAACCGGTCCATTTGGATGTTCCCTAACTCTCATTTCTTGGCAGGCCAAGCAACTTCCTTTCAGCTTGAGAACATGGAACTTTAGCAGGGATGACTACATGTTGATTTTTGGCCTCGTCTGTTGTGGCCTAGTGCCGGAGACTGGTCAAAAACAATGGCCTCCAGTGACTTGGACACAGAGGGCTGCAGGGAGGGTGACGTGAGCCACTCCCCATCTAGGAGCACTTCGCCCAGCCTCTGAACACTGAGGGTTTGGGTCAACGATGGCTGCTTAGGAATTCCCCCTCAGGAGTATAAAACACAGCATAGAAACTGGGGGCAGGAGGTCAGGGGGTCTGAAACGAGAAGGCCCTGAGTTAGCATCCTTTAGTCACTACTCAGAGCTCTGACGTTAGACTACTATTTGCTCCTGTTGATCCTAACTTCCGAATCCGTTCAGTGAGGATATTAATATAGACTCACAGACTTAGGGGGAAGACGTGGTGCTTTGATAAATATCAGCTTTTTCTCCATTTAACAATAAAAAACTCAACAGTCTAAAACACTCTAATATAACCAAGTATACATACTTTTGCCAGTTCTGTTACCCGTAAAATGGGACCAAATTCTATCTGAAAAACTCAAATCAATAAAAACTTACTCAAAGTTCTACTTCACATTTATAATCCAAACTACTCAGGGCCGGCACTGTGTTATAGTGGGTAAAGCCGCTACCTGCAGTGCCAGCATCCTATATGGGTGCCGATTCAAGTCCCAGCTGCTCCACTTCCGAGCCAGCTCTCTGCTATGGCCTGGGAAAGCAGTAGAAGATGGCCCAAGTCCTTGAGCCTCTGCACCCATGTGGGAGACCAGGAAGAAGCTCCTGGCTCCAGATCAGCCCAGCTCCAGCCATTGCAGCCAATTGGGGAGTGAACCAGCAGATGGAAGACCTCTCTCTGCCTCTCCTTCTCTATGTAACTCTTTCAAATAAATAAATAAATCTTTAAAAAAATAATAATCCAAACTACTGCCTACCACCTCCAAGTGAGGGTTGTCTTAAATGTTTATTTTTTTAGATGAAATTAGAAAGTTTAGCACTTTCTAAAACTTCCCTGCCTCTAATTTCAGTGTGGGGCAGGGGGTGGTTGTTAAAAGGAGGGAGAGATAACTCTGCCTGTCCAAAAAAAAAAAAAAAAAAAAAAAAAAAAGAAAAAAGCACACACCCTCAAACAGAACCTAATGTCTCCTCAAAGAGGAGTTCTACAAACAACATATACCATACTTATACTATGGTTTGCATGAATACAATTCCGAAGTTCAAAGATCATGGAACCAAAATTGAGCAATTAACCACAAAGCAAGCTAAGTTATTATCATATGGTTTAACCAGAAAATTTCCAAAGAGCTCTAACCGCGTGTGACCCACATGCACCATAATTTGAAATTGAAAACCAGAGTATCGGTTGATTGCAGCACCCTCATTTCGTAAATGAAGCCACAAAGGCCCACACAGTTTAACTGACCGTTCTAAAGGGCCAGAGCTGCCACGGGTAACACTGGGGCTTTGAACTAAGGCTCCCAATGTCTAGTCCCAGATTCTGTACCCAAGAGCAGCGTGGTCTTCCTGTACTGTATTAATAAATTTTCAGTTGCCAACACTCCATCTTAAAATGAACATTCTAATGGAGTAACTCCCCTGAAGATCCTCAGTCCACATTCACACTCCTCAATAACTCACAAAGGATCAGAACCTTCTGCCTTGGATAACTCTAACAAGGGCCATGAGCACCATGATAGGCTCAGAGAAAGGAACCATTGCCATTTACCAGTGCCAAGTGGTTAGGACAGGCGCAGGAGCCCACGATCCAATATCGGCACCATGGAATGAAGGCTTGGACTAGGTCGTCTGTAGCTCCACCTTCCAGCTCTCACACTCTTTGCTGTCTGCTCCCTCCCCACCAGCACCCCCCTCCGAGATCTCCAATCTGTACTTTTCCTGGAATCCAACTTACTGGTAAAAGGCCAAGCTGGTCAGAATCAATCTAGGACTTAGTAAACTCAAAATACTGTCAATTTGGTTTTCTTTCATGCAACAACCTACATTAGGCGGTTTATACAAATCTTCAGTAAAAGGAATTGTAAATTGGGACCAGTGTTGTGGCAAAGCAGTTAAAACACAGCCAGCTGCTCCACTTCTGAGCCAGCTCCCGGCTAATGTGCCTGGGAAAGCCATCCGGAGGATGGTCCAAGTGCTTGGGTCCCAGCACAGGCATACAAGACCAGGTAGCAGCTCTGGGCTTGGGCTTCCATCTGGCCCAGATCAGGCCACTGTGGCCATATGGGAGTGAACCAGTGGATGGAATCTCTCTCTCTCCCTCTCTGTAGCTCTGCCTTTCGAATAAAATAAATCTTCATTAAAAACGTTATAAATGAAAAAGACAGTAATAAATTGCGATTTCTTGAGACTTTTTTTTATCCCCCCCCCCCTTAAAGGACGGTTGTTTCTGATACCATAATGCATTAATTCAAGGATCATATGGCTCTTACCCTAGCCCCGGACACCTTTAAATTCATCAAAACAAGCAGTTTCCAAAATCCAGACCTAGTTCTCTAGTAACTCTTTAAAAGCCACACAAACAGACGTTATGGATCAGAGATCAGATGCGGGAGCACCTTCGCCGTCGGCCGTTTCGGGGTGCTCTGACACTGCGGGCCTTACTGCGCCCCGCTGAGTCTGCCTCCGTGGAAGCTGACCGCAGAACTGCAGCTCGGCCTCCCCGGTTCTAGGACCTAGAGAACGGCTGGCTGGCCCAAGCCAGGCGCCCCACCGTGCTGGCGGCACTCAGCGGCTTTGCAGGCGCCCGCCACGCCGCTCCCAGCCCCCGGCCCTGCGCTCTCAGAACTCGCAGCCGACCCTCGCCCTCCCTGGCCCGCCCCTCCGACACGGGGAGCCGGCCCGCGGGCTCGGCTGCGGCCGCTGCGCAGCCCGTCCTACCTCTCAGGTCGGGTCCCGGCCGTACCAGCAGCCCGGCCAGCCACAGGACGCCGTATTTATCCCGAAGCCGGGTGCGGAAGGCCCAGCCCTCCGCGCGCCCACGGCGGCCGCCGGCGGGAGCGCGCACGCCGGGGGCGGGGCGGGAGGCTCCGCCTACAGGACCGCCCGGCTGCCTCCCCAGCCCCCTCCCGGCCGCTCAGCCCACCTGCTGCAGCGCATCCGCGCCCTAGGGCTCTGCTGCGACTCACTGGGGCAGTGAGGAGGCTCCTGAACGTTCCTAGCTGCGATTGTCCAAGAGTACCACTGTCAGCCAGCGGGGGCTCAGCCCTCGGCTTTTCTCAGAGGCATGACGCCCCCTCGCTTCTGTGACGTGTCTACCCGCACCCCACGTGTGTGCGTCAGGCTCACACGCAACCCACGGCGGGGGGGGGGGGGGGGCCCTCTGCCCTGTGCCGTCTTGAACGCCCCCTGGATGCTGTTCATGCAGCAGGCGTTGACTGAGAGCCCCCCCCCCCATGCCAGCGGAAGCACCGTGAACACGCAGGGCGACCTTCACGGGCTCGCACCCAGATGTGCGGACAGGCTGCCATCTGAGGGCTGCAGCGCGCAGGGCAATCCTATGGCCTGCAGATCTTCGCAGGCTACAGGGTGCTTACCCGTCAACTTCTTAAAGTTTACTTAACTGAATGGCAGAGCCTGGGGAGGGGGGGCGGGCGGGAATATATCTATTCCATATGCTGGTTCCCTCCCACAAATGCGCGCCAACACCTAGGACTAGGCCAGGCTGAAGCCAGGAGCCAGGAACTCAATCCCGGGCTCCCACATGGGTGGCAGGGACCCAAGTACTGGAGCCATCAGCACTGGCCCCCAGGATGCTCATTACCAGGAAGATGGGTCGGAAGTGGAAGAGGGAGGCAACCCCTGGTATGGGGAGGTGGGACGGGAGTGCCCCAAGCAGCAGTTTAACCCACTGCATCACAACACTTGTCCCTCAGACAAGTTTCCAAAGGTCAGATACGTATTCCTGCAGCTGCATCCAACGCTGTTTCCTAAATTTCAAGAGTACAGCAAAGCCACAGAAGTAGCAGAAGGGAACACAAAGGGCCGTCACCACAGCTGAGCACCCCTCAGATTTTGAGTGAACAGAGCTGGTCAAGGCACCTGCTTTGTCTGTGATGTACACTGTTATCGGGGATTCCAATTCAGGCATTCATTATCAAAAATAATGAGGAAACAATTTCTGATTCCAAATCCTCCTTGGATTACGCATTGTGTGAAGATACAAATGAATGATTTAATTCAACAGTACACAGGGCCAGCAATGTGGTGCACCACACTAAACCACCGCCTGTAATGCCGGCATCCCATATGGGTGCCCATTAAGTCCCAGCTGCTCCACTTCCGATCCAGCTCCAGGTTGGTGCACCTGGGAAAGCAGCAGAAGATGGCTCAAGTTCCTGAGTCTCTGTCAATCATGTGAGAGACCCGGATGGAGTTCCAGACTCCTGGCTGCAGCCTGGCCCAGTCCCAGTCATTGCAGCTATTTGGGGAATGAACTAGCAGAAGCTAGTTTTTTTTTCTTTTTTTAAAAAAAGATTCATTTATTTATTTTAAAGGCAGAGTTACAGAGAGGCAGAGGCAGAGAGAGAGGGAGGTAGAGAGAGAAGTACAGAGAAGGAGAGAGAGAGAGAGAGGGGTAGGTTTTCCATCTGCTGGTTCACTCCCCAGATGGCTGCAACAGCCAGAGCTGCACCAATCTGAACCCAGGAGCCTGGAGCTTCTTCCAGGTCTTCCATGCAGGTGCAGTGGCCCAAGCACTTGAGACATCTTCTACTGCGTTCCCAGGCCATAGCAGAGAGCAGGATCGGAAGTGGAGTGGCCAGAACTAGAACCTGTACCCATGTGGGATGCCGGCACTGCAGGCGATGGCTTTACCCACTACCCCACAGCATTGGCCCCATAAATAAATCTTAACAAAAAAACAAAGGATAGGTGATGAAAATTAAAATGTTATGGTGCTTTGTACTTTATGTCAATAGCTAGAAGGAATTAATTCTTAGTCTTAAATATAACTGACACAAAAAATTTCATCTTTTTTATGTGCCCTTTAAAATGGTCACAGTGTAAATACAAAAGCAACCTTGGTCATCACCTCCTTATGCAATGGTCTCTATTGCCACTCTCCAGGATCCTGACCTCTACCCCAGCACACCAAGGCTCTGGTTATATCACCACTTAAATCCCACTGACTTAAGAGTTTCTGAGTCATCTGCGTTTGTTCTCAAGTAGCTCACATTATCTTAATGATCTGAGTCATCAAATATCACACAAACACAAAAAGATTAGAGAGGAAAAAAAACACAAAAATCTATAATTATGCACTCAGACCATTTTTCACGTATCTTTTGTTCCCTTAAGCGTCATTATTTTTCCTTGTGTCATTATGAGACAAGTTCTAAAGGGAAAAAATCTAAAGCATTTTCTCTCTGTTCTGCTTGAAGAAGTGCTATTATGCCATCTCAAAACAAGACACATCTATTCCCAGCCCACATCTAAAGGGGCTCTCCAGCGCCTCTCTGCTGCCTACAGAATAAAGCGCACACTTCTTACAAAGGCAGTAAGGCCTTGAGTTTCCTGAATTCAGCCTGACTCTGCTGCTGTCTCCCAGAGCAGCTCCTCACCCTGACCTGTCGGCCAGTTGTTCCAGGCAGAGTCGAGCGGGGCTCATCTTGCCCAGCTTCCAGCTTCACTCACCGTTCTCTTTGAAAGAGAGTCAGAGAGAGATCTTCCATCCACTGGTTCACCCCCAAATGGTCATGATGGTCAAGGCTGGGCCAGGCTGAAGCCTGGAGCTAAGAACTCCACCTGGGTCTCCCACGTGGGTGGCAGGGGCCCAGTACCTGAGCCATTTCCCATTGCTTTCCCCATGTGCATTAGTAGGGAGCTACAAGCACTCACAGTGCCGCTGTGCCACACAACACCTGTGCTACCTGTTCACTTTCCAAGACAGCAAGCACCACTCTGAAGTCTCTCGTGACCTAGCACTTCCCTCTCAAGGTTTTGGCCAAGAGAGCTGAGCTGCTGTCTCCTCATGCCCACTGTAATCTGTACAGGTTTCCAGTGTGACCCCTGTAACTCAAGCTACCCTTCCTGTCACATGCCTGCTCCCTTCACCTAAGAGCTCCCCCAGAGAAGAGATCACATCTTATTTGGCTTTGCACACTCTACTGCTGAAAAAACAGCCTGGCGTGGGTGCCTGGGCTTTACCAATCCCCTTCACATCCTGTGTGTGTCACCAGATCAACTTCAAGAGAACGACATCCCTGGCGTTCTACAACGCTTGGCCCCAAATTCAACAGAGGCTTCACACATGTGTGGTAAATGGGTGGATGAACACATGATAAATGAATACTCAAGCTCACCCACGGTAAGTACAGTACATTCTGCTATAAACACCACAGATAATCAACTTGATGTCCAACTAAGGCCTGTGCTAACTCAAGAAGGCTTTCAGAGGAGGAAAATGGTTCTTACACAACTATTCCCTTTTTTTTTCCAAACAAGACAAACCTGGCAAGGATGTTGCCATTGAAACCATGATCCCAAGATAGGTTCTGCTAAGTGTTTTTCAGGCTGCCTGACCCACAAGGCTAAGCTCCATGGATTCACAAGCAGCAGCAGGTTTATGAGTTACAGGGGAAACAGTTACTATATTTACAGGAAACTCTTGGCTTTGCAGTGCCACAGAAACTCCAAGGGACATCAACAAAACTGAGCCTACACCCCAGCTTCAACTTGAAGCTTCTCTTCACAATGGCGAGGATGTTACTTATCCACCGTCATAGGAATATTATTTTATCTCTGATTTTACATGGCAAATATCTTGAGGTTTTTCCCAACAGAGGCAAACAAGTGATAAAATATTTTCCCTCCTCCAACGCCTGGGGGACCGGCAATAATGCAAAATGAAACTCAAAACATAACTGACATTATGTTCTTTTCAAAGCTGTAATCAATAAAGTATTTAAAGACTTAACTTCTTATCTGCGTCCAGACTGGCAAACAGAAACCTTTTAACCTCTGTTGTTAGTTATCTACTCTGGTGTACATGCAAAATCCCAAGTTCTATATCACTGGTTCATGGATTAATGGTTGGAGGATTAAGGGTGGAGGCTTGATCCGACCCCAGTGCCTGAGGCGGGGCCTCTGGGAAGTGGCTTGGGATTCAGTTGCTAGGCTGGAGTTGCCACCATCAGTGATGATGGCTCTATCAAGGACGGACCACCCACGGGAGGATGAAGTATATGTCCCCTGCCTCTCAGCTTCCTGTCGTCATTCCTCTGCGCTTGTTCCTCCTTGGCCATCCTTCAGCAGATTCCACACTAATGGGAACTTGGACTGTGGCCCTCCAAACTCTAAGCCGATAAAAGTCGTCTTCTCTGCTGAGTGGTTCCTCTCAGGCATTTAAAGCAACAAAAAGCTAAGTAATTCAGTATCTTTTTGGAAAGAGTGGATGATTCATTTATGTAAAGCACTTGGGATAGTAGCTGACATGCAGTAAGAGCTATATGTGCGTTTACTACGTTAATATGCTTTATTATTCTCCACGGTATTTATCATAATCCGACCTGTGAAAGCCATGCATTTCTGAACCTCCCTGCAGAAAACACACTAGGTTTATAAGTTCTACATCTAGTTGACTATGTGCCCATTTTTTTTAATATGGTATATATCATGTAGTCCTCACAAACCTTAAAGGTACCATCATGATCAGTTAAAAAACCCACCACTGAGGCCTTACAAGGTTAAAGACATCAGGTACAGCCGCACGTTTCCAGGCTCATCCTGAGAGCCCCACACTGTCGGGATGGCGGGGCGGAGACAGTCTCGGTGACCGTGTCCATTTACTAGCAGTTAGGCACCAGCTTTTACTTGGCAGGCAGAGGGGAGTAGCTCCCTCAGGGTAGCAACGCTAATTCTATAGGAGAAAGCAGATACCCAGAAGCCTTACAGGTGTGCTTATGGGGCTGGGCCACACCTGGAGCTGTTTACCTAGTTGACAATTACAAGTCCCCTCATCAGGAAGTGTGCCCTGGGTGGGGGGGGGACTCTGCTGTCTGCCTGCAGTCAAGTCATATATGGGGGTCTCAGCATGCTGAGCCCTTGACCTGGGTTTCTCCCATGGGACATGGTGTGCCATGCCCTCTTAACCTGCAGCCGGCGCATCTCACTGATCCGAAGCCAGGAGCCAGGTGCTTCTCCTGGTCTCCCTTGCGGGTACAGGGCCCAAGCACTTGGGCCATCCTCCACTGCCTTCCCGGGCCATAGCAGAGAGCTGGCCTGGAAGAGGGGCAACCGGGATAGAATCCGGCGCCCCAACCGGGACTAGAACCCAGTGTGCCGGCGTCGCAAGGAGGAGGATTAGCCTGTTAAGCCACGGCGCCAGCCTAAATATAGTTCTACAAAAACCACATCTATAAGTCTTGTTAAGATTTTTTTTGGCCAGTGCCGCAGCTCACTAGGCTAATCCTCTTAACCCTCTGCATGGGCTAGGCAGGCACAGGATCACCCACATCTCCCCCTCTGTTTTAGGGCAGATGATATGGCCAAAATCTCAGCCAGTAGAGCAGCCTTTCTGCTTAGCATGAAAAAAAAAAAACCACGATCAATAAGCCACAACCCGCAATAATCAATGCTTCGGGATGTAAGCAAAACTTCATGGGTCCCCACCAGTCATCACCCAGGCCCTGTGTAAAGGTGGTGACTACCAGGGCAGAAACGCGGGTAGCGTCAAGCTTTAGAATTTGTTGGGTTAAACTGAAGAAAACTGCCCATCCAAGAGCCCCGACACAGGCTGACAAGGTATGGGACCAAGTTTCCCAGTCTAAGACAGGCACGCTGGCTGTGAAGCCAACGTCACACTGGGGGTGCACGGTGTGCCAAAGCAGTTCAATCTGTTTCTGATGTGACTCCAACCCCTGTTCTAAGGCCAGGATCACTGTTTTGATCTGACCGGTGGCTTGGTTTTGGGTAAACAGGGGAGTGGCCGTTAGCTGAGTTCACCGGTGCAGCTGTTTGAGCACTCTGGACGAGGGAAACGGTGGCGACAGCCGCACCAGCTACTGCAGTGACAATGGGTATAACAGAGCGATGATCAGTCCAAGGGTCCTCTTAGTCCGCTCTACCAGCTGCCTGACCGCATCCTTGAAGGGCTGGTCCCAGGGTCCGGTCCAGTTACTGTGTGCCCGGACAGAAAGCCAGATCACTGAGGCCATCCTGGAACCCAGCCTGGTCACCGGCAGCCTGAGAGTTTAACGTCAGGGCTGCACAGATCAGCACCACCAGCAGCGGGCCCATTGGACTGGGGGGCGGGGACAGGCATTGGGCTTGGTCCACCAGACCCCTGAGGTCCTCCATGTCACCCGATGTTGGGAGGAGGCAGGCCTCTTCCTTGTCTCTTCATGGGTGGCTTGTTTAGGGAAAGGTGCTGAGTTGGCTGTTAGAGGGTTGGCCTTTGGAGACTGGGGTCCAGGGTTTGACATTTCGGGCCAGTATACACACAGGCTGAGGAGCGATCTCTGGAAAGACACAAGTGAAACCTCTTCCCATTGTTATAAGGGGATCCGGTCCCCTCCATTGTTGGGTGGGCGGGTCCTTCCATTGGACCTGGGGCAACTGGGTTGGTGAGAGGTCTCCAGTGTCTCACCACTGGTGGCTCTCCAGAGGGTGAGACTTGTTAGAAATTTAAGGTGGAGAGAGCAAAAGTTAATGGGCTTGCCAAGAATTAATCACAGAGCCGAGTCAAAAGCTCCTAGCCGCACGCACCACGTATCAATGACTCACTGAAGCGCTAAGGTTTTATGTCATTCAAATTATCGAGTGTTTAAGCTCCAGACTGACTGACTGTGACAGCCTCTGAGAATACAATGGTGTGACCTTGCCAGCTAGAGGAGAAGCTATTCACCAAGGATAGAGCAAAAAGTAACCAATTATTTGGAATAAGGGCCTGGGCGTTACCAGTCCAGGTGCAACACCAACGACCAGTGCAGAGGGTCCTCCGACATGCCAGAGGAAAGCTCTAGAATATACTAAGAGACTCTCAAAGGGGGAAGGCGCTCAAGTCGGGAGAACCCAGAGTGTTTTGAACCCCTCCCCCAGCCTTTTGAGACTGCAGCGCAGCTGATTCAATACAACGGGAAAGGTGTGGAGAGTGCTACCTAATTCCACCTCTTCTCTGCCTGACCCCACCCAACGTTCTACTTACAAACACCTGTTCGCCCAAAGGCAATGCAAAACCAGAGAGATTCGCTGAGACACAAACCATCATACAACTTGAAATACCAAGGATTTTTTTTTCCCCCCACCCTGATACTTGGCCAAGGACAAAGGCGCAGCCACAGAAGAGTCGGGGCGGAAGTCAACCGTGCTAGTCTCTGCCTCTCTCTCACACTCAAATCAACAAATCCGCAACCTGGCAATCGCCAAACGAGCCAACCAAGGAGCCTGCCTGAGCCCCAAGGCAGGAAAGGAACCTCAAACAGTGCTGGCTTCCGATTTCCAAATGACCAAGCAGGCTTCCCAAAGTCAGTGACCCGCGGTGACGCTCCCCGGATTGGAAAGTAACACGGAAAGTCACTCCGCGCTACGCTTCACGGCCCCCGTGCCTCCCTCCACGGTCCGAGGCCGCGCACGGAGCTGTGACTGCTCCCGACACAGGAATCTGGCTGTCCGGTTCTCTTCGCTGCTGGTAACCTCTCCACCCAGAACATTCCGGGCCCTGAAGAAATGATTCTCCACGGCATGAATCAGAGTGCGCACGCCCTGCTCCTCGGCTGTGACACGGACCGAGGTCACCCCGCTATGTGGGGGAGAAGCAAAGGAGACGGCCCCGAAACCAGTTTTTTTTTTTTTTTTTTTTTTTGCATTTCCACCTGACGAGCTAGGCTCACGTGAACAGGCTCTGGGCCAGAGCCCCAGGCCCGAGCGACCGGGAACTAGGGGCTGTCACCGCAGGGGCTGGCCGTGAGGGTGGCTGGGGGTACGGGGCCAGGCCTGAGCGACCGGTAGCCCCAGGGAGGGCGCGTCAAGGGCCAGCGAGGCCAGGCCAGGCCCCGCCGGTGGCCTCGGGCCGGAGACGTCGCCCGGAGTCGGAAGCCAGGCCCGGGCCGGCGGCGGGCAGGAGGCCCAGCCCGGCAAGCCAGCGGTCACCGCACCCCCGGCGCTCCCGCCCCGCCGGCCACTCCCGTACTTACCAGCTGCGAGCGCCTTTTCGGGGGATCCGACGCGAGCTTGGGTTGACGGAGACGCGGCTCCACAGAAGCCGAGGGCTGAAAAGACAGAATTCTCGCGAGAACGCCACTTTACTCCCACGCCTCTCGCCGCCCGTCTGACACTCTCGCGAGAACTCTGCCCGAAGCCCTTGGCTGCCCTCTAGGGGCCGCAGAGCGCAGATGCACCCTTGCTGCCTGCCCTTAGAGTGTCCTTTGACTTCTTCGCCGAATAAATCAAATTAAATGACGCCAAGGTTTCTTGTTTTTGAAGGCAAATGCTGCACCCTGCATGGGATCCTAAGTGGTTCTCTCTCACCAGATGTCCTCACAGGCTTTCTCATTGAGATGCAAAAGTGTGAGAAGACACAAAAGGCGGACGGTTGTGTAATTCCACTCCCATGCAGAGACCAGAGCAAATTCCTAGAGCCGGAAAGCAGCATGGCATGGTGGTTGCCAGGGGCTCCAGGAGGCAGAGCGTGGGGAGCTATCGTGTGAGGGGCATAGGGTAAATAGCTAATGTCAGCCCAGATCCCAGCCCCCTGGAACCACTCCCAAGGCGCGCTTAGCTGCTCCCTAAGGGCCATCTTGCACACCCTGTGTTAGGTGTTATCTATATACCCTGATTTACATCCCAAGCTCTAGCCCCTGCCACCATTGCTGAAAGCCAGGTGGCCACATGGCCCAACCTCTGTGGTCAAGCTCCACCCCCATCCTAACGGGATTCCCTGCTCCTGCTCCCCTGCCCGCCCTCGGGCAAAGTTTTAAAAGGGCATGTTCCTTTCTCTAGCCTCCTCCTCTGGTCTCTTGGTTCTCTCCTGCCTGCTCTCCTCTTGGCTCTTCTCCTCCTCTCGTCTCTTCTCCCTCCTCTCTGTCTCTCTCTTATAGTCTCCCCCTCTCTTTCCCTTCGCTGCCCCTTCACTCCGGACTGTTGGATGTTCCCCAATAAACCCTTTCCCTAATTCCTGCATTCGGTGTGTTTTGTGATGGCTAACAATATATAACACCCTGCCTCCCAGGCTGAAGCCAGGAGCCTGGAGCTTCTGGGTCTCCCATGCGGGTGCAGGGGCCCAAGCACTTGGGCCATCTTCTACTGCTTTCCCAGGACATATAAGAGAGCTGGATAGGAAGTGCAGCAGCCGGGACTCGAACCGGCGCACCACAATTATGGCCCCCAAAAGGGGGTTTCATGGGTCCCACTCAAGGGCGGCTCCTACAAGGGGCAAGGCAGCCCAAGTAGAAAACGGCGGAGGCACCAGCGGGGATACAGAAGGGGAGCTGCGAAGAAGGGCGCAGTCGGGGAATGTTCCAGAGGCCCACAGCATTCCCTGGGGAGGTCAGCAGCCATGGCGGCTGTGCCGTGATGCAGGCACGGGGTCTGCAGGGAGGCTTGGACATAACCGAAGTCACTATCTAGAGTGGACAAAGACGCCGAGGGGCCCGGCTGCACTGCTCAGCGCGTCCGCGCGACCTGTTTGCACAGATGGGGCAGGGCCAGAGGGGAGAGAACGCTCTTTATCAGCTGCCCACACGCTGTGAGGCTGATGGCCAGTGGCTTGTTGGTGACCTGTCACGTACACCCAGCCAGTGACCCTTCACCACCTGGCCCAACTTAACAGAAGTTGACAGTGCGGTTTTCAGCGGTCTGCGAGCAGGGCTGGCCGCCCCAGGCCACGCCCCTCCAACCCTGGCTCCCCCAGGCCACACCCCTCAGCCTTGGCTCCCTCAAGGCCACGTCCTCAGCCCCAGCTCCCCAGGCCACGCCCCTTCAGCCCTGGCTCCCTCAGGCCACACCCTCTCAGCCTTGGCCTCTTCCACCCTGTGCTGCACCAGGTCCCGGACACTTCTCCCGGCTGCCTTGCTCTGACCTGCTCTATCCTCAGGCAACCACAGCAGCCCGTGGGGAGCCACAGCACAGAGAGGCCCTCACCCATGAAGGGGAAGGGGGGATAAACACGAACACCCCCCAAACAGGGAAAGGACCCATCTCATTGCAAAGACGCATAGATTGTGTTCATTGCCCAGTGGACAGCAGGCCGCAGGCAGAAACCACAGGAGTGGCTTGGTGCTGGGATGGGGGACACTGCGTGTGGGCACATGGGCATAACCTTTATTCCACTTTTCATCTCTTCAGTTTGCATGCTTTAAAATGCGCAATCAACGCATACACAGCCGAGTGATTGCTCCACACATGCTTTACTGATAAGCAGGGCTGTACATCGGGCTGTCCGGGCCCGCGGGAGGACCTGGGCCCACTAGCTCTTCACAGGATCCACGAGCTGACTGGACATTCCTTGTCTGGGTTCTCCAGCTCCACCACAGAGTAGCTGCAATTGTCCTTGTGGAAGATCTTCTTGCACTTTGTGGTATCAAAACCTCCGGGGATGGCAGCACTGTCATCGAGAAAAACCAAGCCCTGTTAGACAGGAAAAGACCCCCCCATGCCACCCCCACCCCAGCCCAGCCAGGGCCACACTGCAGTGGATCCTCTCCCGCCACCTTGCAACCGCCATCATCAACGGGAAGGCACCCTTTTTTGCTGTCAGCCCCACAGCGTGGCCCCCGGGCACCTGCACCTGCCCACTCTGCAGAGTCACACGGACTTTCCCTGCCGTCCATCGCGTAGCCTGTCTGGCCCACCCAAGACAGCCAGGAGTTCTGATAGCCCCAGAGGCAGGCCTGAGCTGCTCTGGGGCCAGGCAGGTGGCTCCAGCCTGGCTGTCCCTGGTGTCCCTGTTCAGGAAGTGGTCAGGAGAGGGGGAAGGGGGAGGTTGTCCCAAGCTTGGCAGGAAGGAAGTTAGAAGAGGAGCTATCTCAACCCACAGGAGCAAAGAGAGCCACTCCAGGCTGGGGTCATGGGGCCCAGGCAGGAGCTGATGACGACTGGGGACCACCTCCCTCAGAATATTCACCCCCATATTCAGTGGGACAAATAATTCGGGGGTCCATTGGTCCCTTGAAGCTCATGCATAAACCCTAAATTTAAACTGTCTCTGCCCAAAAGGTGCATACACACAGCCACTCCCCACCGCCCTCTGTGACAAAAGATGACCCTTCACTTTCCTTTCAACTGGCCACCAACAAAGCCAGGGCCTTCCTTCGATCTCAACTGCCTGACTCCTCCCAAGACACCTGAGGATGGCGCTCCGTCCGGGCCAGTGGTGGCAGGGCACTCGCACACCAATCTCCTGCTGGCTCGTGCTGCACGCGAGTGGAAGCAAACGCTGCAGACTTGACTTCAGCGCTGGGGTGCAGCACTGAATCTGTTTGAAGACTAAGGAATGGCTAGGTTGAAGTATAGGAGAATGTTTGCAAGAGTTTCGATGAGGTGCGAGAGGGTTAATGCTAGACTATTGAGTGGAAAACCCAGACTGCACAATTGCAACCTAGAGTTTGGTATCTGTCATGTAAAAAAAAATGTGTAGAAAGGAGTTGGGGGGCTGGCGTTGTGGCATAGCAGGTAAGGCCACCACCCGCAGGGCTGGCATCCCATATGGGTGCCAGTTTGAGACCCGGCTGCTCCTCTTCCCATCCAGCTCTCTGCTATGGCCTAGGAAAGCACTACAAGATGGCCCAAGTCCTTGAGCCCCTGCACCCATGTGGGAGACGAGGAAGAAGCTCCCGGCTTCGGATCCGTGCAGCTGCGGCCGTTGTGGCCATCTGGTGAGTGAACCAGCAGATGGAAGACCTCTCTCTCTCCCTCTTTCTCTTTCCCCTCTCCTCCCACCTGCCTCTCTGTGACTCTGTCTTTCACATGAGTAAATAAATCTTTAAAAACAAAAAAGGGAGTTGGAAGGAAATCAGGATAAAATACTAATCGTTATTACCTTCAAGCAGTGGGATTATAACTTTTTTTTATTCCTATGCTTTCCAATAGTGCTGTAATTACTATGTTTTATACTGAAAACTTGGGAAATTATTACTGAAACTTTTAATGTTAAAAATGGTTGTTTGGGCACCAGTGTTGTGGTATAGAGGGTTAAACAGCTACCTGTGATGCCAGTATTCCATGTGGGCACCAGTTCAAAGTCCTGGCTGCTCCACTTCCAATCCAGCTTTCTTCTAACACACTTGGGAAAGCAGTGAAAGATGACCCGAGAGCTGAAAGAAGCTCCTGGTTCCTGGCTTTGGTCTGGCCCAGCCTGGCTGTTGTCGCCATTTGGGGAGTGAACCACTGGATGGAAGATCTCTCTTGCTCTCTCTCCCTCTCTCTCTGTAACTCTGCCTTTCAAATACATAAATCACTTTTTTAAAAGAACGCTTACTGATAAAATTGAATCCAAGAATATTTTAAGTTAAAAAATATGGTTGCTTACGGGAGGGAATGTGAATGTTGTGACTGCTGTGGAAAACAGATGGGCAGTTTCTCAAAAAGTTAAAAAAAAATACACTCTATGAGACCCTGCCTCTCCACCCCAGGTATACGCCCCCGAAGTGACAGCAGGGACTCAACCATACTGTAGAGCAGCACCCACTATAGCCAAGAGGTGCAGGCAACCCACAGGTCCGTCAGCACAGGAACGGAAGTAAAATAGGCTATTCCGATAACACAGAATATTTTTCAGGCTTCAAAAGGAAAGGATTACTGAAAGAGGCTGCAACACGGCTGAACCCTGCAAACATGACGCTGAACGAAATACACAGAGTGCAAAAAGATAAAAGTTGTGCAATTCCATTTCCAAGAAAGATCTCCACTAGGCACATCCACAGGGACAGTAGATTAGTTGTTCTCAGGACTGGGGGAGGAGGAAGGGGAGGTAGGGCTGCATGCATGGGGAGTTTCAGTTTGGAGTCCCGGGAAAGTTCCAGAAATGGCAGTGATGGGTGCCTCTGGCTGTGCATGAACTTAACCGCCCTGAATTGTACACTTTGAAGTGGTGAAACTGGCAAATGTTTGGTCATATAGATTTTACCACAATAAAAAAATATTAAAAAGGAAAGTGGTTGTTGTTCAAGAGATATTCTTATTTTTTTAAAGTCTGTTGGTTTTCATCTACTTAAAAGGCAGAGCAACAGAGAGAGAATGTTCCATCTGCCGATTCACTGCCCCAGAAGCCCCCACAACCAGATTTGGGCCAGACCAAAGCCAGGGGCCTGGAACTCCATTTGGGTCTCCCACGTGGGAGTCAGGACCCCAAGCACTTGCTCTATTATCTGCTCTCTCCCAAGTGTGTTGGAACTAGAGCAGCCAGGACTGGAAACTGCACCCCAGTATGAAATGTGGGTGTCCCAAGTGGCAGTTTAACCTGCTGCACCTCAATGCTGGCCCCTAGGTGAGATTTTTTTTTTTTTTACAAGTTTTCAGTAGGAAATGAAATTGTGTAAATCTGTTGTCTGTGTGCAGGTACAGTTGCAGGGCAAAGGGCATATTACTGGATGCATATTTTCATTTAAATCTGACCCAATTCTGTAACTGAAACAGCTAAAGAGAGAATGAGAAGGGAAAACTGGAACATTAGGGGTACCCAGCGCTGGGGGATGGATGACCTTGGACCTTTGCCTCCACAGCTCACTCCCTCGCTGCAGTCAGAGAGCAGGGGCTGGGAGGTGGGGAGGCCAGGAGATCTCCCACCCCCTGATGGGGGCAGCCTCTGCCTGGGCCTCCAGCCCCAGGCTCCACTGCTACTGCCACTTGGAAATCTACCTGTGTCTCAAGTAAGGTGCAAGGATCCAGGAAATTTTCCCAAAGAAAGTTTCATCAAAATCTGTATTTTGCTCTGGTCAGGAGAGAGAGAGGAGTTCATGAGAAAAACAAACTTGGTAAGCAATGGAGCAATTCCAGGGAAGGGGTTGATTCTGAGCAGCAGGGAGAAGTGAGCATACTTCCTGTGGACAGGCAACATACCAGCAGAGAGGGAGAGGGCACCCTCACCCCAACCACGTGCTAGTTGCCATTCCAGGCTCAGGGCGCTCAGAACTGGCACAGAGAAGGCCTGACGTGTTTGCTGAGCAAATTGATTTTTATCTTTGGAGAGGCAGAGATGGGGGGGAGGGAGAGATTCCACCCGCTGGTTCACTTCCCAAATGCATGCAACAAGCCAGAGCTGAGTAAGCCCAAAGCCTGAAGCCAGGAACTCCGGGTGTCCACGGGGGCAGCAAGGACCCAAGCTCTGCCCTGCTGCTTCTCAGAACCCCTATTAGCAGGAAGCTGAAATCAGGAGTGTAGCCGGGATTTGAACCCAGGTACTCTACTGTGGGTTATGGGCATCCTAACCCAGGTCATCATGTTGCAGGAATTCTGGTGTCTGTGTTGCTAACGAGGTATTCCACGTGGACCAATCAGGGAAATGATGTTGGAGTAGCCTGTTTTGCACTGAAATTCAGAGTGCTCGACATGGTGTCTGTTCCTCCCTTCACCCCTCCCTCAGGGCCCCTGGAGGGTTACATCATGTATGTTTCTTCCTTTCTTGCCAAAGCCAATGGCTAACCCAGGTAAAGGATTTATGTGCAGGATCTCATTTAATTCTCACATCCACCTGTTTTACAGAGAGGCCTCTGAGACTCAGAGTCAGAACCTCCCCTGGGACCTCACAATGAGCACACAAAGGACTGGAGACTTGGGCTCAGCTCACTGTGACGCCCGCATCGAGGCTCTTCCCACCTCACCGCCTGGGGCAGCCCTGGCTGCTTTCTACCCGTGGTCCACGGGAACCTTAGGAGAGGGTCCCATGGAAGGGACGTGATGATACAGCACTGATGGGATGGGGATGCCAACACGGAGGTGCCCTCGGTGGGAGTAAGGCACAGTTCACCAGCCCTTAACCCAGCCAGGCACACCAGGGTCCTGCTGACACTCGACACAAGGGCGAATTCAAGGTTCTGGAGCCACAACATCAAGATTCAACTGGAACACACAGTGCCCCAGCCAGTGGATGCCTGGGAGCCTGCTCTGGGCGGGCAGCCAGCCAGAGGCCCGTTCCATATGCCTTTTGTTCCATTACGTACTTAGCATTGGCACCTGCTTCACAAATGTGAGTGGCACTTGCCAGCCATGCGAACTTCAATGAGATTCAAGTGTTCTGGTTTGGGTCATAAGATCACTCCCCTACTCCCTGGAGTTGTCATCAGATTCTTGGAGGCCCTGGTTAAAATGCAGGTTCCTGGGCTAACGCTGCAGCATGGTAGGCTAAATCTCTGCCTGTGGCACCAGCATCCCATATGGGCACCAGTTCAAGTCCCTGCTGCTCCACTTCTGATCCAGTTCCCTACTAATATGCCTGGAAAAGCAGCAGAGGATGGCCCAAGTGCTTGGACCCATGAACCTGTGTGGGAGACCTGGAAGAAGCTCCTGCCTCCTGCTTCGGATAGGCCCAACCCTGGCCATTGCGGCCATCTGGGGAGTGAAGATGGAAGATGGAAGATGGAAGACCTTTCTCTCTGTCTGTCCCTCTCTGTAACTCCACCTCTCAAATAAATAAATAAATAATTAAAAAAAAAAAATTCAGGTTCCGTGGTCCCTCCCCTATGGATTCTGATCAGAGGTCTGGGGTAAGGCCCAGGAATCTGCATTTCACCAGGCCTCCCAGAGGACTCTGTGACCAGCAAGCCTGGGGAAATCTGCTTTACACGCGTGCTCCCGTCAAGGCCACTCACGTGATTGTGGAACACCACAGGCCAGAGCTGATGTGGACGGCAGATGCATTGGGGCGGGGGCTAGGAGTAGGGTGGCTGGTGTGGACAGATCTGTGGGTATTTTGTGTTCTCTCCTCCCCAATACTAGACTTTGGTGTCTACAGCAATCCAGCAGAAAACATTTGCATGACCTTTGAGCTGACGTGGGTAGAACTCTCAGCAGCACAACATAGGGTTGACAGCACAAGGTACACACGCTGCTTCCTCATTCCTTACAGCTCACATCCAGCACCACCTGCTCCTCCTAGTGGCCAAGGCCAAGACTGCACCGATGGCTGGGCCAGCTTCTCCAGTAACATCGACCACTGCATAAGCTTTCCTGTCTCCAAGAACCCCTCCAGACACAGAGATTTAAGGCTAATGATACTGTGGCCAGTGCTGTGCTGCAGCAGGGAAAAGTGACACCTGTGGCACCGACATCCCATATGGGCGCCGGTTTAAGTCCCGGCTGCTCCTCTTCCCATCCAGCCCTCTGCTAATGGCCTAGGAAAGCAGTAGAAGATGACCTGAGCGCTTGGGAGACCCAGATGAAGTTCCAGGCCCCTGGTTTTGGCCTGGCCCAGCACTTGGTATTGTAACCATTTGAGGAGTGAACCAAGGGATGAAAGATTCTCTCTCTTCCCTGCCCTCTGTAACTCTGCCTCTCAAGTAAATAAATAAATATAATAATGGGAAAGACAGAGAGATCTTCCATCCACTGGTTCACTCCCCAAATGGCTGTAATGGCTGGAGCTGGGCCAGTCCGAAGCCAGGAGCCAGAAGCTTCCTCCAGGTCTCTCATGTGGGTGCAGGGGTCAAGTACATGAGTCATCCTCCACTGTTTTCCCTGGCCGTTAGCAGGGAGCTGGGATGGAAGTGCAATAGCTGGGACTTGAACTGGCACCCATATAGAATGCCAGCATGGCAGGTTGAGACTTAACCTACTACACCACAGCGTCAGCCCCAATAAATAAATCTTCTAAACAAAGAATAAGGAAACTGGGGTGGGCATTTGGGGGCTTAGAGGCTAAGCTGCTGGCTGAGTGGCCGCATCGCACATTTGAGTAGTGGGTTGAAGCCCAGCTCTGCTCTCAAGTCCAGCTTCCTGAGAATGCACACCCTGGGAGATAGCAGTGGTGGCTCAAGTGGCTGAGCCTTGCCACCAACATGGATTGGTTCCCACTCCCAGCATCTGTTGGCCTAACCCCAGACATAGCAGACATCTGGGGAGTGAACCAGCAGGTGGCAGCTCGCTCTGCCTGTCTGTCTCTCAAATAAATGAAACAAATACTTTTTAAAGAGAAGGTATTGACCAAGTTCCAAAAGCAACATAAAGGAAATAAAACTGAAGCAGCCAAGTGTACAGCAGCAGACGGATGGCTAAGCAAAATACGCAGAATGAAGTGTTAGTCCACCTTTGAATAGGAAGGAACTTCTGATACCGGCTACAACGTGGGTGAATTCGGAGGACGCTACCCTCTGTGAAGCAGCCAGTCGCAAGAGGACAGACACGTGCATGATCCCACTTACATGTGGAGCCTGGAACAGTCACATTCATAGAGACAGATGGTGTTTGCCAAGCCCCAAGGGCAGTGTTTTTGTTTTTTAATTTAAGATTTATTTTATTTATTTGAAAGACAGAGTTACAGAGAGAGGTAGAGACAGAGAGAGAGATCTTCCATCCACTGGTTCACTCCCCTGATGGCCACAACGGCTGGAGCTGGGCCTATCTGAAGCCAGGAGCCAGGATCCTCCTTTGGGTCTCCCACATGGGTGCAGGACCCCAAGGACTTGGGCCATCTTCTACTGCTCTCCCAGGCCATAGCAGAGAGCTGGATTGGAAGAGGAGCAGCCGGGACTAAAACCGGTGCCTATATGGGATTCCAGGGCTTCAGGCCAGGGTGTTAACCCACTGCAGCACAGCACGGGCCCCTGCGAGGGCAGTGTTAACTGGGTGCAGAATCCCAGTTCTGCAGGATGAAGGGCACTGGGGGGGGGGGGGATGGCAGCACAACACAGTGAATTTATTTGACGCCACTGAAGTGTATACTTACAAATGGCTGAAACGGTACGTTTAATGTGCTACGTATTCCACCACAAGCCAAAGAAGGGAGAGAGGAGTGAGCATTCAGCCTAGTGGTTAAGATACCCCTGGGGTTGCCTGCATTCCATGTTGGAGTCCCTGGGTTGGGGTTCCAGTTCAAGAGTCCAGCTTCTTGCTAATGCACACCCCGGGAAACAGCAAGTGAGAGCTCAAGTCCTTGGGTCCCTGCCACCCATATGGGAGTCTGGCAGACCTGGATTCAGTTCCTGGCTCCCTGACCCAGTCTTGGCAGGAAGGCATTTGGGGAGTGAACTGACACGAGGGAGATCTCTCTGTGTGTGTGTCTCTCTGTATGTGTGTAATTAATTACATAAAGAATAAAAGAAATAGGACTGGAAACAACTTCCACCCCTCAACCCCCGCCACCACATCAAGAGCGAATGTGAACTGTGGCCATTGGGTGACGAGGATGAGTCCCTGTGAGGTCGGTACCCAATGCACCGCTGGTGGAAGACACTGCTGACAGGGACTGTGCATGTATGGGGCAGAGGTGTGTGAGAAATCGCTCCAGCTCTGCTCAACTTTGCTGGGAATCTAAGAGGCTCTTAAAAAAAAGCATATTTAAAACAAACAAGGACCCCCCAGATTAACAGGGTTTCCAAAGAAGGAGCGGTGCTGCTCCTCTCTCCGCCACCACCCGCGAGACTCACGTGTTGCAGCAATGAATCCCAGTCGCGTCACAACTACATGTGTAACAGTTCTCGGTCTTCCACGCCACGTTCAGCTTGTGTGTGACTCCATCGAGGTCCCTGCATTCTAAGACAACACACGCGGCATCATCGGGAGCATTGGCAGGAGCAGGGCACACGAGGACAGGGAGGCCAGCCCCCTGCCATGTGACCATGGTGTCCGGGAAAGGTGCTGCTGTGCTCACCACGGCTGCCGTGCAGCACCTGCCGTTGGTGATGTTTTGTCACAAAGCTTGAATCCCTGCAGGTTTTATTTCCGGACAGACATTTGGAGATACAAAGCCCTCCTCTTTAATCAGACAGCTAGGCCAAGCATGGGGCTCTGTGGGGCCAAGTTCTCTCCTGCTGGCTTCTCTCTGCAGAAATACCTCAGCACACCACCCCCCTTTGTTTTGCATCGGTGGTCCCTAACCCTGGGTGAACATGTGACACATACTGGGCACTTCAAAGCCACCTACAGGGACCTGTGAGAGGCCGGCATCCCATATGGGTGTTGAGTCCCAGCTGCTCTACTTCCTACCCAGCACCCTCCTAATGTGCTTGGAGAAGCAGTGGAAGATGGCTCAATTAGTTGGGCCCCTGGCAGTCAACATGGGGAAACTCAGATAGAGAAGTAAACCAGTGGGTGGAAGCGATCTCTCGCCCCACTCTCACCCTTTCTCTCTGTCCCTTCCTCTCTTTCTGTAACTCTGCCTTTAAAATACATAAGATAATTTTTTTAAAAAAATCGAACACTTGGAGGTGGGCATTTGGGCTCTCTCAGGAGTGGACCAGTCAGGGTTTGGAAGCTCACTGTTTCTGTCACTTTCTCTCCCTGTTCCATTGCCTATCAAATAAATAAAATAGATAATGGAAAATTTGAAATAAAAAAAAAGCATTTACAACTGGGACCCACCCTAGAACAAGGGAATCAGAGTCTCTGGGTGTGAAGCCCAGGCCACCACATGTTTAAGAAAATCCCCAGGGCCGCCACTGTGGTGCTGTTAATGCCCTGGCCTGTAGCGGGTTAATGCCCTGGCCTGCAGTGCCGGCATCCCATATGGGCACCAGTTTGAGACCCGGCTGCTGCACTTTTGATCCAGTTCTCTGCTATGGCCTGGGAAAGCAGTAGAAGACGACCCAAGTTTTTGGGCCCCTGCACCCATGTGGGAGACCTGGAAGAAGCTCCTGGCTCCTGACTTCGGATCAGTGCAGCTCTGGCCGTTGCAGCCATCTGGGTAGTGAATCAACAAATGGAAGACTATCTCTCTCTCTCTCTCTCTCTCTCTCTCTCTCTCCTCTCTCTGTGTAACTCTTTCAAATAAAATAAATAAATCTTTAAAAAAAGGAAAGAAACTCCCCAAGAATTCAAATGTTTAACCAAGGGTATGATCCTCTGCTTTGCATCCATGTGGTCCCAGTGTCCTGGAACGACCAGCTGCAACATCACCTGGGGTGGCATGAGACGTGCAGACTCCCACATCTGCCAGCAGAGCCACTAACCCAGGGCTGTGCCCCACTTCACAGTCAAACAAGGAGCTTTTATTCTATTTTATTTTTGAGCGACATATGGTGCTCCCATCTGCTGATGCACTCCCAAAGGCCCACCGCAACCTTGGTGTGGCCCAGGGCCAAAGCTGGGAGCCCAGAACTCCATCCAGGTCTCCCACATGGGCTGCAAGGATCCAATGAATTGAGCCATCACGTGCTGCCTCCCAGGATGCACAACAGACTTGAACCCAGGCACTTTAGTATGGGATACAGGGTCCCAAGCCACAGTGTAACTATTAAGCCAAATGCTCACCCCATCAAGGAGCTTTTTTTTTCTTTTTTCTTCTTCTTTTTTTTTTTGACAGGCAGAGTGGACAGTGAGAGAAAGAGAGAGACAGAGAGAAAGGTCTTCCTTTTTCTGTTGGTTCACCCTCCAATGGCCACTGCAGCCGGCTCGCTGTGGCCAGCGCACCACGCTGATCCGAAGGCAGGAGCCAGGTGCCTCCTCCTGGTCTCCCATGTGGGTCCAAGGCCCGACTTGGGCCATTCTCCACTGCCCTCCTGGGCCACAGCAGAGAGCTGGCCTGGAAGAGGGGCAACCAAGACAGAATCTGGTGCCCCGACCGGGACTAGAACCCAGTGTGCCGGCGCTGCAGGAGGAGGATTAGCCTATTGAGCCGCGGCGCCGGCCCCATCAAGGAGCTTTTAATGTGCAGCTCAGACCCCAGCGATTCTCATTTGCCTACCTGGTCTTATATTGGATGGGACTTGAGCGCTCGTGAATTTCAAAAGAAGAAAAAAGTCAACTCTCACCCAGCTAGGGTTAAGTTGGGATCCTTTTGACACCATTTCTGTATTTGCCCTGACCCTCTTTCATATGCAGATTCAAAGGTGTTCAGCACCAGCACACAGGTCACATCTCCCAGGCTGCAGTGACATGATCAACACTGGAGAATGGGGACTCACCATCAGGGGGATCCTCCGGGTTCTTGTCGTAGAGTTCGACATAGCACTGCGTGTTGCACAACATCAAGAGGCTGGCGAAGACCACAAGGCTGCCCAGCAGAGTGTTCTGTAACATGAAGAGGAGTGAGGATGGAGCATGAATGAATCCAGGGGGTTGGGTCCTGGCAGGTGTACGAAGGTGGAGCTGCCACCCTCATGGAGCAAGACCTGTGCAAGTCTGGAGCATGAGCCAAAGAAAGACTGAGTTGTGAGCTCAAGGTCCCGGAGCTATGATGCCCATGTGCTACTTATCACAGAAGTGGTCGGGGAAGCCTTTCTGGATAGGGTCGTTTTTAGCAAGAATCTGCAAGAGTGAAGGGGTGGAAGAGTTTCAGGAAGAGATAAAGGGGAAGAAAATCTGGCTGGGGGCTTTCTGGGGCCAGCTGGGTCAGCCGGGGGTCCCAGAGGAAAGACAGATGCAAGCAAAGCTGCGAGCATGAGGATCTGATGATTTTTTTCATTTTCTAGATGACAAAGGCATCGCTGGCGACCGTATGAACAGACCAACCGATCTAGGCTGAAATCAAGGCAAGGAGAAGAATCAGGTTACTCTTGTCATCTTTCCTGGATAAACTACACAAACTAACTTTAAAATGGGAATTTCCAGGAATCTTCTAAAACAAAGATGGGGTGAGAGTACTTAAGAATATTTATTTGAAAGACAGAGTGAGAGAGAGAGAGAGAGAGAGAGAGAGAGAGAGAGATAGGGAGAGATCTTCCATCTGCTGGTTCACTCCTCACATGGCCCCAACAGCAGAGGCTGGGCCAGGCTGAAGCCAGGAGCCAGGAACTCCACCTGGGTCTCCCATATAGGTGACAGGAGCCCAAGTACCTGATCCACCTTCCACTGCCTTCCCAGGAGCATTAGCAGGGAGCTGGGGCAGAAGCAGAGCAGCCTGGACCCAAGCCAGCACTGGACACAGGATGCTAGCCTGGTAATCCACAGTTGAATCCTCTGTGCCACAACTCCCACCTCGTACTATCTCTTTTTGCACTAAAGTTATGTGTTTTAAAGGCTTTATATGTAATGTTCACACATAAAAAAACTTGAAGTGCTTTTCTCTAATTGAAAAATGCAAAGAATTCAAAAATAAGGCTTTCAATATTTGAAAACAGTACAGATTGACAAAAATGTCTGTAGTCTGTCATGAGAACTACACCAACAAATACAAACAGGATACATGACAGATTTATCCTGCAATAACTTAGGTTACAAAGTACATTGACTAAAATGCACAAACTTTTGTACATTCTAAACTACAGGATTTTTCTTCTTTTTTTTTTTTGTTGTTTCTGCAGAATCCTTAAAACCTGCAACACTTAAAAGTTGTTAGCCTGTGGCTGGCTCTGTGGCATAGCAGGTAAAGCCACCGCCTGCAGTGCTGGCATCCCGTATAGGGGCTGATTTGAGTGCCAGCTGCTCCACTTCCGATCCAGCTCTCTGCTGTGGCCTGGGAAAGCAGTACAAGATGGCCCATGTCCTTGGGTCCCTGCACCCACGTGAGAGACCTGGAAGAAGCTCCTGGTTCCTGGCTTCAGATCTGCCCAGTTCCAGCTGTTGCAGCCTTTTGGGGGGTGCACCAGTGGATAAAAGACCCTCTCTCCCTCTGACTGTCTGTAACTTCCACCTCTCAAATAAATAAGTACATCTTTAAAAAATAAGGCATTTCACACCCATGCATAGACACAAAGAAACATGATGAGCAAGCATGAGAAAAAGTTCAACTTACTGAAAACAAACAAACAAAAAATGTAAAATGCGTATAAAATAGAACCATAATGGTATGGCGAGAATAACCATTTAATTTATAACACCCAGAGGGAAACAGATGCATGGGTGAGACGTGAGAGGCACAAGGGCTGGTCGGCTGGAACAGTGGTTAGGGCACGCAATTTGAGAGCGTGCTTCAAACTCCTTAACACCGTTTACAACGCCAATCTTCACTTCTTCACTTCCCAGACTTGATCTTTAGAACAGACTCCTCCCCGCAGCAGTGGGAAATGGAAAAACACCACTCGCCCAAGAACAGAGCTGGTTAAGAACCAGGGGTGATTCAGAAAAGCACCTGGCAAGTGGGCGGGGCCAGTGGTAGCAGGACCTGAGCGAAGGGCTCCCTGGGGCACTCAGGGAGATGAAGACTTCACTGGATGTGACTCCTGGGGGCGCTGGAGATGCACGAGACTGAATGACAGTGACCCACGGGAGATCACCATACTAAGAGGGTGCATTACCCAGGCGACAGTGTCTCAGAAACAGCCTGCTCCCCTGCCGCACCCAAAAGTTACAGAGTTTGTCTTGCATGCAAGCTATGCTTTGAATGCCGTCACCCAAACTCCTGTAAAAATTCAATCCACGTGGGAAGGCACTAACAGGTGGGACACCCACCCCCCCCCAGAGGTGATTAGCTCATGTGAGTGGAGCATTCATGAGTTCACGGACTAAGGGATCTGGGGGCTGGCACTGTGATGCAGTAAGTTAAGGTATTATTTGGGACATCCTCTATCAGAGTGCTGGTTCGAGTCCCAGCTGCTCCACTTTTGATTCACCTCCCTGCAATTGTGCCTGGGTTCCTGCCACCCACATGGGTAGACCTAGATGAAGCTCCAGCTCCTGGCTTCGCCTGGCCCAGTCTTGGCTGTTGCAGATATTTGGAGAGTGAGCCAATGGATGGAAGAGCTCTTTTTGTCTCTCCCCTTCTCTCTGTCACTCTGCCTTTCAAATTAATAAGATAGGAGCCGGTATTGTGGTGCAGGGGGTTAAGCCTCCACCTGCAATACTGGCATCACATAGGGGCATGGTTTGAATCCCAGCTGCTCCACTTCCAATCCAGCTCCCTGCTAATGTGCCTGGGAAAGCAGCAGAGGGTGGCCCTTCAAGTAGTTGGGCACCCGCTGCTCACATGGGAAAGCCAGATGGAGTTCCAGGCTTCTGGCTTCAGCCTAGCCCAGTCCCTTTGGGGAGTGAAACAGCAGATGAAAGATTCTCTCTCTCTCTTCTCTCTCTTCCTCCTCCTCCTCCTCTCTCTGTAGCTCTGCCTTTCAAATAAGTAAATAAATGTTAAAAAACAAAAACCCTGTTCTCACTGCAGACCAATCACATCCGAGCGTCTGGGAGCTCCTGTCAGTATTTTTCAAGGTTTCCCAGGTGATCCTGCTGCAGAGAGCAACCCCTGGCTTTGCACTCAGCTCCCCTATAGGCTTGCAGTCTCTTCCAGTCCCCAGGCTCAGTTTATCTATAAAATGGTGCAATGATTGGTCCAGCATTGCATTCCATCTCATCAGTCACTCAAATAGGCCCCAAGAATCAGAGACACATGAGACCTCACTGAACCCCAGCGTTTCTAGAGCGACTCAGATCTTAGGGAACTCGTTAGGATTTCCCAGAGTCCCCAGACCCTTTTTCTACTCTACATGTTGAATTGCAAGTCACATGCAGAAGATTCCTAACTAGGTCCACTCACCATTAAATGCATCCCGTGTGCTCCAGTACAAGTAGAAATGAAATAAGGAAGACACTTCCCCCCTCCTTTCTGGTATCTATGTATGCACTCAGTTACCTACCATTGCGGTGAGCAGAGTTCCTTACAGACAGGTGCATCCAGGACAAGTCACGCCACACTTTTATACAGGAAGGGACAATTACACACACACACACACACACCTGCCGCCCCGCCACCAGCAGCACAAAACATCATTCAAGAAAGTAACACGCCAAGAACACCTCAAGTGTTTGCAGAGGGCTGCGCTCAGCTGAGTTACGATGATTCATAAAGCAAGCCTCCACCCCAAATAAGTGTTTACCTTTGTCCCCACCCCAACTGCATTTCCCCTTGACCTGAAAGGGTGGGGGAGGAGAGCACTCCCTTCACAGAGCCATCACTCTGCGCTGGGCATGTGACACCTTCTTACTTGAATTTCTTATTTAATTTATTTTTTTGAGAGGCAGAGTTAGTGAGAGAGAGAGACAGAGAGAAAGGTCTTCCTTTTTCCATTGGTTCACCCCTCAAATGGCTGCTACTGCTGACGCACTGTGCTGATCCAAAGCCAGGAGCCAGGTGCTTATTCTGGTCTCCCATGCGGGTGCAGGGCCCAAGCACTGGGCCATCCCCCACTGCACTCCCAGGCCACAGCAGAGAGCTGGACTGGAAGAGGAGCAACTGGGACAGAATCCGGCACCCCGACCGGTACTAGAACCCGGGGTGCCGGCGCCGCAGGCGGAGGATTAGCCTATTGAGCCGCGGTGCCGGCCCTTACTTCATTTTATGCACAAAGAAATGGAAGTCCAGAAATGCCAGCCCCGACAGCCAGGTCATGAAGCCGGGTTTTGTGGAGGAGTAAGAACAGTCCAAGGGATCAACCCCGCCCCCCGCCCTGGCCTACCAGGCCTGGAGCTGTGGCCCAGCTGGCACCACCTTTAGAGTGTGGCAGGAGAGAGCAGCAGTGTTCCAATCCATCACCCTTGGCCTGGGAGCACAGCTTCCCCTTGACAAGCCACGTGGCTCTGTCCACTTGACCTTGACCTTTCTAAAGTCAAGGTTTCTAAAGTCCACTTGAACTTTCTAAAGCTTTTTTTTTTTTTTGGACAGGCAGAGTGGACAGTGAGAGAGAGAGAGAGACAGAAAAAAGGTCTTCTTTTTGCCGTTGGTTCACCCTCCAATGGCCGCCACGGCCGGCGTGCTGCGGCCGGTGGACCGCGCTGATCCAAAGGCAGGAGCCAGGTGCTTCTCCTGGTCTCCCATGGGGTGCAGGGCCCAAGCACTTGGGCCATCCTCCACTGCCTTCCCGGGCCACAGCAGAGAGCTGGCCTGGAAGAGGGGCAACGGGGACAGAATCCGGCGCCCTGACCAGGACTAGAACCCAGTGTGCCGGCGCCACAAGGCAGAGGATTAGCCTGTTGAGCCACGGCACTGGTCTCTAAAGCTCTTGTTGAGTCTTCTTTTTTAAAAAAAAAATTATTATTTTTCATTTATTTGAAAAGCAGAGTTACAGAGGAGAAAGAGATTTTCCATGTGCTGGTTCACTCCCTGAGATGATCACACAATCGGGACTGGGCCAGGTCAAAGCCAGGAGCCTAGAACTCCATTTGGGCCTCCTGCACGGGTGGCAGGGGCCTAGCCCTTTCCCAGGTGCATTAGCAAGGAGCTGGACCAGAAGTGGAGAAGCTGGGATTTGAACCAGCGCCCCTATGTGATGCTGGCGTCACAGGCAGCAGCTTTGATGCTGAGCCACAATGCTGGCCCAGTCTTCAGTCTTGGCTCCCTGCTGTGTCAACCCGGCCTTCTTTCGCGCTGCTCAAGAATGATCTCCTTAAAGGAATCCCTGCTCACCCTCAGGATGGCCTTTCAGGGTGGCGACAGGCAGAACCACCTGGTGTGTTAGCTATGCATTTGCTCAGGCTGCCGGACAGAACAGAACAGACTGGGCGGCTTGCACAGTCATTTATTTGCTCATGGTTTTGGGGACTGGAAATCAATCCAGAGTCAGGCAGTGAGGCAGATGCGGGTCCTTCAGGGGCCTCTGTTCTTGGTTTGCAGAGGCTCGCCCTCTTGCGGTCTCTTCCCATGGTACCCATTCCCTCTTCCTATAGCAACCCTGGTCCTATCGAATTAGGGCCCACCCTGACTATCTCATCGCTCCTTAATCACCTGCTTAGAGGCAGCCATATGTCCAATGCAATCATATTCTGAGGTCCTGAGGGCTAGTTTTCAATCCATGGATTTTGGGTGGACACAGTGGAGGCCATAACACCGTGGGATCCCCCCCACCCCTGGAGCTCCCTAGTGTCTGAGATTCAATCACTGGTTCCCCTCTGCCCACAGATGAGAGCTCAGACTCAGCCAGTGGCTCCACAGAGCTCTGTAGAGCTGGCCAGGGGATCTGTCCCAGTGCCAGCCTCAACTACCCCCAAATCCAGCCTCAGCACCCAATGCAGGGTAGGTTCACTCCCTGCTCTCATGCAGAGCTGCAGAGCTGGCTGCCTCTGAGAGAGAGAGAGAGAGAGAGAGAGAGAGAGAGAGAGAGAGAGAGAGAGAATGGAGAGGCGGCGAGGGGAGGAGAGGGGAGGGGGGCCGGTTGCCTCTGTAAAGATGGAAGTTGAGATAGGATCAAAACTAAACATGAGTAGAGCGCTGGCTCCTTGGACAGGGGGTTTCTGGCACTCAGTTCATTTGTGGGAGTCCAATGACGGACATGGTAGCAGGGTTGTACCACCACAGCCGTGTGGCTGTGGGGTTTCGGTGATCTACCCAGCCTTCTGGCAACCAAACCAGGGTCTCCGGCCTTTCTCAGAGCCTGTGAGCTCCCTGGCATTCTTTAATAAAATTCCAGCAGGTTCTGTTGTGTGCAACTCTGTGACCATCAAGTTCTTCTCGCTGGTGTCCCTCCAGTAATTGACACCTTGCCCAGCGAAGCACAGCTGTGCGGGATAGGCTCCCATCTGGGTTAGTACAGAGGTTCTCAAGCAGGAGATGTCTCCGTGGTACCAGCCCCATAGCCTTGCTACAAGGAGCCTCTCTGCCTCTCAGCGGGCACTGGCAGGAAGGCAGTGGCCAGCTGCCCCAGAGCAGCCCAGGCAGGCACTTGTGAAGGGAGACGGGTGTTGGAGCAGGGGTGTGCAGGTGCCCATGCAGGGAGGGAGGCAGGAAGATGGAATGAGGACCACCGCCCAGTGTATGGCGGCCAGCTCTGCCTGATTGATGTTCAGCTTTTATCCCATCTCCACTGTCATCTTTACAAATAGACCAGGCCTTATTTTTCCCATGAGTATATTCATGTATCCATACATGTTTGTATGTATTGGCTAATGTTTAAGAAACTTAGCACCCACCCCAACCAATCCACCTTCATTGTAGAAAAAAAAAGGAACATGCAAAGAGGCAAAGAAAAAATACCATGGTCGGACTGTTTCAAGAGAGCTACTGTTAGCATTGTGGAGAATTTTCTTCGAGAGTGTTCTGGGTATGTTTGCATTCAGGAGAGGTGGAAGTCGAGCGCCCTCTCTCCAAACGCGGGGTCTCACCATGTGCTGTTGTACAGTCTGCTCTTCCCATTCAGAAAAGCTCCTGGGGGCGGACATTTGGCATCATAGTTAAGACACAGGTTAAGAAGCCCACATCCCACGTTGGAGTGCCTGGGTTCGATTCCCAGCTCCAGTTCCTGATTCCAGCTTCCTGCCAGCAGCAACCCTGGGAGGCAGCAGGGATGGCTCAAGTCACTGGGTTCCTGCCACCCATGGGGGAGATCTGGATTGAGTTCCTGGCTCCCGACTTCCGCCTTGGCCCAGCCCATCACCTGTCATTCTGATAGGCGGACACTATTTTGTTCTAGTAACTTTTCTTTGGTGATTGGCAAGGTTTAGACAGTTTTGAACACTTATTAACCAACTTTCGCAAGTTGCCTGTTTGTTGGTATTCATTACCCGTTCTTCCGTTAGCAGGAAGCTGGAGTCAGGAGTTGGAGTGGCTGGATACTCAGACAGGCCTGCTCTTCCACCAACTCCTGGATGTACCCTCTTTTACATGCCTGTGCTCTTTGCAAGACAGCCCCTAGCACGATGCCCATGGTTCTGCACTTGCTCTCTCCACTGTACTCCATCCTAGCTGCTCTAGGCCACTTTGCTGTCCCGAGAGAGCCAAGTTGTCCCAGAGTCATTTCCTCTGCATGGGTAGACCTTTCCCCAAGCCTCGGCCAGCATCACTCCCTTGCTCCCCCAAGCTGCTACTGCAATGCCATCTTCACAATATGTCCTGCCATGAATGACCTGAACAACCTCTCACTATGCACCTGCTCTCACAGTTCTTGCTTCCTATTCTCTTTGCTTTTTTTTTTTTCCCTCTCTCTCTCAAGACATTAACCGGGGCCTCACTGGAGGCACAGCTCCTGTTCATTGTCTGCCTTCCCTTGACTACAATATCAGCTCTTTTAGGACAGGGACCTGTCTGTTTTCTTCTGGACTTTATTCCAGAAAGTGCTGGACCCATGGATGAGTCGTGACATATACAGTTACCACAATGTCCCAGGCAGCGATGGACCACACAAAGACAGCAGTCCCACAAGGCTATAATGGAGCTGAGCTATTCCTATCCCCTAGTGTCATGGTAGCTGTTGCAACAGCACAGCACAGCACAGTTTACACATGTGTGTGGCGATGCTGGTATAAGCCAAGCCTCCGCCTGCATTGCAGGCATCCTGTGTGGGTGCTGATTCAAGTCTCAGCTGCTCTTCTTCCAATCTGGCTCTCTACTGTGGCCTGGGAAAGCAGTGGAAGATGGCCCAAGTGGCTGGGCCCCTGCACCTGCGTGGGAGACCTGGAGGAGGCTCCTGGCTCCTGGCTTCGGATTGGCCCAGCTCCAGACATTGCAGTCATTTAGGGAGTGACCCAGCGGATGGAAGAGTCTAACTCTGCCTCTCAAGTGAATAAATAAAATCTTTAAAATAAAAAAAACTACACTGCATATAATTATGCACAGTACATAATACTTGATAATAAAATCAACACCTATGTTCCTGGTTTAGTGTTTACCATACTGACACGTCAGCCTTCTTTTACAGTGTACTCCTTCTCCTTATGTAAAAGTTCACCATAAACCAGCGTTCTGTGTGTAACGCTGGCAGCAAACCTCATCCATCCAGTGTCTGCTGTGTCTCTTGGTCCCCTCAAAGGATCCCATCAGTGACTGAGCCACACCATCCAGGTTCATGGACGTGCACAGCATCATGTTTGCACACGGATGAAACGGACCAACGATGTGTCCTCATGATGGTCCTTGTTGAAGGAATGAATGAGGGCGCCAAAAAGTGCTTCACACAGTTCCTGACACCCAACACGGGATCCATGGGTGGGAGCAGCGGTTCTGCTGCTGTTTAAGAAGAGAATAGGGGCGGGGCTGTGGCTGCCACCTGCAGTTGTTTCATTGTATCAAGTGCTATTAACCAGGTTAAATGGCAACTGGGAAGCAAGCATCAGGTGCAGCTTGGGACACCCGTACCTGAATCAGAGTGCCTGGGTTGGAATCCCAGCTCCGATCTCGATTCCAGCTTCCTGCTGATGCACAACCCTGGGAGGCAGCAGGTGATGGCTCAAGTACTTGGGTTCCTGCCACCCAGATACGGACCTGGGTGGGGTTCTGGGCTCCTTGCATTGAATCCAGCTGTCTGCCAGGGTTTGCATTAGCAGGAAGCTGGCATCAGAAGCCAGAGCAGAGCACGGAGCCCAGGCACTCTGATGTGAGATGCTAGACCAAACACCTACCCCTGATTTTTAATCTCTTGGGATAAGCCATGCCGGAAATGGGGAAATTCTGTTTCCAGCAAAAACTTGATTTTGCTGACTCATCAGGCAGCTGTGGAGGTGAATATGCCATCCTCCGTCACAGTCTTCAGAGGACAAAATAAGGGGCCGGTGTTGTGGTGCAGGGGGTTAAATTGTTACTTGCAATGCCTGTATCCCATATCGGAGTGCCGGTTCAAGTCTTGAATACTCCACTTCTGATCCAGCTCCTTGATAAAGCACCTGGGAAACAGCAGATGATAACCAAGTTGCTGGGCCCCCTGCCATCCATGTGTGAGACCCAGATGGAGTTCCTGGCCCCTGGCTTTGGCCTGGCCCAGCCCCAGCCATTGAGGCCATTTGGAGAGTGAACCAACAGGTGGAAGTTCTCTCTCTGTGTCTCCTCACTCTATCAGTATCTTTCAAATAAGTAAATATGTCTTTGAAAAAGGAAACTAAGTTCAAATGAGAAAACACAAAAGGCAGAGTTAAGTGCAGTGGTGAACTGGCTTCTGGATGCAGGGGCTCCGACTGTGCCAGGCAGAAACCAGAAAGCCAGGGGCTGTCCCTGCTTGGCTTGCAGATCTGTTTAGGCGTCTTTCAGAGACCCAGGTGTTAAAGGCTTGGTCCCCAGGGTGCTCTTGGGAGGTGGTAGGACCTCTAAGAGGTGGGCCCCAGTGGGAGGGTCTTAGGTCTGCCCTAGAAAGGAGGTTCTCATGTGGCCTCTGGAGCCCTGGAAAGCAGGTTGTCATAAAGGCCTGAGTTTGGGCCCAGCTACTCTCTTCGCTTCCTGACTCACCACATGATCCTCCTGCACACATGCTCCACTGGCCTCACCAGCTGCCCATGGGACTTTGGGGAGGTGACCGGATTGCTCTGGGACATTAGTGTGGAGCCCCCATGATTAAAACCAGATTGCTTTGCAAGAGAGACCACGTGGCCACGGACACATGCTCCGTGTCCCTTGCTCTGGGACACTCTGTGCTGCCTCGGGACTCTGTCAGCAGGAAGGCCAGGTGCCGAGCCAACGGGCTCACCCAGTCTTGGACTATGAAGCCCCCAGAACCATGAGCCCAACCAAACCTCTCTCCTTTCTCCAGCCTGTTGTTATAGGACTGAAAAGCTGACTGCTACAGCCGCCATCCACGTGTTCATTTCTGCACGACTACTCCCGTTTCCTTATAAAATACACGACAAATTCACTTCCATGTGCCAAAGACACAGCAGAGGTCCTTCATGCAACAAGAGGCAGGCAGCCGGAGGAGATCCCTCACTTCCAGAAAGCGACAGTACACAGCATGGACCGTGCTGGGTGTGGGTTCCTGGTCTCCCCAGGGACACTGTGCACAGCTGAGCCACGTCTGCTGTGGGCAAGGTGCCTGAAGACAGCTGATGGACCGGGTGCCAGGAAGAGTGCGGGTGTATAATGCGGGTGTATAACCTCGCTGCTTTTCTGTAAGGCAACTGGAAGGCTTCTTCAGAAGAGCAGGTAAACGACACTGAAACTGCAACCAAGAGGGAGAGCTAAGCAAGCACAGCCTACGTGAAACACGGAGAAACCAGAGAAACCGAGCCAGCCTTTGTCCCTGGGGAAAGGAATTCCCAGGAATTCCCCGGAGGCCCAGGTGTTTTATCAAGTAGATTTAAGACTATTTGTTCAAGGGTGGTGTGCACACAGCTTAGGGCAGCTGTACAAAGAGCCGGAAATAGCCGCTCCCTAACTTTGGTGGGAGTTGCCCTAGAATTCACCCTCTTAAAATAGTTATTTATTTATTTGAAAGGCAGAGCAAAAGAGAGAGGGAGAGATATGAGAGAGAGAGAGAGAGAGAGAGAGAGACAGAGAGAGAAAGAGAGAGAGACAGAGACAAACAGAATCTCCCATCCTCTGGTTCACTCCTCCGAATGATTGCAACAGCCATGGCTGGTCCAGGTGGAAACCAGGAGCCAGGAACTCAATCCAGGTGTCCCAGGTGGGTGGCAGAGGCCCAAGTACTCACTGCCTTTGCAGGGACATTAGCAGGAAGTTGGACTGGGAGCGGAGCAGGTGGGACTGATCTGGGATGCTGGTGGCACCAGCGGCAGCTGAACCTGCTGCACCACAACGGCAACCCCAGAATTCACCATTTGTGGAACTGATGCCTGCCGTGTTTCTGATATAAAGCCAGGGCAATAAGGTTTTGGCGACAGGTGGTTTGTTTCTTATTTCTGGAGTGCTATCCAAAATGTTTAAGCACCACGGTTGAACACTGGCCCACCTGCAGTTGTCCGTAGTACAGCGTGGGGGGCCGTTGCTGTGCCAGGCACTGTCACTTCTGCTTTTGGACCCAGGCAAGGTCTGGAGGGACCAGGAGACCCAGCACGGTGAGTGAGGGCTGATACACAGCGACCTCACCAGCCCTGGAGCTGCACAAAGTAAACG
Organism: Lepus europaeus; assembly: GCF_033115175.1. NCBI lineage: Eukaryota > Metazoa > Chordata > Mammalia > Lagomorpha > Leporidae > Lepus > Lepus europaeus. Next base: position 77,157,591 of record NC_084843.1, on the reverse strand, counting down.
TGGCCGCCCAAACCCGAGGGAAGAACACCAGGTGGTGACTTTCCCAGTCTCATGAAGGGCAGTGCCTCCCAGAACCACCTTAGGGACGAGGGTGGAGGTGAAGAGGTAGGAGTGGAATGGGAGCCCTCAATCAGGCCTTTCCTCACTGTCTGCCTGTATTATTATCTCTCCAGCCTACCCTGAGTGCAGGGAGACCCTGGGGGCTGCCATAGCCAATGCGCTTCAGCTCCAGGCTGTGGGGGTTTTCATGCAGTGTCTCCTGGATCACATCTGCAAGGGAGATGCAGAAGATCTGGCCAACTCCCCAAAGAGTTCCTTAGGGGAAGCGGATGTCACTCTCAGTCACTGAGCCTTTCTGACAGCTAACAGGGCATTCCCATGAAACCTGTGTTGATCTAGAGCAAGAGAGAGAGAGAGAGAGAAGGGGTGTGGATTTACACAAGCCTGGCAATGAAGAGGTGAAAAGTCTGCCTCCTCGGAGCCCCCAGAGAGAGTCCAGTGTCCCAGGAAGCCAGCAGAGACCAGCCTGGCCCTCGTGTTGAATGTCAAGGTGACCCAGCTCAGCATGGTGCAATTCTCATTTCTGGTCCAAGCAAAAACAGTAAGTCAGCTTAGCAAGGTTCAGGATACAAAACCAATAAATAAAATCAATGAACAATATGAAAATATAATCAAGGAAACAATTCTATTCGCTTAGGGATGACTTTAGCAAAATAAGGGCAGGACTTGACTCTGAAAACTACAAAACTTTGCTGAAGGAGATTAAAGAAGACCTTAATCAGGACAGCAAACTACAGACCCTGGGACTAATCTGGCCCCCTGCGTACTTTGTAAATAAAGTTTTATTGGAACATAGCTATACTCACTTATTTGCATATTACTTACAATGGTAGACATGAATGGTTCAGGAAGCCAAAAATATTTATCCTCTGACCCTTCATAGAAACTTTGCCAACCCTTAATCTAAATAAACCCATGTTCACTTTATAGTGCTAACATGACAGTTCTTCCCAAATTTAGCCACAAATCCAATGCCATTCCTAAAGAAAAGTCATTTGTAAAGGAAGAGTGCATCAGACTTAGAGAAATTGGCAAACCTCGGCTAGCGTTTATATACAAATATACAAATACAAGCAATCTGGAATAGCCAAAATACTTTCTAAACAGGACAAGGTGAATGAGGTTACACCGGCCAATTTCAAAAGTTAAATTCTGGGGCCAGCACTCTGGCTTAGCCGGTAAAGCTGCCGCCTACAGTGCTGGCATCCCATATGGCCACAGGTTCAAGTCCTGGCTTGTCCACTTCCAATCCAGCTCTCTGCTATGGCCTGGGAAAGGAGTAGAAGATGGCCCAAGTGCTTGGGCCCCTGCACCCAAGTGAGAGACCCAGAAAAAGCTCCTGGCTCCTGGCTTCAGATTGGCGCAGCTCCAGCCATTGCGGCCAATCGGGGAGTGAACCAGTGAATGGAAGACCTCTCTCTCTTTCTCTCTGCCTTTCCTTCTCTCTTTGTGCAACTCTTTCAAATCAATCAATCAATCAATCAATCAATTTTGAAAAAAAAGTTAAATTCTGTCCCAGACACTTGTTAAAAAATGTCAAAGACAGGGGCCGGCGCTGTAGCTCAGCAGGTTAACATCGTAGCCTGAAGTGCTGGCATCCCATATGGACGCCGGTTCTAGTCCCAGTTGTTCCTCTTCTGATCCAGCTCTCTGCAATTACCTGGGAAAGCAGTAGAAAATGGCCCAAGTCCTTGGGCCCCTACACCTGCATGGGAGACCTGGAAGAAGCTCCTGGTTCCTGGCTTCGGATTGGCGCAGCTCCAGCTGTTGCAGCCACCTGGGAAGTGAACCATCGGACGGAAGACCTCTCTCTCTGCCTCTCTTCTCTGTGTAACTCTTTCAAATAAAAAAGAAATCTTTAAAAAAATTTTCAAAGACAGGTTGTATTCAGACTACCGGTGGCTGGAGAGGGACCCTGTGGTCTGAACTGGGCTCCACTCCACCAAAAGCAGGAGACGTTTTAAGTGCCAAGCCGTGCCAAGGGAAGCGTGTTCGAGGACACTCTCTAGGGGGAGGCTGGGTAAAGATGATCTTGGTATTTGGGTTTGGTAACTGGATGGGGTCCCACCCTCCTAACAAGGGCTGGAAGATTGAGGGATGATTGCTTTTCTATTTTATTTGACAGATAGAGTTAGGTAGTGAGAGAGACAGAGAGAAAGGTCTTCTTTCCATTGGTTCACCCCCCAAATGGCCACCACGGCTGGAGCCACGCCAATCTGAAGCCAGGAGCCAAGCACCCCCTCCTGGTCTCCCACATGGGTGCAGGCGCCCAAGCACTTGGGCCATCCTCCATCCTCCACTGCCTTCCTGGGCCGCAGCAGAGAGCTGGACTGGAAGAGGAGCAACCGGGACTAGAATCCAGTGCCCTAATGGGATTCTGGCACCACAGGCGGAGGATTAACCAAGTGAGCATGGCGCCGGCCTGGATGATTGCTTTTAAAAGGGATGCATCCAGCTCTGTATTGGCACGAACACATTTCAGAGAGACAAAGAAAGGAGACACAAGGATGAGTTTTCTAAGAACTGAGGGGAGGTTCGGGGGCCGTGCTCCATGGCATTGAGCTCTCGTGGGCAGGGCCTTTACGGTGCTGAGGTCAGCATACAGCTAATCATCCTGAGTTCATGGCCACAAGCTGGGAGAAGCTAGGCTAGTGTTTGTTGAAGTTTCTCTCTCTGTGTGTGTGTGTGTGTGTGTAGGGGGAGCTTGGTGGTGGCCTTTTCACGCCCACTTCAAAACCTCTTGCTGTCAATTGTCTGCAGAACAGCCAGCACAGTCACCATGACCCCCATACACAGAGCAGGTGCACCTTTGTCATCCCCACCCCGCCCCCACCCACAGCTGCACACCACACTTGTAGAACAAAGCCCTCACCAAACTCTCGGGGAGCTGGCCTCCTGCTTACGCCCCACGTCCTGCTATGTCTAGGTCCTAACATTGTCCCCTTCATTACTCAGAGAGGGTCACTTTGTCCTTCTTGCTATTCCTCACCACACCAGGAAAATCCTCCTACCCTCGCTGGTGCACCCGCAGATATCTGAGTGTCTGCAGATTGAGAGGTTCATTCCCCACTCCAGGCCATCGCTCAGAGCAGCATCCACGCCCACACTCCCTTCCTTCCTGTTGCTTCTTACTCACAGCATTTGTCATCCCCCAAATTACTGTCCATATAGCAGGTGCCCCGTTTCCACAGGGGATCTCTTCCAAGATCCCTCAGCAGAGCCCTGAAACTGGAGATAATGACAAACCCTGTGGGCACTTTTTCTTCCTATACATATCTATGATGAAGTGTACCAGGCACAGTAGGAGATTTACAGCAATAACTTCACAACACAATAGAATGACTATGACTGTATAAAGTAATAAAAGTTATGCGAATGTGGCCTCTCCCTCTCCCTCCCTCCCTCTAATTGCACCACACTCAGCCTTCTTGGACTAATGTGAGATAATGCCCCATTGTGAGGAGATGAGAGAAGGTTGAATGATGTAACTCCCTCTCTCTCTAACTCCGCCTCTTGAGTAAATAATAAATCTTAGAAAAAAATGAACAAATAAAGCCCCCACCTCTCTGTGCTCCAGCTCTCCTCTCCCCAGTGGAGCTGCTGTTACTGTTCATTCATTCGTTCACCTACTGTGTGCTGGGCACTGGTCAGGGACTGGTTAGGTGCACTGCCCCCCCGCCCCCAGCACAGGCTGCTTGCTCGGCCTTGATTTGCAGCCAGCTGGAAAGGTTGTGGCTTTCTCTCCCCAGAGCCTCCCCATGGCCAAATTGCTGTGCAGGTTGGAGATGATTATGTGCAGGTCCTGCTGCAGTTGGAGCTCCTGACACACTTTGAATTCCTTTCAAGCAGTCACCAGGCCAGTGAGGAGTGGGCTGAGGAAGGGGAGGGGGTGATGCCCTTCTGTCCTTGGGGTTCAGCCTCAGGGTGGCGGCTTCGTAGCCCCAGTAAATGAGCAGATCCCTAACTGGGGCACTAATCTTCCTGCAGAGCCCTTGACATTTTCCAGAACTTTCTTTTTAAATATTTATTTATTTATTAATTGAAAGTCAGATTTACAGAGAGGCAGAGGCAGAGAGAGAGAGAGGTCTTCCATCCACCTGTTCACTCCCCAAATGGCTGTGACAGCTAGAGCTGGGCCAATCTGAAGCCGGCAGCCAGGAGCTTCTCCCAGGGGCTGAAGGACGTGAGCCATCTTCCACTGCTTTCCCAGGCCATAACAGAGAGCTGGATCAGAAATGGAGCAGCCAGGACTTGAACTGGTGCCCACATGGGATGCCAGCACTGCAGGTGGTGGCTTTACCCGCTATGCCACAGCGCTGCCTCCAGAACTTTCTCTTAGCTACCCAGAACAGTCAAACCTGCTCCCTCCTCCCAATCCAGTTTCTGACCTCGGAATTAATGCCCTTAAAAGAGGACCCCTTGGGGTCCAGTGCTGTGGCATAGCAGATAAAGCTGTCGCCTGTGACAGGGGCATCCCATAGGGGCCCTGGTTGGGGTCCTGGCTACTCCACTTCTGATTGCGCTCCCTGCTAATGCACCTGGGAAAGCAGTAGAAGATGGTCCAAATGTGATTAGGCCTCTGCCACCCATGTGGGACACCTGGAAGGAGCACCTGGCTTTGGCCTGGCCAACCGTAGCCATTGCAGCCACTTGGGGAGTGAACCAGAGGATGGAAGGTCTCTGGGTGTGTGTGGGTCCCTCTGTAAACTCTGCCTTTCAAAAAAATAAACAAATCTTAAAAAAGAGGCGTCATCAAACACCCTGGGAAACAGCAGGTGCTGGCGTTAGTGCCTGGATCCCTGCCACCCATGTGGGAACCCTGGATGGAGTTCCTGGCTCCTGCCTTCAGTCTGGCCCAGCCCTGGCTGTTGTGGGCATTTGGGGAGTGAAACAGCAGATGGGAGACCTCTGTCTCTTTCTCTGTGTGTCTCTTTCAAATACTTAAATCGCCACTACAGCTAGAGCTGAGCCAATCCAAAGCCAGGAGCCAAGAGCTTTTTTCTGGTCTCCCATGCAGGTGCAGGGACCCAAGCACTTGGGCCATCTTCTACTGCTTTCCCAGCCCATAAGCAGAGAGCTGGCTGGGAAGAGGAGCAGCCAGGACTTGAATCAGTGCCTATATGGAATGCCAGCACCACAGACGGAGGCTTAGCCTACTATGCCACAGTGCCGACCCCCTGCCTGCTATTTTCATGAGGAAGCTCTGTGAACACACAGGGAGGTGGCACTCACCATCTACAAACCCAGAGGAGGGACCTTAGGTGGAGCGGCCCCCTGGAGCCCCTTGATCGGAGACTCAGCCTTGGAGGCTGCCCGTGTTCACTGTACTTGGCCCTGGTGACCCCAGCACACACTATCACCACCACCAGGGAGAACACACCTCCCAGCCACACCAGTCCCCTAGCATCTGCAGGAAGTGGACAGACAAGCTTCTGGACCATTACTGCATCCGGCACGGCCAGCTTTTAGGATCCCAAGGCGGGTTTACTTATGCCTGCTGACAACCATGCAGCTTTCCTTTGTAGAGCACTTCCGACTTTCCCCCTGGATAGCACGAAAATGGCACAGAGGGCGAGTGGCCGCTTCTGATGGACACCTGGGTGGAGTCTCCCTTGCTCCTGGTCTAGGGCTGGTGAGTTAGTGATGGAAACTTATGCTTAGCTTCCTGGGCTTTCAGTATTCTGAGTCCTCAGCGGGCAGGAGCGAGCCGCAGTGTGGAACTTGAGGACAAATGCTTTCTGGTCCAGGACATTTGCTTTATAGCATTTTCTTTTATGGAAACTCTTTTTTTTTTTACAGAATTGTTTATTTTTAATTTTATGTGAAAGGCAGAGAGCGAGAGCGAGAGAGCGAGAGAGATTCTCCATCTACTTGTTCATTCCTCAAATGGCTGCAACAGCTTCTTCCAGGTCTCCCTCATGGGCTCAAGGGACAAGCACCTGGTCCATCATCCCCTGCTTTCCCAGGAGCATTAGCGGGGAGCTGAATTGGAAGCAGAGCCTCTTGGTACTTGAACCATTCCCCCCACCCCATGGGAGGCTGGCACTGCTGGCAACAGCAGCTCACCCTGCTACACCACAGTGCCAGCCCCCAGCAGGGCGATTTCAATGAAAATATAGACCAATTTCAACAATGGGAGGAAGAGGCACCCCTGACACCCCTGTAATCCAGCCCTTCAAGCTCCAGGCTGCATAAAGGAGACAGCAGACAGATGTTTGCCAAGTTAATGAGGCATTCATTTCTTTTTTTTTTTTTTTTAAGATTTATTTATTTGAAAGGCAGAGTTACAGAGAGGCAGAGGCAGAGAGAGAGAGAGAGAGAGAGGTCTTTCATCTGCTGGTTCACTCCACAGATGGCCGCAATGGCCGGAGCTGTGTGAAGAATTCATTTCTGCCACACTGGTTTGTCTGTGTTCCCCAAAGGCTCAAGGGTTGAAATTTGATGCCCTTTGTCAGGTGTTAGGAGGGTGGAAATTCAATTTGACCCTGATATTTAAAGGTCAGATCTTTGGAAGGTGACTAGGATTAACCAAAATCATAGAGCTACTAGGACTAAAATACTGGTGGATAATTGGGGGGGAGGAGAAGGAAATGGAGGGGGAGAGGGAGAGGGAGAGGGAAGAAATAGAGAGGGGTGGAGAGGGAGAGGGAGAGGAAGGGGGAGAGGCACAAGGAGGCAGCAGGTGCAGGTGCAGACATTCAGGTCTCCCTGCCTGGAAGAAATCTGTCACCAGACACAGGCCCTTGAACTTCTACACCTGTGAGCTAAATAACCCCTTTCCTTTATAAAGTTATCCAGCCTTGGGTATTTTGTGATAGTAAGCAAAATAGACCAATATATGACATAATCCAGTTTTCTCTCTTGTGTCTTAGAATTTCTTTGGATCCAGTAGATCCTGGGAATCCTCTGGGGGAGCATAATTAGAGACCCTGTGTGTTGCTTTCACATAAACCTGACTCATTTGAGTCTCATATTGAAATGATTGCATTGGAGCGAAGGTATTACTGTTTTTTTTTTTTTTAAAGATTTATTTTTTATTTATTTTGAAAGAGTTACAGGGAGAGAGGGAAAGAGAGAGTCTTCCATCTGCTAATTCACTCCCCAAATGGCAGCAAAAGTCAGGGCTGCACCAGGCCAAAGCTAGGAACCAGGAATTTCTTCTGGGTCTCCCATGTGGATACAGGGCCCAAGCACTTGGGCCATCTTCCTCTGCTTCCCCAGGCACATTAGCAGGTAGCTGGATCAGAAGTGGAGTATCCAGGACTTGAACCAGAGCCCATATGGGATGCTGGTGCCACAGGCAGAGGCTTAACCCACTACGCCACAGCACCAGCCCTAGGTATTACTATTTTTGTAAAAAAAATAGAGAGAAAATACAGCTTACTCTAAGTTTAGATGTCTAGCTGGTCAGAATTCAGAAGCTTAAAGAAAATGGCCCAGGTTCAATAGACACAACTGGGATCAAAGTTCTTTTTGGGGGATGAACTGTCTCTTTTATTAATTTTTTAATGTTTTTTTTTTCTTTTTATTTGAAAGAGTGACAGAGAGGGGTGCGTGAGCGCACACACACCACACACACACACACAGATCTTCCATTCACTGGGTTATTCCTCAAATGCTATGCATGGACCAGGCCAAAGCCAGGAGCCAGGAACTCCATCCGGGTCTCCTACGTAAGCGGCAGGAACCCAAGTACTTCAGCCATCATCTACTGCCTTCTCAGGCACACATAGCAGGATCTGGATCAAAAGCAGAGGTGGAGGCCAGTGCTATGGCATAGAAAGTTAATATTCTGCCTGCGGTACCCACATCCCAGGTGGGCACCATTTCGAGTCCCAGCTGCTCCACTTCTGATCCAGCTCCTTGCTATGGCCTAGGAAAGCAGTGGAAGATGGCCCAAGTCCTTGGGCCCCTGCACCCGTGTGGGAGACCTGGAAGAAGCTACCGGCTCCATTCTGCTGCTGACCTTGGACTGTGCCAAGCCACTGAGGGATTCCTGGGCAGCTGTCCTTTCTCCAGAATCAGACTTGCTTCGGCCGAGTACCATCCTGCTTCTCACCTGCTACACCCGGGTGCCTGGAGATCGCTTTCCGCGTACTGCACGGAGCCGTGTCTCCAATCTCACTGTGCAAAAGTGAAGCCACCACAGTGGCTAGGACACAGCCCGCACACCGGGGGTCTCTGAGACCGACCCACAGCATGCTGGGAGAAGCACAAATGGTGTTGGAAAGGAAACTTTGTCCGCTCAGAGACCAGCTCTCTGTTGCATCTTCAACAACCCTAGGTTGAGGTGAAGGTTAGACATGGCCCCCTCCCCTACCCCTACCCCGTTAACTTCACGCGGCCCAGCCAGCACCTGCACCATCCCCCACACTGCCCGGAACATACCTTCCCTTCCCTGAAGCCCATGTGCACACCCCAGGACAGGATCGAAGCTCCTACACCCTCTCCAATCATCTTGACCTTGTCTTTGTCTCCCTTCTCACCTGCTGCACTACCAAAAACAATCAGATAAAAAAATCAACAAGGACCTGCCCTTATCTTGTTTGTCTTAAATTCAAAAGGATGAAGGATTAAGGTAGACAAATATTTAATTTGCCTGATGGCCAAAACAGGGGAGACCAATTTAAAGAAATACTTAATAGATATTTAACCTGTCCTGTTTTCAAAGGAAGAGTGATTAAGGTAGATAAAGAATGATAACATTTAAGGTAGGTCAACATTAAGTTCTGTTTTTTTTTTTTTTTTTTAAGATGTATTATTTATTTGAGAGTTAGAATAACACAGAGAGGGAGAGACAGAAAGAAAGGTCTTCCATCCGCTGGTTCACTCCCCAGATGGCCACAATGACTGGAGCTGGGCCGATCTGCAGCCAGGAGCCTCCTCTGGGCCTCCCACATGGTGCAGGGGCCCAAGGACTTGGGCCATCTCCTGCTACTTTCCCAGGCCATAGCAGAGAGCTGGATCGGAAGTGGAGCGGCCAGAACTTGAACCAGTGCCCATATGGGATGCTGGGCCACGTTCTGTGTTTTTTTCTTCCCAAATCACCTGTCGGACCATGGGAAGGCATTGGTAAGTATTAGCTGGGGAGGTGTGTTTCTCCCCCACCTTCCTCTTCTGCCTGTTACTCTGGGCTGAGGGATGGGGTTTTCTACAGCCATTCAGTAAGAAAGGACTCAAGGCTCAGCCTTTAATTTCAAAAAGACTTTTCCCAGCTCATGGCAGGGGTGGCAGCTTTCGAAGAAGATGGCATGAAAGAACAGCCACCACTCAGCCAGACTCGACATCCAGCCCAGGGCCAGGACAAAGGAGAGGCGGCTGGGGCAGTGGGTCCCAGAGACACAGCACATGCCCTGCCTGTGACCACACCAGGGTGGCACCCCAGGAAAGGGGGCAGGCAACAGAACCCCCAGGTAAGTAGGGGGGTCGTCGAGCGAGGGAAAGGACCCTGTGCTCCCTTCTTGCAGTGCCCAGGAAAGTGACATCTCTGCAGGTCCCCCCACTGCCCACAGCTCACCGTGACAGCAACAGAGGAGACACCAGCGCTGTCTCCTGGGCTCCCAGGGGTACCTGTGTCTGAGAGGAAGGAGACCAAGTCCCTTAAGATTAGAGTGATGCATGTCTGGTTATGTATGTAGTCCTGAATTATGATTTAAATGTGTGTGCCCCCGTGGAGACCCAGAAGAAGCTCCTGGATCCTGGTTTCCGATCAGCACAGCTCTGGTCATTGTGGCCAATTGGGGAGTGAACCAGCGGATGGAAGACCTCTCTGTCTCTCTCTCTCTCTGTCTCTCCTCCTCTTTCTGTGTAACTCTGACTTTCAAGTAAATAAATAATTTTTTAAAAGTGTTTGCCCTTTTCAACCTGGCTCTACACATTTGCGAAAACTCATCTAAGAGACACTTGGGTGAATTTTCTTCCATGGAACTCGTACCTCAGTGCTGATTTAAACACACACACACACACACACTCACACACACTATGCTGAACCTAGTGATAAGAAAAAGAGAGAGAGACACCTTCCATCTCCTGATTCTCTTCTCAAATATCCACATCAGCCAGGGCTGGACCAGGCCAAAGCTAAGAGCCTGTCACTCCATCTGGGTGTCCCACATGGTGGCAGGGACTCCAGTATTTCAGCCGTCGTCTGCTTCTTCCCAGGAGCATTAGCAGGGAGCTGGATCAAAGCCGAGCAGCCAGAGGGGTACTGTGGGGTTGGAGGCAGGGATCCCAAGCAGCAGCTGAACTCACTGCACCGCAGCACCCACCCCCCAAACTTCTTATTGCCTACAATAATTTTTTTGTATTGGCTTTTGTCCTGGCTGCTTAACCCCTCAACCCATAGGCCGCACCTTAGCCAAGTGACAGAGCTGATCACCAATGATGGGGCAGGAATGAGTCCCTGCCCACCATGCCTGGGAAGCACCTGTTTTGTCTGTTGTCCTGAGTGTTAAACACATGTGCTTTAATAGAGCCCCAGGGAAAAGCAGGCAAACTCTCCCAAACTGTCACGAAACAGCAGGCAACTTTTCTACCAAATCACGGTGCGAACTCTCCAGGACAGGCAAGGCCGTGCACCTGCTGAGGATGGGGTGAATGCTGTGGCGCTGCAGGTTACAGCGCCGCCCAGCACTCCCGCCTCCCATATCAGAGTGCCGACTTGAGTCCCGTCTCCTTGGCTCCCAATCCAGCCCCCTGCCAGTGCGTCTGGGAGACAGCAGACAATGGCCCATGGGGGAGGTCCCGATGGAGTTCTGGGGTCCTGGCTTTGGCCTGGTCCAGCTTGGCAGTTGCAGCCATTTGGGGAGTGAACCCGTGGATAGCAGCTCTTTCTGTCTCTTTCTCTGTCCTTTGATCTCGCAAATAAATAAATAATATTTCAAAAAATAATAAAGATGATTAAGGAAATCTGATGAGCACGCTGTGGGTCTAGAATATGGGGACAATTGATAAAGTCTGAACACAGATTGGATACTACTGGTTATCAATGTCGTATGTTCTGATTTTGAGAAGTGTACTAAAATTATGTGAAAAGAATCCGTGTTCTCAGAAAATATATGCCAAAGTATTCGTGGATAAAGGGACATGATGAGTCCAGTTATTTTCAGATTATTAAAAAAAAATGTGTGTGTGTGTGTGTGTGTCTGGATGAGTGTAGAGAAAGACAAAGACCAGAGAGAGGGAAAAGGGAGAGAATACGAATGGGAATGCAACTCCAATAGGGCAAATGTTAATGCCTGGTGAGTCTGAGTGAAGGAACTACAGGACTTTTTCAAACTATTCTGTAACTTCTCTGTAAGTACAAAAACTATATCATAATCAAAAGGTTTTAAAGAGCCTTCTTGCTAGCTGGTAAGCGCATGAAGAACTGTCCAGCACCATCAGACATTAGGGAAATGCAAAGCACAACGAGACACCCTGTTAGAAGTCCATTGCCAAAAATATAGACAACCCTTGTCGATATGGTCTTGGAGAGACTGGACCTGCACGGCAGTTTCTTAAGAAGGTAGGCCCCAAGTTATCATTTATACCAGCAATTCCGCTCCTAAATATACACCTATGAGAACTGAAAACAGATACCAAGCACAGCCTTCTGAAACACAAATGTTTACACTAGCATTCTTCATATTAAGTAAAAGGTAGAAGCTAACCAGATGTCCATGGATGGCTAGGCAAAGTGCAACATATTCACACACTGTGGTATTCAGCAATAAAGAGAAGCACTGACACATTGCACAGCACAGGCACACTTTGGAAACACCTCTGTAAGAAAGAAGCCAGCGACCGGCATTGTGGAGTAGCAGGCAAAGCCACCGCCTGCAGTGCACACATCCCATGCGCACACTGGCTTGAGTCATGACTGCTCCACTTCCTATCCAGCTTTCTGCTATGGCTTGGGAAAGCAGTGAAGGATGGCCTAAGTCCTTGGGCCCCTGCACCCACATGGGAGACCCAGAAGAAGCTCCAGGCTCCTGGCTTTGGATCGGAGCAGCTCTGGCCATTGTGGCCAACTGGGGAGTGAACCAGTGGATGGAAGACCTCTCTCTCTCTTTCTCTGTGTAACTCTGATTTTCAAATAAATAAATCAATCTTCCAAAAAATATCGGATGAGACCAGGCTGTGGTCCCTGGTGGCAGCACCTATGTATTCACCTACATCATCCAGAAACCCTCCCCACCATCAACACACACCCTGAAATAATGTCCAGTAAGCTATCTAGTCAACCTTATCCAGCCTGAATGTCCACCAAAATTACACATCACAATCACATTTATATTGACATGTTTTTCATATTTTTATATTGACATCTTTTTCATACTCTGAAATTATGGGTGATCTTCAAGGAATGGTAGGGACAAGTCCTGATCACTTCATGTGGGGAAATTTTCCTGTGTATGACAAAATCACGCTGACACTGCTCGCCTCTTTGATAATCTGAAGTTTGGTAGTGTTTGTCCAGCAAATAATATCTAGAAGGTGTAGCAGGAGGGAGCTAAGACGTTCTGGCTGCACTCAGACACCAATGAGAACAGCTATTCCTATACCACACCACAGGAGCTAAGGAAGCAGGTGAGTGACCACAGTGCCTGGCATGAGAACAAGAAGAAAAGACACTCTGAGGAATGCAGGAAGAAAAGAGGACAGCCATACCCACCTCTCAGATCCAAGTAGCAGGGAAAGGGGTGTCTGGTTTCTGCTTGGAGGAGAGAGGAGGAATTACACCCAGACCTTTGATGTCAAACCCAGTACCAGGCTCACTACTATGAAACATGGTGCCAGACAGGGCCCCAGGGCCATTGCTCCCAGGCCAGTGGCTACAGACTGAGCCCAAGTGTCCTCTTTAGCGAGGTGTCAAGGGGACTGCCTCAGCCATCCCTTTCTCAGTCTTGGAAAGAATACAGAACAAGACCCCAGCCACTGAGAAACAATGTGATTTCAGGATTGTGTCCTGTGACTCAGTGCCCATCTGATAAATACCTGGCACTGTTCCTATCCCAACATTTCCCTTCCCCCAGCCCCTGCTTCTATTCTGACCCCAGTGCCAGGAGTGCCAGGTGGAGACCTGTGCCCCACGTTAACCAGACTTACATTCCAAACAGCATCACTGACGGATGATGGAAGTGAGTCCACTTCCGGACCAGAAGCATGCGTCTTGGGCTCCAGATGTGATTGCCACTTTGGCACTGATGGCATGGTACTTGGCATCTGGCTCAGCACCAGGAACAGGACTACAATGATAGACTACCCCTACTTAGGCACTTCCTCAGTTAACTTTGAACAAAACACCAACTGCAGTATTAGGACAAATCTGGGCTTGGTGCACTCTCTAGTGCTAAAACAGTGACAACACATCACCAGCAGACTTACGTTGCGATCTAGAGCTGAAACAGCCCAAGTGTCCATATGCTCTGAAAATAGACTGCTTGGGATTTCTGGAAGGAAAGTCAAAAACAAAGCCACAATTTGAAGGCTCGAGGAAACACTTAATCCCTCAAGTTGAAGATGATGTAGTGTGCCTACAAGCATCAAGAACTTTCAAGTTAAGGAACAAAGTAAGTTTTCAGAGGCCAGATGGATAGCAACTGACATGTGCAGATTCTCAGAAGAAGAATTAAAAATAGCTGCTGTATTGCAACTCACTAAGCTTCAAGAGAACATGGCAGAACTATTCAATACTCAGAGGAGGAGGCTTACTAGAGATGAAGGTAATTTTCTTTTTTAAAAAACATTTATTTATTTGAGAGGCAGAGTTACTGATAGTGAGAGGGAGAGAGAGAGAGAAAGGTCTTCTTTCATTGGTCACTCACCAAATGGTTGCAATGGTGGGGCTGTGCTGATCTGAAGCCAGGAATCAGGAACTTCTTCCAGGTCTCCCTTGCAGATGCAGGGGCCCAAGGATTTGGGCCATCTTCTACTGCTTTCGCAGGCCCTAGCAGAGAGCTGGATGGGAAGAGGAGAAGCCAGGACTAGAACCGGTGCCCATATGGGATGCCAGCGCCTCAGGCAGAGAATTAAACTACTGCACCACAGTGCCGGCCCTCAAGAAATGAAGGTAATTTTCAAAAACCAAACAGAAATCTTTAAGCTAAAATTATACTAACTGAAATTTAGAATATAATAGAATGTATCAATGGGAAACTATATCAAACAGAAGGAACAGTAAACTCAAATATAGGCTATTTGAAAATGAACATATGGAGGAACAAAAAATAAAAAAAATCCAACAAGTATGAAAAGGCTTACATGTATTTTAGGATTCTTTGAAAGGTACACACATCTGGTGTATCTATTCGGTGCAGTAGTTAAGACACTGGTGAGGATGCTCACATTTCATATTGAAGTGCCTGGGTTTGAGCACTAGCTCTGCTTCTGAATCCAATTTCCTGATAGTTCACACCCTGGGAGGTGTCAGATGATGGCTGAAGTATTTGTGTCCTTGTCACCTATGTGAGATACCTGGATTGAGCTCTGGGCTCCTGGCTTTCACTTGTATCAGCTCCAGCTGTGTGGGCATCTGCAGAGTGGACCAGTTGATAAAAGATCTCTCTACCTTCAAATAATAAAAACAAATATCTGCATTATTGGGGTTCAAGAGGAACTGAGAATATTAAAGTGGTAGTCAGTACACACAACTAGATAATACAAAACAATCCTAAAGTCTGGAGAAAGGTACAGTGATCCAAGTGACATGAAGGCATGGGGTCACCAATTAGATTTGATTCAACCAAGTCCATCCCAGGATGTATTAAAACCAAATCTGTCTCCAGGGAAAAGATGAGTCTCAACATTGCAAGAGAAAGGAAGCGAATGACGCATCAGACTGTCCCAGTTCACTTCTAGAGCGATCGGGCAGGATTTACAGATGGCACGAAAAGGGATGTGATTCTCACAATGTTCTTGGAGAACCTGCTGACCAGGGATATTGGATCTAGCAAAGTCATCATTCTGTTATGGAGGATAGATAATGTTATTCTCTGAAAAACAAGAGGTGAGAGAGGTTATTGTCTTGTAGAGCTGTCCAACAAGAAAGGAAGTTTTTTTAAACTGGAAGAAAGAGATGCTAATGAGTAAGAAAAAAATACTAGAATGTGGAAAACTCACTGGTACAAGTCACTAAATACACAAATTCAGAATGCTCCCATATTGTAAACAAGGACGTCCACAATCCATATGTTTAGTATGAATAACAAGCAAAAGAATTAAGAATAATAATTCCACTAAAAAATAATAGAGGATATAGATTTAAAAGTAGACATCAAAAATTCAAAATGTAGGAAGGAAAGGAGTGTAATTTTAGCGTTCTTTATTAGTATATATCTCGTTTTTTTTCTTTTTTTTAAGATTTTATTTATTCGAGAGGTAGAGTAAAAGACAGAGGAAGAGACAGAGGGAAAAGTCTTCACTCCCCAATGGCTGCACTGCCAGAGCTGTGCCGATCTGAAGGCAGGAACCAGGTGCTTCCTGCCGGTCTCCCATGTGTGTACAGAGGCCCAAGGACTTGGGCCATCTTCTACTGCTTTCCCAGATCACAGCAGAGAGCTGGTTCGGAAAAGGAGCAGCCGGGACTAGAACTGGCGCCCATATGGGATACTGGCACCGCAAGCAGAGGATTAACTTAACATGCCATGGTGCCAGCCCCTTGTTTTTTCCTTATGCCAAGATGTCTACATGTCAAACAAGCTTTCAAATAAATAAATATTTTTTAAAAAACCTTTGAAATTTGAACAAGTGGTATTAAGGCCCATGAGCAGTTTATTTTGGTGAAGACTAGAAGGGCTCACTAGAAAAAAAAATGTATACAGTGTAGTGAGATATATATATATATATATATATATATATATACACATATCACTATATATACTATATATATAGTAATAGAAATGTTCTACAGCTCCACTAATTAATGTTTTATATATATGTACATATATATGATTTGTTTATTTGAGAGTAAGAGTTACATAAAGAGAGCAGGGAGAGAGAGAGAGAAAGAGAGAGAGAGAAGAGCGCGCGCATCTGGTTCACTCTCCAACTCTGCCAGATGCACAGTGTTGTGGGTCAGACGGCATCCACTCCCGAATCTTGGCTCCTGCCCCTGAGCAGGGCCCCTGGGTGTGAGAGGTGTTTCCTGATGGCTCAGTAACTCTTCTGTCCATGACACCTGCAGAGGAGGCGGCCTGGGGATGAGCATTTATTACCCTCAGTCTCTTTGTGGCCTTTTTAAAAAGGCCATCAACTCCACACCGAATGTGTGAGAATCCCATGTTTTTCAATTTATTGGTATTTATTTGCATTCTACTGTTTGTTAGCAAATCTGCAGGGCAGGAACACTAAAGAGAAACCGCCCATACCCACGACCTTCAAGTGATAAGATGAGCATGGCTGCGGTGAGGACTGGGAAGAAACTGACAGGCAGGACAACGCCATGGCTGTGTGGCTTTAGGGGGTGCAGGGAGGCCTCATGGCCCCATCTGGGGACAAGTTTCTCCAGGGGTTGGTGAGTGCTGCATCAAGGTAGGGCGGCACAGCAGAGTGGGACACCTGCATGGGTTCCTGGGCACAGGAGGGGCTCCTTGCGATGAGGAAGTGGAACAGAGAGTGATGTGGTGCATGTGTGGGTGATGGGGATGCTGGACTCTGTGGCCCCCCGCATGCTGCAGATGAGATTTGGGTTGTCACTGCCCTGGCCACGATGGGGTGAGCAGGAGAGGCCTGTCCTGGGGCCTGACCTAGGGCAGGGAGGGGCTGGAGACAGGTGCATCTTTGTTCCTCCTCATCTGCCTCCAGGGTCCTGACAGAGGAGGAGATGGCCAACAGGTGGGATCGTCACCTGACAGTAGGGGACAGAAGCCACGTTGCAGAGGTGAGTTCATCCCTCCCCCCTGGGCGTCCTCCATGCTGGGCCAGGTTGGCAGGGGCTATGCAGCCAGCTGCCTTGTCACCCAGAGCAGGATTCATCCTGGGCACCTCCTGAACCCATCAGCCTGGGCCATCGTCTCGGCCTCACCCATTCACTCTGAACTGAGGGCAACAGGAGTTCTTGAAGGAGCGTAGATTCCTGCCTTGCCATGGGGCTGTGCCTGCTGCAAGCCCACCTCCACTGCACCAAAGCAGCCCAGCAAGGCGGGGTGGTAAATGGGGGGACACTTGGTGCCATCTCAGTGTAGCCTGCATGCCATGAGGTGACAGTGACAAGGACCGGGTGCTTCAGGCGTGGAGCTTCTAGTCCCGGGGGAGGCCTGGAGCACACCCACCTTGGGCACACACGTGTGAGAACTCAGAAATACATGTGTACCCCACAATAGAAGACATCTCCCCCTCCCCTGAATAGGCAGCAAGGAAACTGAAGGAAGGCAGCCTAAGCTGGAGCCCTTGAGGCTGGGCCAACCCTGCTGGAGTCCCTGGGCTCTGCAGAGCCCGTGGTGACCACGAGCTGCCCAGGTGTGGGAGGACTGAGCTGCTGCTGGCAGTGACCCCTGCATCCCTCGGGGTGGGTGTCCTGGTGATCAGCACCCCGGGGAGCTGCGGGCCTGTGGCTGCTCCTGCCTGACACGTGCTGTCCCTGTCCTTATGGTCAGCAGCAGCCCGGTGTTACCAGCATGCGGCTCAGGAGCTGGTGCCAAGGAGTTCTCAGGACTCTGTGCCTGAAGCCCTGGTCCGTGTCCAGGACAGGGCCCTGGCTCCCGCTCTGGACAGTCTGGGCCACGACGGCTTGAGGTCCTATGCAGGCGGTGCTCAGCGGGCCACTCCCCTCCCCTCCATCCCAGGAGGACCCCTGTGTCCACCTCTTAAAACTCCTGGGAAGAAGGGCTGGAACAGAGCAGGAGGGGTCAGCAGAGGTTGGCAGTGCTGGGGTGGGGCCTGTGATAGGACAGGAGGCTGCAGCCCTGGGAGTCTCTGTTCAGGTCTTTGCAGGGGCCACCCCGAGTGTGGGGACCTCAGGAAGATGGACAGGCCATGAAGGGCTCCCTGTGCCACCTGTGTTCAAATAAAGAGGCCTTCACAGTTGGGCTCTAATAAAATTGCAGAGGAAGAAAGGAGGAGCAGCAGGTGCAGGTTGCCTGGGACTTGGGACCATTACGGCAGGTGGCAGAGGGCCCTGGCACTCCTGGTTCTGGGGCAGTTCTGCCAGAGCCCTGCCTCTTCAACTGGGCCCTGGGGAGCACACAGGCCCCACTTCTGGTGACCTTTAAAGAAACCAGGGCTGAGGACCCTGACCCCTGCCACAGCAGAGCCACTTGGGATTGGCTGGCAGGCTTCTGTGATGTCACAGTCACTGAGACTGTGCACTCTGGTTTGTCGGCAACCAGTGGTCAGTAGTGCGTCTACTGCCCAACTGACCAGGTGTTGGTAGCATAGGCAGGAGGCGCATTTGACAGAATCCAATGGATTCAAGACGGAGGTGAGTGGGACTGGCTCTCTGGGTGACCTGTGACGTGGGGAAGGTCGCGCCCAGGTGGGTGGCACTGGTCTCCCACGCTGGGTTCCATGAGTGATGTGGCTGAGCTCTCAGTGGGCCCCTGTGTGCAGAGGGTGTATACAGTCATCTCATTCCTCCCGCTCTGCTGGGCACCAGTGTCTAATGGGCCTTGGTGTGAGTCTGTGTCAGACACGGGTTCAAGACTAGGTGTCGGATCAGCTGGTATCAGGTGGGGCAGGGAGGCTGCCTCTGAGAGCCCCAGAGATGCGGGGGCTGGGAGCGGGCCAGGGAGACCCTTAGACTTGGATGCCAGGCTGGGGGAGGAGCGTCCTTTCCGAGGGCAGGGGAGGCAAGGTGGGGGCTGTCCTTCCCCAACTGTCCCTAGTCCCTGTGCTCTGGACGAGTCATCATCCTGGGACGCGGTCACCAGGTGCCCGCCCACCTGGCTGCGTGGCTGTCCCTCCTCTGACCAGGGGGACAGAGCTCGGGGCAGCAGTTCCGTGGGCTCCCCTGTGCTGGCTCACATGTGCGTGTGTGTCTTACAGATTGGATATGGACGCCCTGAGGTCCGGAAGGGCCCAGGAGCGAGCAGCCATCATTATGCAGTATGAGAAGGTACGGGCCAGGGTGCTGGGGGAGGAGGTAGGGCCCTGCCTCAAAGACTGTGCCTGTGAGAGCCAGACCACGCCTCCCTGGGGACACAGAGTGGGGCGGGCGGCTCAGCTCCCTCAGTGACTGAGACCCGGGCTTCTCACCTGGGTTCCCTCTCCCCTGCAGGGTCCCCGTAAAGGGGCCCAGTTTCAGCTGGGAGAAGAGGATGACGAGAGTGGAGCCCTCGTCCCAGACAGCCTTGGATTCCTGCGGTGAGTCCTCTGCACCCCGATCCACCCAGGGGAGGGACCAGGGCCAGAAACCCCACCATTAGGTAGCACACCTGCCCCCAGGCCCCCTCCTTGATCCAAGCTGTTGTCACAGTGCAGGCACTGGTCAGCGCGTGGCCAGAGCTGATGACCCAGTGAGTGAATCAAAACTACAGGCAGGGACAGAGCTGGACGTGGGGCAAGCACGGGGCACTCTGCCTCTGAGGCCTCTGTTCATGCTAAGTAGAGGGGGTGGCCTGAGGGTCCTGCCCTGCTCTCAGGGGACACAACCGGGTCATCAGCATTCCAGAGCTGTGGCCACGGGGTTGGGGCACCAGCCTAGAAGGTGGGCAGTTGTCCAGGAGGTACCTGGGTCTCAGGGCCCAAGCTA
The DNA here is from genome assembly GCF_033115175.1 of Lepus europaeus. Classification (NCBI taxonomy): domain Eukaryota; kingdom Metazoa; phylum Chordata; class Mammalia; order Lagomorpha; family Leporidae; genus Lepus; species Lepus europaeus. The sequence continues at coordinate 77,137,862 of NC_084843.1, read as the reverse complement.
AAGGCCCCTGAGGGATGGCCAGGGGTGTGACCTCAAGGCTCCAAACCTGCCTGCACAGGCTTCCCCAGTACAGACCGGGGCAGAGGGGTATGCAGCTGAGGGCCCTGCCCCCGGGTCTGTGCTGGGAGGAGTGGGTCCTGCGAGCAGGAGGCAGACTTGGAGGCTGTTCCCACAGATGTCAGGCAAAGAGGCCCCGTGGCTAGAGGTGGGCTCCGGGGACCTAGAGGGGTGGAGCCAGCTCGGGCTCTCTCTAGCGTGACTCAGCAGCCCACCTTAGCTCAGGGATAGGGGGTTCTGGCTCCATGTTGTGCCAGGACCTGGAGAAAAAGCAGGAGCTGAGTGGTGGAGAGATGGCCATGGTCCGGGCTGACAGAGGAGGGTGAGGTGGGAAGCAGGCACCTCAGGCGGCCAGTACATGGCGGGGAGGGTGGACTGGGGGACCCTGGGGGTGTGGTGGCCCCAGGTGTCTCGAGCCCCAGCTGCACACTCACAGCACTGGCAGCAATGACTCCTGCCTGGCCCTGGGCTCCCTGTGCTCACGGTCACAGCCCCTGCTGGGTGTCTGCCTGCAGCATGGCTGCCCCCTCCCTGCCCTTCTCTGTGCCCTGGGCTGCGCCTCAGCAGAGTGAGGAGGACACTGGTCCTGTCCCAGCCTTGCTGGGAAAGTGGACCGTGTGAGGTTCAGTGCCCGTTTTCATGGTGTTTTCTCTCTTGCCTTTTAGTAAGCAGAAGCTGCCCAGGCATGGCTGGCTGGCAGTGCAATGGGTAAGCTGACCTTGGCCGTGGACTGCTCATCTAGGAGGCAGAACTAGCAGGCCTGTGGGGATGGGCAGTGGTTAGGGGAGTGCCATACGGTCCTCCAGGGACAGCAGTCCCCAGGAGATCTGTTGAGGCCTCAGGCCCACATGCCCCAGTGCAGGCCTGCAGCTCTGGGGTCCCCACTATGACCCACTTGCCTGGATGAGATGGGACTGGCTTGAGGATGGCTTGTCCTATGGACAGAGCACATGGCCCTGAGGGCCCCCTTGTTGGAAGGTCTGGGTGCCATGATCTGCCCCTTTGCTGGCTCCTCCCAGCTGAGTTGTCCACAGGGCTCCTGAGCTGCACCCGTGGCCTCTCTCAGAGGACACTGCTGGGCTCACGCCACCCTGTCTCCATTCCCAGCGTAAACATCAGGAGGGCCGCCGACTGCAAAAATGGAGCAAGATGCTGGCAAATTTCACCAAATACCGCAGCAGCAAGAAGGTGCCTGGACCTGAGGGCCCCTGGGGACCATGGGGGCAGAGTTGGGATGGACGGTGCCCATCCCTGTGCCTCTCAGACACAACTGTGCTGTCCTGAAAGGACACAGGTCATCTCAGCCCCATGCCCACGCACCCAGGACACTGTCGCAGTAGAAGATCCAAGGTCTCCCCTGGGGTCACTCCCAGATGCAGCGCAGGCACAGTTCCCGGTGCCCTGTAGGGGCAGGGAGTGCATGACAGAGCCTGCACTGAGCCCTCGGCCCTCCTCTCACTGTTGGGTCAAGAGGCCCAGGTCCAGGCAGATCTGGGGACACAGCACAGAGCCCAGGGCTCCCCTTCCTGCTGTCTCACCCTGCGCTCCCCCTGACAGAGGACCTGGGGAGGGTCTCACCAGAGCCTCCTCTCTCCTGTAGTTCCACCAGAGAATTGGGAAAGGCATCCCCGCCCAGGTGCGCGGCAAGGTGTGGGCCATGATGCTCTCCGTGGACACCAGGAAGGCCCAGAACCCTGGCAAATTTGAGGTATGGCTCTGTGTGCAACCTGAGGCAGCCCGACCTGCTCGGGCCTGGTCAGGAGCCCGAGGCTCCCATGTGGTGGACAAGTAATGCCAAGGGGGAGTGGTCACTTGGTTGGGGCCCCCAGCCGGCCCTCCCCTCTGCCTCATCCACGTCTCCCCAGAGGCCTCCTCCATGTCTCCCCACACACAAATGGGGCTGGACACAAGGATCCGGTCAGGGCCACAGCCCTCATCCCTGTGGTCCCGCCTTGCCTCTAGGCCCAGGACTGCCCAGTGCCGTTATGCTGGGTCCTGGACGCATAGAGACCGCCTGGAATGAGGTGGAAATCCTGTGTGCTAGGGCCCTCAGCTGGCTCTGTCCCTAAATGGCCCTCCCCACACCTGACCCTGCTTGTGCGTTTCTTATGCTCGCCGGGCCCTGCCCTCACCTGGGCCTTCTCATGCCTGGCCTGGCCTCAGCTCACTCAGATCCCACCTGGCCTGCTGGTTCCATCGGTCAGAGTCAGCTCTCAACTGCTTCTGGGAATGAGGGCTGATCCATCAGAGGGCTGGCCCGGGGCTGACTGTCATCTCCCTGGCTGACATCAGGCAGCAAGGAGCAACTGAGCTGCCAGCCCCGCCCTCCCCCAAGTCTTCAAGTGGGGCTGCCCGTGGGGAGCTCCAAGTCCAAGAAGGGCATCCACTGTCTTGATGGAGCTGGGCTCTCCTGCAGGGGGCAGTCCTGAAGGCTGCTCAGAGTGAGGCTGACTCCTGTCCTCTGGGGCCTGAGAGGCCAGTGAGGAGGCTCGGGGGCCTGATTCGGTCTCTCCTGCTCTGGGAAGGCAGAGGTAGCACAGAAGGACACTGGCAGAGCCCCTGGCCTCAGGCTGACTGTAGCGGGTCCTCAGGGCCCCCCTCTGCTGGGCACTGGGGGTGGCGTGGGCACTAAGGTGAGTGGGGAACCCATGACCCTCCCTGGATCAGGGGAATGAGCTGCCCCCAGGGGAACTCTCCCTGCCAACCAGAAGAGCTGATGTGGCTTTGGGGTGCTTGTGTGGCAGTGGGGGTTGGCTCGTCCTGAGGCCGGCCCCTCCCCCTCGGCCCTGCCCTGCAGGAGATGAAGGAACGGGCCAGGCTGTGCTCTGATCACGTCCATCAGATCAATGAAGAGGTGGCACGCACGTTCAGAAGTCATGTGTTTTTCCGAGAGCGCTACGGAGCCAAGTGAGGCCTCTGGGCTGGAGGGGGCCGGGTGGGGGGGAGCAGGTACAAGGGTCCTGGACACATGGGGTCCTGGGAGAGACTTGGGCTCAAACCTAAAGCATAATTCCTCTACAACTGAAAATGGATCCATGGCCTTCTATTTATACTGAACAGTTTGCTTTCCCAAAGACACTTTGGTGGGAATGAAGTGAAAAGTAACACAAGGGGAGACAGTATTTGCAAAATACAGAAAATGAAGTTCGTAAATCTCAATAATAAGAAAGTAAATGAGGGTTCCCTGCCCTGACATGGGCCAAGGCTCAAGAGGGCCCCTTCATGACGGCACACACAATTCTCCTACTCAACGCGTGAACACACACTTAGCACCTAAACCACAACGGGGCACCAGCGCACAGCTGTGAGAATGGGGGAACTTAGACCACCGAGGACGCCGGGTGCTGGGCAGAACGTGAGGCGAGGGCCACTCTGGTTCATTGCAGAAACAGAGCACAGTGGCCCAGATCCCCGGCAGCACCCAGGGCCATTTCTCACAATGAGAGACACACACCTTCCACACGAACCCCCAGCACATACACACATGTACACAACCACCAGAACAGCTGAGTGCACAGAAAACCCTCATGCAAGATTCAGGGTTGTGTTCACAGTCACTGGACGCGGGAGTAGCCTGCACAATGCTCAGTGGGGAAGCGGATAAGCAACCCGTGTCACAGCTGAATCCTAGAACGGGATTCAGTGAGAGGCAGGACGAGGCTCAGCCCTGGGCTCACCTGGAGGCATCTCAGGTGCATCCTGCTAAGAGAGGAAGCGTCCCTCCAAGGCTACACGTGCTGTGATCCACTCACAGGACGTCTGCAAGAGGCCGAACTCCGGGACACACAACAGGGCAGTGGTGGCCACAGGCTGGGGGAGGTGGGGCGTTTGGCCACAGGGGGCCCATGGGGAACACATCGGCCACAGGAGCTGCTCCATACCCAGCTAACCGTGCACGGGAGGCTGACTCTCCATGGCTTAGACCCACGGGACTACACCCCCCACAGTGGGATGCTCACCTGTGCAATGAACACCCACCTGGGGAAACGAAACTGCACGTGACTGCACCCTGGGAGGTGTGTGTGTCCCTGCAGGCAGCACTCACCCACACGGCGGACCACACGCAGGTGCCGTGACGATGACACTGCTCATGAGCAGAGTGTCACGGGCCCTGCGTGTGGCTGTCAGGCTCTGTTAGGCAGAGCCACACTGAGAGCCTCCGCAGCACAGGACGCACAGCCTCTGTCCTCTCTTCCAGACAACGCTCCTTATTTGAGGTGCTCCTCGCCTATTCTATGTACAACCCCGTGAGTATTCTGGGATACCGTTCCAAGGTCATGTCCAGAGCTGTCCATGCAGGGCGCCCCTGGTCACAGAGATCCTAGCCTGGGTTGAGGGGGCCTCTCTAATCCACAAGGCAGACAGAGGGGTAGAGTTCAGGCTCCTGGCCTCCTTGGGCCCAACCTCAAGTTCTGGGGGCAGAACGGAAGCCTTCTCTCCTGGGCTGGGCTCTGTTCTGGCCCAGGCAGGCCTTACTATGGTGCTACTTCCTCACGTCTGCAGTGGGGCCCAGCAGGGCACCTGTGCAGCAGAGAGCTCCAGAGGCCGTCACGGGTGTGCAGTCTGCACTCCCACAACAGTCTTCCCCTTTCTGACATCTGGGCTGGGGCTCATACCTCTTCTTAACCCTGTGCAGCCTGAACTCAGACCCTGCAGGATTCTCTCCAGGAACGCTGAGAGCCGCCGTGTGCTCCAGTCCCCGAGATCCTGACACTCAAGGGGCAGCAGTGGGGCCTGGGGGTAACGCTCAGCCCTCCCAGGAGAGGTCACCCTTGCCACGTGAGATCATCCCAGCCGGGGAGGTCCCTCTGATGTGTTTTGTGTTCTTCCAGGACTTGGGCTACAGCCAGGGCCTAAGCCACGTGGCGGCCCTGCTGCTGATGTGGCTGAGTGAAGAGGATGCTTTCTGGGCCCTGGTCCAGCTTATGGAGGACAGCCAGCACGCGATGCATGGTGGGTGATGGGTGTGGTGGGCGTGGTCCGTGCAAGTGCAGGGATGGGCATGCAGACAAGTGGCTGGGACATTGTCCCTCACTGGCTGCTGCGTGCATAGGGCAGCCTCCCTCAGGATGGTTCCTTAGAAGCCAGGGCCGGCAGAGGGCCCGATACCGAGCCATACTCCTCACTTCCCATCACCAAAAGGTCCTGTGCCTTGTCTTTGACACATGACCCTTAGGTCCCTACTGGTCTTACTGCTTCACCTGTCTCTACCCAGACTCTCACGCACCGAGCCACACCCCGGGAACTTGTAGAAGGAACATCCCCTGTAGGGTGATCCCCTCCTCACTCCGAGTGTCCAGATGGCCCTGAGGCACCCAGTGTGAGTGCAGTCAGTTCAGCAGTCACCTTAAGCAGCCTGCCCTGGGCTGTCAGCTGTACCCCCCTTCCCCTGATGCTCTCCTGCCCGTTAGGGCCCCCCTGACCGTCTGTGCTCAGAAAGACCCCGCCCCAAGACTTTGGCTCTCTAGCCTTCCCGGGAAGACACTCTGAAGGGAGGGCTGGCAGGTTGCTATTACTCAGATTTCTACACACCAGACTCCCCAAAACTGGAGCGATTCCAGTACCACCTGGGAGCGATCATGCATCGCGTGCTCCCCTCCCTGGAGAAACACCTGGTAAGTAAAGCATCTCCTTTCTCCTCTCGGGGGCTCTGTGCTCATGGAGGGGAGCACAGAGAGGGGTCCTGACTGCTTCCTGGGCCAGAGGAGGCTACATCCTCGCCACAGTGGCTTTCTTTGGCCACTGGGGTCCGCGGAAGCTTGGGTGTTGGTTTGTTTTCCAGCACTTGGTCCCCCAGAGTTTGCATAGATTGCAGGGAGACGCTGCCCCCAGGGCAGAGTGGACTGAGGGACCTGTGTCCCTTCAGGAACCTGCATGGCTGGGAGAGGGGATGCACCTGCTGCTGGGCTTCCTGCACCCAGGGGCTCTGCCACAGGGCTCAGATGAGAGGGAGCCAGGCCTGGGCCCTGGGCCCTGAGCCCCCTCTGCCTCTTCTTAGGAGAAGGAGGGTGTGTGCCTGGAGGACTACACCACCCACTGGTACAACCAGGGCTTCCTGGATGCGGTAAGTGCCCTGGAGACCCCTTCCCAGGAAAGCTCCTGCCCCAGTGCCTGGCTCTCCTGTCCTGGTGGCCTGTGACTCTGAGCTCCCCCAACCCCAGCAGACACAGGAGGGAGTCTGCTGTGAAGGCCAGGCAGGCCCTGCCATGCTGAGGGTGATCCAAGCTGAGGCTGAGCCTCAGGGCCAGCAAGGAGGGGACAGGTCCCACCAGGACCCATCCTGAGAGCCTGGCAAAGGCCAGAGCCCTATAGTGAGAGGCAGGAGATCCATAGTCCCTGGGTGCCACAGGCTGGTTTCAGCACAGCCCAAGGGCTGACCCATGCCCCAGGTCCCTGGGGTGTCTGGCATCTCCAGTGTGGCTTCCAAAGTGTGCAGAGCAGTCTGGGTGGCCCCAGGGTCCTGGATAGGCCTTGGTGCTCTTTCTCTCTGGGCTTCTAGGGCACAGCTAGGACGCCCTATGACACTGCACACCCACCCACTGTGGGCCCTGCTGAGGCCCTGACGCGCGGAGTCCTCCAATGCCTCTGTCCCCCAGGTGCCGTTCCCCCTGGCACTTAGGATGTGGGACATCTACCTCCTTGAGGGCGCGCACGTACTCACCACCATGGCGTATACCGTCCTCAAGGTCCATCGAAGTAAGTCCTCAGGGCCCACAGAGGCCATGGTGCTGGGGAGGGAGGAGTTGGGGAGTCTCATGCTTGGCACGGGTGAGCAGAACCTGGGGGAGGGACGAGTTTTCTGAGTTCTTGGCCGGCTTAGAGAGCATTGCAAATCCCGTTTCATCCCCTACCCCCAAAAATGGCGCCTCCCAGCCTGACACCCACCCCCATGTCTAGAGCCCGTGTTGAAGATGCCTTGGGACCACATCCAGGAGTTCCTGCTTGTGCTCCTTCCCCAGTGCCTGGCTCTCTTGACCTGGTGTCCTGTGACTCTGAGCAGGGCTGAGCTCCCCCAGCCCCAGCAGACACAGGAGGGAGCCTGCTGTGCACACCAGGCAGGCCCTGTCCTGCTGAGGGTGGTCCAAGCTGAGGCTGAGCCTCAGGGCCAGCAAGTGGGGGACAGGGCCAGGGTCAGGGGTGGAACAGGAACAAGGGCTGGAGCAGCCATGGTGGCTGCGCCATCCCTAGGGCTCCTCCTAGCCTGATGCCCGCCCCCACATCTAGAGCGCCTCATGAAGATGTCCAGGGACCACATCCGGGAGTTCCTGCAGGTGACCCTGAAGCAGGCCTGGTCACTGAGCGAGGATGCGGTCATCAGGCAGCTGCGGGCCTCCATGCGTGAGCTGGGGAAGCTCCAGTGCCTCCTGCCTCCCGAAGGTGAGTCCAGCACACGGCCCCGTCCCATGCTCCCTTGGGGGAGTCAGTAGTGGGAGTGGCAGCCCCGCCCAGGGCCTCACCTCTTCCTAGTCCTCCTTGTCCTACCCGGGCTCAGCAGTTCTGCTTTCAGAAGCTCTGACAGCATGGCCTCGCAGGGCCTTGGGCAGCATCCCTGGATCCTCCTGCCGGGTGGCCCAGCCGGCACTGGATCCCTTTCGGCCATCTCAGGACCCCTGGAAGGCCCAGGTGCCCTGAGCCCAGTTGTGGGGGCCGAGTCCACTCCTGTGAGCAGGGTGGACGTAGAGGCAGGCGCTGGGGGCCCCTGCGGCAGAACCCAAGTGCAGCTGAGTGTGGGCTCTGCAGTCCTAGCCTCGGGCCAACAGTCAGTGGGACCCAGAGCAGCACAGGCCTCTGGCCTCTGGTTGGGAGGGGTTCCCGTGCTCGTCCCTGTTCCATCAAGGACCTGAGCGCCTGGGTCCCCATGCAGAGCAGAGATGGGTTTGTCCCAGCTTTAGAGGCTGGCAGTGGGGACCCAGGGGCAGGCTGTTCAGGCGCTGGGAAGGCCCCACTGTGCTTCCAGATGCTGCCTCCCCTAGGTGCTCGTGGGACAGAAGAATGACAGCCCAGTCTCACCGGGAAAGGGACAGTGGCCTTTCTCTTTAGAAACCATATTCCTTGTCCCCGAGGGCCTGAACCAGACTCCGTGTCTGCCCCACAGCCCCAGCTCTCATCCTCATCATCTTAGGCTTAGTTCCCTTCCTACAATTCAGGAGGGACTCAGATGCGGTTAACTCAGCCAATGCACTGTTAGGGCCCAGGAGGTCAGGTGGGGTAGGTGATGGGGTCCTGAGTTGGTGCCAGCGGTCTCCAGATGAGAGAGTGAGGCGGGGAGGTCAAGGCCTGGCCAGCTTTGAGGGAAGAACCAGAGGTGTCCCCGGCACTCCCATGGCCCAGGCTGCATGCACCATTCCTTCTGCGGCCAGCAGGCTGGAGGTGTCCTGAGCGTCACACCGAGCGATGGGGACCCCAAGGGTCAGGTCAGGGCAGGCACCCTGCAGGCCAGATAGTGGCTGTGGAGAAACAAAACCCATCTGTCCTTTTTCCAGCAAAACCAACGGAAGATGGCAGCCCGGCCCTGCAGGTGCCGCCTGGCTCTCAGGAGCGCGCTCCCCCGCCAGTGTCCCTCAAGCGCAAGAGCATCGCTGAGGTGAGCAAAGGCTGCCACCCCGCTGCTGCAGCTCCCCAGGAGCCAGCGGGGGCTTCAGCTTCTGTCCCCGAGGAGACCGGTCCTCTCGGATCTGCCGTCCAGCCCGACTCCAAGCAAGACACCAAGGAGGAGAAGGGCAGTCGTGGCAAGAGCAGCACCCAGCCCCGCGGCCCGGGCTCCTCCGTGGGGACCTCAGGGTCAGGGGGCGCCACCCGCCTCTCGGGCCCCCAGTGCTCCTGGCTGGACGAGCCAGGCCCCCTCCGGCGCTGGACTTCCCTGACAAACGTGACCTTCGACGACTCTGACTCTGAGGACGAGGAGTACTCCAGCTGCCTGGAGGAGCAGGAAGAGGAGGAAGAGGAGGAGGAAGACCTGGCTGCTGAGTGCCCTGCGTCTCCCTGGCCAAAGCTGCTGCGGGACCTGAAATTCGTCCTGCCCGAGACCATTTTTGAAGAGGACGAGGAGGGAGGCTGTGAAGAGGGCGCCTCCCCGGAGCCCTCGTCCCCAGCCCTGTCTGTGAAGTCCTCAGAGTCTCTGCGTGGCCCGGGCCTCTCGGCCCCACAGAGCCTGCAGAGCAGGGGAGACCTGTCCCGATGGGGGGGCCTCCCAAATCTCAGCCTGCCTGTCAGAGGCGCTGATTTCTGGCCCCTGGAACTGGGCGGCCAGCAGGGTCTCAGGGCCCCTCCTCCACCTGCCTCGGAGCCCCTGGAATCCGGGCCCATGCAGGCTGTGCCAGCCCTGGGAGCAGGGCTGAAGACACCCTCCCTGCATGGGAGCCCCATGCACTCTGGGGACAGTCATGGGCTGGAGCCTGCAGGAGCCAGCCCTGCGCTGGCAGACCAGCCCTGCGTGCCCTCCCTGGCTCAAGGCCTCCTTGCTGCCCACTCCATGGAGCAGCTGGATGTGTGTGGGCGCCTGGAGGGGAAGAAGAGCGCAGCAGGTGTCCAGCTCAGACGGGCCAGAAGCCTAACCTGTCTAATCACAGCGGCCTCCCCGATGGATAAGGCTCCTCTCTCGAGCTCCTCTCCCCCTCCCTGAGCTCACCCTAGCTCAACTCCGCCAGCATCTAGCTTCTCTATGCCTGGCAGCCACCCTGATGGACAAGGCTCCTCTCTCGAGCTCCTCTCCCCCTCCCTGAGGCCTCACCCTGGCTCAACTCGGCCAAACTCTAGCTTCTTTATGCCTGGCAGCCTCCAGGATGGACAAGGCTCCTCTCTGGAGCTCCTCTCCCCCTCGCTCAACTCGTCCAAACTCTAGCTTCTGTATGCCTGGCAGCCTCCAGGATGGACAATGCTCCTCTCTGGAGCTCCTCTCCCCCTCGCTCAACTCGGCTAAACTCTAGCTTCTCTATGCCTGGCAGCCTCCAGGATGGACAACGCTCCTCTCTGGAGCTCCTCTCCCCCTCGCTCAACTCGGCCAAACTCTAGCTTCTGTATGCCTGGCAGCCTCCACGATGGACAAGGCTCCTCTCTGGAGCTCCTCTCCCCCTCCCTGAGGCCTCACCCTAGCTCAACTCGGCCAAACTCTAGCTTCTTTATGCCTGGCAGCCTCCAGGATGGACAAGGCTCCTTTCTGGAGCTCCTCTCCCCCTCCCTGAACAGCCTCACCCTGGCTCATCTCGGCCAAGGAGCCAGGAGATGAGTTAGGACACGGACCCAGGCTCCTGTGGACTGCCACATACCCCTCCTGCCTTCGTGAGGGAACCCGGGAACTTCTGCCCACTTCTGCCCCCTTGTTTGTTATATATTAAATTGTTTATTTCAGAATGCATTTGATTTTGTAACCCCTGGATCCGAGCTGCCACACAGTGTCCCTGAGTCCCTTGCAAGAGGGTGGAGGTGCCACAGCCACCAGCTGCAATCAGAGACCCAGCTCAGGGTGCTCCATCACTTCCTAAGATTGACCTGTGCCCAGCGTGGACCAGGGGAAGACTGGAGGAGCAGCAATGGCTGGATACATGTGGCCTTTGGGACAGTTCAGGAGTGTGGGCCCAGCCAAGGGACCAGGCCCATGATCACCTCTGTGCACTGTCCTGGGTGTGCGGGCATCAGGTTCCCGCTCTTCTTCCCTCTTTGCCTTCCATCCTCCCCTGCCCCATCTCACAATCCAGCATCTCATGGCCTGAGCCCGTGAGATGACCCCAGGGCGCTTCTGATCACAGACCAGGATGCCAGCGGGTGGAGGCAGCCCAGAATGTCCAGGTGGTCCTGGTGGCACACCTGGCTGGCCAGATGCCCACATGCCCTCTAGCAGCTCAGGCCTCCTGGGCTGCTGTCACAGTGGGTTCAGCTTCTCCAGGTCATGCTGCCACCTAGGGGTCATTAGCATGGAGAATGTATCCCCTGATATTGGGAGAAGAGACTCCTGGGCTCAGAGGCTCCTGGCCTGGAGGCTCCATAAGGAAGGAGTCTAGAACCCTGTCTTGGGCAGAGACAGCATCCCAGTTCTCCAAGGGTCCCAGACACTTGTAGCCTCTTCCTCAACCCACACGACCTCCAAAAGGTGACTAGGCCCTGTTCATCAGAAGCTACCTGGGTCATCCCAATGGGGCAAGTTAGACCATAGCCATTTTCCCCTGGATCTGGAAGGCCCAGGATTCTCTAGGTGTTGAATCTGGTTTGGAGTTGACCACTCTGTACTCCATTCTCAAATGAGCCATGGCTGTGTCAGTGGCAGGACCCCAAGGGCTCAGAATCGCTGGCCCCCACAGGGTGCTTTTTGCAGAATCACACTGAGGCCAGAAACTGGTGAGATAGAGGGTGACAAGTGGCTACTGTGCTGATGACTCATCTCTCCAGGCTGGGGAGCCACAGCCATGGGCCAGTCCTGAGCCTGCTCCTGTTCTCCAGTGCTCAAGGCTGGTCCTCTTGTTCCTGGGAACCCTAAGGCCATAGTTTGGAGTCTTCACCTGCTTCTTCTGCTCCTTATCTGGGGGAAGATGTGAGCCCGATGATGGGCTGCCCTGAGAGCCTGGGGTGTCTGGGGACTGCCACAAACGTGGGGATCCTCACTGGGTGCGGATGGGATGACCTCACATAGGTTATCGTCTTGAGGTCGTCTAAGTTCATCCCACGGGTATTTGGGGGGTGGCTGACTAGGCATTGATGCATTGTCCACTGTCATGTCATTTTCACTGTTGGAGCTCTCTCTCCCTAAGTCAACTGTTGCCTGTGAGGCAGAGGCCTGGAGTGACGACAGGCTCTTAGCACTCACAGATTCATTATGTTTGGTAATCTCTGTGGGCTTCTGAGAGGGGCGTATCTTTCCCATGTTTGAGCGTTTAAGACTGGCATGCCACGCCAATTCTAGCCAAAGGAAAGACACTCACAGCACTTCTGCCATAACAAAACAAATTCCTAGCACCTCAGCGGCTGATGGCATTATGCAGGGGGTTCCCTAGGCTAGATGAACAGACAGTGATGTATCAGATCGTAGGTATGTCCTGTGCTTATGGAGGACCTCCTTGATTCATGAGGTCAAGGCTGTATGCCCACACAGTGTCTCCAGAGAGTCACCTCTCTCGAGTGAGGGAAGATGACTTGGTTCTGAATTCTGGGATGATCAGTCCCTTATGTGAATTTGCTGGGTGAACCAAAAGTAAAAGGAGGAACCTAGAAGCAGTGTTATGCTTCTAGGCAGTGTGTGACTAACCAGGGGTCACTTTGACTGAGGATATATGGGATGCTGGCACTGCAGGTGGCAGTGTTACCTGCTACACCATAGCACTGGGCCCTCCAGTCTTTTGAGTTACTGTAACAGAAAATTAATTTAAAGCACGCAATCTGCCCTTGCATAACCATGTGTTAATGGTGTGTGAGACAATGCCACAGCTGAGAAAGATCTTCTAGGATCAGTCCCATTCTAATAGCTACAAAAAAAGTCAAATATCTTGAAATAAATTTAACCAAGGATGTCGAAGATCTCTACGATGAGAATTACAAAACATTAAAGAAAGAAATAGAAGAAGATACCAAAAAAAATGGGAAAATCTTCCATGTTCATGGATTGGCAGAATCAATATCATCAAAATGTCCATTCTAGGCCAGCGCCGTGGCTTAACAGGCTCATCCTCAGCCTTTCGGCGCCGGCACACCGGGTTCTAATCCCGGTCGGGGCGCCGGATTCTATCCTGGTTACCCCTCTTCCAGGCCAGCTCTCTGCTATGGCCCGGGAAGGCAGTGGAGGATGGCCCAAGTCCTTGGGCCCTGTACCCGCATGGGAGACCAGGAGAAGTACCTGGCTCCTGGCTTCGGATCAGCACGATGCGCCAACCGCAGCGGCCATTGGAGGGTGAACCAACGGCAAAAAGGAAGACCTTTCTCTCTGTCTCTCTCACTATCCACTCTGCCTGTCAAAAAAAAAAAATAAATTAAAAATATAAATTAAAAAAAAAGTCCATTCTTCCAAAAGCAATTTACAGATTCAATGCAACACCAATCAAAATACCAAAGATATTCTCAGATCTAGAAAAAATGGTGCTGAGGGGCCAGCGCTGTGGCTCACTTGGTTAATCCTCTGCCTGCAGTGCTGGCATCCCATATGGGCACCTGGTTCTAGTCCCAGTTGCTCCTCTTCCAGTCCAGCTCTCTGCTGTGTCCCGGGAAGGCAGTGAAGGATGGCCCAAGTGCTTGGGGCCCTGCACCCGCATGGGAGACCAGGAGGAAGAACCTGGCTCCTGGCTTCGGATCAGCGTAGCTCCAGCTGTAGCAGCCATGTGGGGAGGTGAAACAACAGAAGGAAGACCTTTCTCTCTGTCTCTCTCTCACTGTCTAACTCTATCTGTCAAATAAAAAAAATGATGCTGAAATTCATGTGGCAGCACAGGAGACCTCAAATAGCTAAAGCCGGGGCATCACAATACCAGATTTTAAGACATACTGCAGGGCAGTTATAATCAAAACAGCCTGATACTAGTACAAAAACAGATACATTGACCAATGGCACAAAACAGAAACTCCAGAAATCAACCCAAACATCTACAACCAACTTATATTTGATCAAGAAGCTAAAACCAATCCCTGGAGCAAGGACAGTCTCTTCAACAAATGGTGCTGGGAAAACTGGATTTCCACATGCGGAAGTATGAAGCCAAGACCCCTACCTTACACCTTACACAAAAATTCACTCAACATGGATTAAAGATCTCAATCTATGACCTGACACCATCAAATTATTAGAGAACACTGGAGAAACCCTGCAAGACATT